>NC_133502.1:189974545-190277575 GCF_049354715.1 Callithrix jacchus
AGGCCTTACCTTGGGACATTGACAAAGAGGATCTTCTCCTATTGGCTTAAAAAAGGAGCTACCCAGTCAGGTGCAGGGTACTGGACAAGCTGACCCAAGGAGGGTTCTTTCTTCCCTGGGCTCCTGATCCACCTATGCTGACTGGCTCAGTGAAACTATATATGCCACAATTGTGGAAGGCAGGCAGTAAGAAGGGCTCTTCCACTTAAGAGCATCGGGACCTTGGTTGGGCTCATCATTTGACCTTTCTCAACCTTAGTGACCTCATCTGTATAATGGGCATGACTGCCCTTGCAGTGCTGCTAAAAGAATTAAACAAAACAAGTATGAATCACACAATGGGATGGAAGGCTGGAGCAGGAGGGTGGAACGGGCTGGCACCCTCCAATCTTTTTCATGGGAACATCATAGAATGTGGAGAATTTCTACCGATATCTGGGCTCCGGGCATCCAGGTAGTCAAGCAAGGCCTCTAGGCAGCCAACACAGGCCTGGGACAATAGAGGGTCCTTCTGTAGAAAAAAATGAGTTCAGGTCAGGTTTTTCTACCATTTGGTTTTGGTGCCAACCAAGAAAAAACATTTGGTTTTCAGCGATACTTGGATTTCAGAATTTCATATTTGGGATTATACCCCTGTAGATAATCAAGAAATGTTTGTGGCTTCATCTCTCACCCTCATACAGAGCACAGTGCTTATACTGCATGATTTATCTACATTCAAGAGAGTGCTTTGGGCTGGGCATGGTGGCTCCTGCTTGTACACTTTGGGAGGCTGAGGCAGCTGGATCAGCTGAGGTCAGGAGTTTGAGACCAGTCTGGCCAACATGGTGAAACCCTCATCTCTACTAAAAATATAGAAATTATCTGGGCATCGTGGTGCACACCTGTAGTCCCAGCTACTCGGGAGGCTGAGGCAGCAGAATTGCTTGAACCCAGGAGGCAGAGGTTGCAGTAAGCTGAGATTGGACCACTGCACACCAGCTTGGGTGACAGAGCAAAACTGTCTCAAAAAAAAAAGAGTGCGTTGTTTCAGTAAAGAAGATGGACCCTAGGCCACACTAAAAGATTCCCAGATAACAGACCTTGGAAGAGGCTCACAGTTTATTTAAGCCAGTGGGTTTCAACCTTTTTTTTTTTTTCTTAAGATGGGGTTTCACCATGTTGGTCAGGCTGGTCTTGAACTCCCAACCTCAGGTGATCTGCCAGCCTTGGCCTCCAAAGTGCTTGGATTATAGGCGTGAGCCACCACGCCCAGCCCAACCTTTTTTTTTTTTTTTTTTTTAAAGCAACAGGACCTTTCTTCAAAATTATATGCTGTAATAAGCACGTGAAAATATTTATCATTAGTCATTAGGGAAATGAAAATTAAAACTACTATGAGGTACCCCTGTACATCTACCAATAGCTAAAGTTAAAAAGTCTGACAACACCAAGTGTTGAGGAGAATGTGGAACAGCTGGCACTCATACATTGCTGGTGGGAAGGTAATATGGTGCCTCCACTTTGGGAAACAATTTGATGGTTTCTTATAAAGTTAAATATACACTTATCATATGTGGTAGGCAGAAATTTAAGTTGGCCCATGACTTTTGCATCCAGATATTATTACTATGATTACGTTAATGGAAAAAGGAAGACTGGATGAGCCCAGTCTAATCTTAGCACAGGCCCTTTAGAAGAGTAGAGTTTCCTTTTTCTGGTGTCACAATTAAAAAATTGATTTGAAGTATGAGAAGGACTTGATGTGCCATTACTCCAGAGACATTCAGAGATATATTCCAGTCCTGTGGCCTCAGAACTGAGCAGATGGGAAATTGGCCCCTGCCTCCTCCTCACCCCCATACCACCCTTATCACTCCAGTGCCCACAGCCCTTATTCAGAGCCCTCTGCTGCCACTGACCTGCCCCTTTACCCCATGTGACCCAGCATGGTGGACCCTGGACACTCTCTAGTCTGATTTCAACTAACATTTTCCTCCACCATGTTCCATTCCCTCAGGAATGGAGGCTGTTCTCATGGGCTCATATTGTTTAATGTCAAAACACCCCTTGTATTTTGCAGATGGAGAACATGAAGATTAGTAAGTGACTTGCTAAACATCTTCAGAGTCAGAGGCTGGGCAGGGGCTTTGACACAGATCCCTGTGACTCTAGATATTGTACCTTCAACTGCATTACACTCGGCTACCCGACTGCTGAAGATTCTGCATAGCTGACCAGCACTCAGTTTGTAGTGCTGGTGCTGCCAGGCTGCTTTGGCCTAGAGGTATCAAGGAGGACCAGCACTCAGAGCCCTAGCTTAGTCTTCATTGTCATTTTTCTCCCTTGACATCAGTTTTTTAAAGGATAGTTTTATTGAGATATAATTCAGGAACCATAATATTCATCCTTTAAAAGATATAATTCAGTAGTTTTTATTATATACACAGAGTTGCACAGCAGTATAATTCCATAATATTTTCATCACTCCTAAAAAGAAACCTCATACTCAACAGTCACTCTTTGTTCCCCTATCCCTCCACTCAGTCCTAGGCAACCACTAATCCACTTTCTGTCTCTATAGATTTTCCTTTTCCAGACATTTCTCATAAGCAAAATCATATGTGCTCTTTTATGTCTGACTTCTTTAACTTAATGTGCTCAAGAGTCATCCATGTTGTAGCATTTGTCAGTACTTCATTCCTTTATATGGTCAAATAATATTTCTTGTACGGATATACAATTTGTTTATCAGTTGATGGACATTGGGGCTGTTTCCACTTTTTCATTATTATGAATAGTGCTGCTATGAACATTCAGATACAAGGTTTTGTATGGACATTCTCCACCTTCCTGCCAACACCTGATATTATCTGTATTCTTATTTTAGCAACCCTCATGGGTATGAGGGAACTTACTTTCTTTTTTTTTCTTTTGAGACGCAGGTCTCCCTCTGTCACCCAGGTTGGTGCTCAGTGTTGTGATAATAGCTCACGTCGGCCTCAACCTCCTGGGCTCAGGTGATCCTCCCATCTCAGCCTCCTGAGTAGATGGGCCTACAGGCATGTGCCACCATACCCAATTAATTTTTTTGTATTTTTTATAGAGATGGGGTTGCGCTGTGTTGCCCAGGCTGGTCTGGATTTCCTAGACTCAAGCAATTCACCCACCTTTTCCTCCCAGAGTGCTAGGATTATAAGCATGAGCCATAGCACTCAGCCTGAGAGGGAACTTTCACACAGTCTGACAGATGTCCTTCCCCAGTTCCCACAGCAATTCTTAGCCTACTGTATGAGGTACAGCTCACTTTGGCTCTGCCCAACTTTTTAGTCTCATTTTCTACCTCATTACACTCTACAGCCCAGCATGCACTTTCAGACTGTGATTTTGTACATGCTGTCATCCTGCTGGAACGCCTTTCCCTCTATACCTCTGCCAAGATACCTATCAAGGCTGAGTTCAAATGTCACCTTCTCTGTGAAGCCTTTGACTTCCCACGTGGGGGACATTTTTGCCTAAAAGGAAGTTTTCAGTTTTGTGGAAGAAGACAATGTAAACCATTGATCATGTAATAAAATATGATTGACATGATACTCAATACAGAGCTGAATCAACCATTCTGGGAGCTCAAGGGAGAGGGATTTCCTCTATTTATGGATTACTGTGGAAGAAATGTTTGCTGAATGTATGAATGATTGAACAAATGAATGAATGAATGAATAAAAAGCTACTTTTAAGACCAGGCACTATGGCTCACACCTATAATCTCAACTTTGGGAGGACAAGGCAGGTGGATCACTTGAGGCAAGGAGTTTGAGACCAGCCTGGCCAACAAGCTAAAACCCTGTCTCTACTAAAAATACAAAAAATTGGCCAGACATGGTGGCAGGTGCCTGTAATCTCAGCTACTCGAGAGGCCAAGGCAGGCAGATCACTTGAGGCCAGGAGTTTGAGACCAGCCTGGCCAACATGGTAAAACCCTGTCTCTACTAAAAATATAAAAATTGGCCAGGCATGGTGGCAGGTGCCTGTAATTTCAGCTACTCGAGAGGCTGAAGCACGAGAATCGCTTGAAATTGGGAGGCAGAGGTTGCAGTGAGCTCAGTGAGCTACGATCATGCCACTGCAATCCAGTCTGGGCAACAGAATGAGAGTCTGTCTCAAAAAAACAAAAACCACACACACACACACACACACACACCCTGCTAGTTTTAAACAAACTGGTAGAAGGGAATGAAGGAGGCTTAGCTCTAGCCACGAGGTCCTGGCCAGTGACAGAGGGGGCACTGTGGCTGAACACAGAAGGCCAGGAAATTTCTAGGGAGTATGGCAGTGAGAGAAAAGAGGAAAAGACTACTTGGTCCTGTTCACTAGGCAGTTATAGGGGCAGTGACTGTGAGGCTAAGACAGGCTCCTCAGCAATACCCTCCTATAATCAGGGTAGTCCCAGCAGCTTCTATAGGGAGTCATGAGCTGCTGAGGCTGGGTTCCCCTTCCAGGGACTGTTGAGAACAGGCAGTCAAAAACTGCCAGAGACACAAATACATGATTCCACTTATATGAGGTCCCTAGAGTAGTCAAATCCATAGAGATAGCAAATAGAATCGTGGATGCCAGGTGAGGGGGACTTGGGAGTTGTTTAATGGGTACAGAGTTTCAGTGTGGGAAGATGAAAAAGATCCATCTAGAGATGGAGGATGATGAAGGTTGCACAACAACGTGAATGTACTTAATGCAACTGACCTATATACTTAAAATGATTAAAATACTAAATTTTATGTTATATACAGTTAATTACAATTAAAACAAGGCCAGGTGCAATGACTCACACCTGTAATCCTAGCACTTTGGGAAGCCAACACCAAAGGATTGCTTGAGCCCAGGAGGTCAAGACCAGCCTGAGCAACATAGTGAGATATCATCTCTACAAACGTATTTTATTTTATTTTTAATGTATTGTTTGAGACAGACTCTTGCTTTGTCACCCAGGCTGGAGTGTGATGGCACGATCTTGGCTCTCTGCAACCTCCACCTCCCGGGTTCAAGTGATTCTCCTGCCTCAGCCTCCCAAGTAGCTGGGATTACAGGCGCACGCCATCACACCTGGCTAATAAGGGTTTCACCATGTTGGCCAGTCTGGTCTCGAATTCTTGACCTTAAGTGATCCACCCACCTCGGCCTCCTGAGATTACTGGCATGAGCCACTGTACCTGGTCTCACTACAAATACAGAAGTATTTTAAAATTAGTTGGGTATGGTGGTATATACCTGTAGTCCTGGCTATTCTGGGGGCTGAGGTGGCAGGATCACTTAAGCCTAGCGGGTTAAGGTGGCAGTGAGCCATGATCATGCCACTGCACTCTAGTTTGGGTGACAGAGCAAGACTCTGTCTCAAAAACAAAAATAAACAGTTGCCAGAGGCAGAGTTGAGTATCACAGGCCAGGGAGACACCTAGGCTCTTGGGCATGAGGGGAAAATGGGGAAAGTGCTATATAATACCTCACTGGGAGCTGGGCATGGTGGTTCACACCTGTAATCCCAGCACTTTGGGAGGCCAAGGTGGGTGGATCACCTGAGGTCAGGAGTTTGAGAACAATCTGGCCAACATGATGAAAGCCCATCTCTATTAAAAATACAAAAAAAAGTTGGGCCTGGTGGCGTGCGCTTGTAATCCCAGCTAATCAGGAAGCTGAGGCAGGAGAATCACTTAAACCCAGGAGGCGGAGGTTGCAGTGAGCTGGGATTGAACCATTGCACCCCAGCCTGGGTGACAGAGCAAGACTCTGTCTCAAACAAAAACTCACTGGCACCTCCCCCTAGTGTTAAGGCTATTGGTTTGAAGAAGGCTTTTTTTTTTTTTTTATCACTAAAGGTCCAGTTCAAATGCTGCTTCTCCTGTGCAGCTTTCCTTGATTCAAATACAGGTTAAGACTGAGCACTCCTATAATCCCACCACTTTGGGAGGCCAAAGGGGTGAATCACTTTAAGTCAAATTCAAGACCAGCCTGGCCAATGTGAAACCCCACGTCTACTAAAAATACAAAATTAGCCAGGCGTTGTGGTGCGTACCTGTAGTTCTACTTGGGAGGTTGAGGCGAGAGAATCACTTGAACTCAGGAGGCGGAGGTTGCAGTGAGCTGGGATCACACCACTGCACTCCAGCCTGGGCAACTGAGGGAGACTTCATCTCAAAAACAAACAAAAAAACAAATACAGGTTGACTGTCTGTAATCCAAATATCCGAGGCCGGGCACGGTGGTTCATGCCTATAATCCCAGCACTTTGGGAGGCCAAGGCAGGTGGATCACAAGGTCAAGAGATCGAGACCATCCTGGTCAACATGGTGAAACCCTGTCTCTACTAAAAATCTAAAAATTAGCTGGGCACGGTTCTCAGGAGGCTGAGGCAGGAGAATTGCTTGAACCCAGGAGATGGAGGTTGCAGTGAGCTGAGATTGCGCCATTGCACTCCAGCAACCGGGTAAAAAGCGAAAATCCGTCTCAAAAAAAAAAATATCTGAAATACAAAATACTCCAAAATCTAAAACTTTTGAGCACCAACATGATGCTCAAAGCAGATGCTCATTGGGCATTTTGGATTTTGGACTTTTGTATTAGGCATGCTCAACTGCTAAAAGGTGATTTTGGCATTACATGTAATTATTTGTGTTTCCTATAATCTGCCTACATGGTTGGGATCATGTCGTATTAATTTCCATGGTTTCCATCCATTCAACAAACATTCCCAAATGCCAATTTTGTGCCAAGCTCTGTGCTAGGTACTGGGAAATCATTCCCCTTACACCTCCTGTTCGGAATGTTAAAACAGGAACATCAGCCCTTTTAGAAACATTAGGGGGAAAGCATTTCCCTAACTCGCCCTCCTCACCCAAAGAAGGTTTCATCTAACAGGCAAGACACTAGCTTAAGATTTACCATGCCATCAGGGCAGGATTAAGGTATTAAAGGTTATACTCCCATCAGTTTAAACTCTTAAGATCCTGGCCAGCTGGCTCAGTGTCCGTAATGCAAACACAGTTCCCACCTATGGACCCCTGGTCTGGCAAGGAGAAAGAAGGTGGTTTAGAAAGCTCATTTTAGACAGGTAGGATTAAGCAAGTATAATAAAATGTTATTCATATAATCTAGGTGGTGGGTGTATGAGTGTTCACTGTAAAATTCTCTCAGCCGGGTGCAGTGGCTCAGTCCAGGCACAGTGGCTCACACCTGTAATCCCAGCACTTTGGGAGGCCAAGGTGGGCGGATCACAAGGTTAGGAGATCGAGACCATCCTGGCCATGATGAAACCCTGTCTCTACTAAAAATACAAAAATTCGCTGGGCATGGTGGCACGCACCTGTGGTCCCAGCTCCTCAGGAGGCTGAGGTGGAAGAATCGCTTGAACCCAGGAGCTGGAGGTTGCAGTGAGCCAAGATTGCACCATTGCACTCCAGACTGGTAACAGAGCAAGAGTCTGTCTCAAAACAAACAAACAAAGTTCTCTCATTGCCATATGTTTGAAAAATTGCAGGAAAAAAAAGGCCATTCTGACCCAGAGTCTCAGCCAATATTCTAGTATGATGTTTACCAGCAATAAAGCTGATGTTTTGGTTCTCATCTGATTTCTGAATTGTAAATTAGCTCTAAACCCACAAGGGGAAGTAGACACAACGATTAACCAGACTCAGATAAGATAACCCTGCCCTTGAGTATATCACAGCCTGGTGGGGGGAAGAATGATATGAAAATGGAAACTTGAAATAGAAAGAGCTGAGTGCCATAATGGGATAGATGTTTGATCCTCAAGAGCACAGAGCCGGCCAGGCTGGTGGCTCACACCTGTAATCCCAGCACTTTGGGAGACCGAGGCGAATGGATCACAAGGTCAGGAGTTTGAGACCAGCCTGGACAATGTGGTGAAACTGTCTCTACTAAAAATACAAAATTAGCTGGGTGTGGTGGCACACGCCTGTAGTCCCAGCTATTCAGGAGGCTGAGTCAGGAGAATCACTTGAACCAGAGAGGCAGAGTTTGCAGTCAGCCGAGATCACGCCATTGCACTCCAGCCTGGGTGACAGAGCAAGACTCTGTCTCAAAAAAAAAAAAAAAAGAGCAAGAGCCTTGTGCACGGATGTGCCACAAGACAAGACTAAGCAACCACTGACTTAGCATAGGGCCCACTCCTGGGACATTTTCTTGGGACTCCCAGTACCCTTCACAGGCCATGACATTGGGTCAGGGACTCAGGATGTGATGGGTAAGGTAAACACTGATCTCCAAGTGTCCCCTAAGCCATAAAACACAACCCACTTGCAGGCAGACATGCTTTCGCTTACCCTGGATCCCCTCCTTCTTGTGGTGGCAGTTTTTCCTAGGGAACCATCCCTCTCTCTAGCCCACCTGGGCTATGGAGAGCTGATCATATACCCTGGCCTCCAGGAGAGGGCACTGACCCAAACCAGGCTACTCAGGGCATCCTATGCCCCAGCCATAGGATGTGGTCCCAGCTCCTCAGGAGGCTGAGGTGGAAAAATCGCTTGAGATTCTCAGCCATGAGACATTTTACCCAAGCCAGCCTAATGAGACTCAATTCTGGGAACTATGGGGAAAGAGAATCTTTTTCCCAGAGGATATAAGCTAGAAGCTACTGCTGGTCATCCTACTGTCTCATAAGAATAAAGCTGACAGTGAGGAATGCAGAGCCAAGAGATGGAGTCTGATAACCTTGTCTGAGCTTCTGGGATCATGCTGTGCCTAATGCCAGTATTGACCCCAGGACTTCTTAGTTATAAACCAGTTTGAGTTTTGTTTCTGTCACTGTAGCTTTAAAAGTCTTAACCAGGCAGGGCATGGTGGTTTATGCCTATAATCCTAGCACTTTTGGAGGCTGAGGTACGAGGATCACTTGAGGCCAGAAGTTTGATACCAGCCTGGCAATATAGCAAGACCTTGTCTGTATTTTAAAATTAAAAAATAATAATAATAATTTTTTTTTAAGTCTCACTCAATCCACCCTCCAAGCCCTGGTAGGAATATCAGGACCTTGACAGGCAGCTGCCCCTTCCTGCCATTGTCCTGGCAGAAGCAAGCCCCACTGCCTGGGCCCACTCAGCAAAGGCCTTACCTGCACCAGGAGGTTCTGCAGCCCAATGACCAGGGACCGCACTTGTGATGTTCGCAGTGGAGCTAAGACAGTGTTCTCGGTGGCTGGCAGTGGCAGGGCCCCTGAGGGCACCAGGGCCACCAGGGCAGAGGAAAAGCTTTGTCGCAGGGCTGTCCGCAGGAAGCATAAGATGGCAGCTGGAAGCAGAAGACTCCTTACACCCAGTTTCTGTCTCCTTCCCACCTCCCGCCCAGTGCTGTCACAGGATGGAAGACAAAGATGAGACAATTATGGAGTGACCACAGGCTGGTCTGTGTGCTGGTCCTATATGAAAACCTAGGCGAAAAGCTTTTCTTCTCCTGTTGGAGACTTGTGGACCCATACCTGAGAGCAGTGCAGCATTTTTCTTTGGAAAGCTGAGAGCTTTCAATACTTGGTCCATTTCCACAGAGAGTGTCTGGTGAACCTGGCAGGGCAGAGGGTAAAAGGCTAACCCCAACATTCTGGAAGTTTGAACAGAAAATAACCTGCCTGAATATCTCTTCTACCATCTCCCCTGACATATCCGCTACATCAAAAGAGGACAGAGGAGGCCACAGAGTCTTCCAAGCTGCACCAGTCCTAGCTTCAGAAGCATGAGGAGGAGAATCAAGTCTGTACCTGGAGAACTGTTTTTTTCCCAAATCTCTCCCATCCTCATTGGCCTCCTCCACCAGATAGCCTTCCCTGGCCTCATCTGTGGTTCAGTCTCTGGCTCTGCCCACTGTACCTCTAACTCAGAAGATCTGGAGTCAGACAGGTTAAATCAAAATCCTGGCTCTCAGGTCAGGTGCAGCACCTTACACCTGTAATCCCAGCACTTTGGGTGGCTGAGGTGGGAGGACTTCTTGAGTCCAGGACCAGGCTGGACAACATAGTGAAGCCCCATCTCTACAAGAAAATACAAAAAACATTAGCTGGGCATGGTAGCATGCACCTGTAGTCCCCACTACTCAGGAGGCTGAGGTGAGAGAATCACTTGAGCCAGGAGGCCAAGGCTACAGTGAGCTGGGATAGCGCCACAACACTCCAACCTGGGCAGCAGACTCCATCTCTTTAAAAAAACGATTAAAAAATAAAAATCCTGGCTTTGCCACCTGTCAGCTGTATGCCCATGGGCAAGTCACTGCACCTCTCTCAGCATGCCTTACTTTCTTCATCTGTGAAATTAAGACAACACCCACCTGCTTTCACTCCCTCCAGAGCTATTGTGAGGGACAGCTGAGGATCAGCATCAGTAAACATGACTTTATGTCAAGCAGTGCCCAAATTGAGGGGCTAGTTGGGGTGTCAGGTTCAAAGCTATTGAACCTGCTCTCCTCAGCCAGAATGTAGGCTGCCTGAGAGAGGAACTACTATTCTGCTTAGTTCTATCAGTCTGGCACAAAGTAGTTCCTTAGAAACCCCTATTGAAAGCAGCAAGTTCTAGCAGAAGAACCAACTTGTAAAAAAGCATGGAGATATCATACTAAGGTAAGATGTTAATAACATGAAACTATGTGTGTGTGTCGGGAACCTGTACCATTTTTCTATAAATCTAAAACTGTCCTAAAAGTGAAGTCTATTAATAATAAACAAAATAGCCAGGCGTGGTGGCTCAAGCCTGTAATCCCAGCACTTTGGGAGACCAAGGCGGGTGGATCACGAGGTCAAGAGATTGAGACCATCCTGGTCAACATGGTGAAACCCCGTCTCTACTAAAAATACAAAAAATTAGCTGGGCATGGTGGCACGTGCCTGTAATCCCAGCTACTCAGGAGGCTGAGGCAGGAGAATTGCCTGAACCCAGGAGGCGGAGGTTGCGATAAGCCAAGATCACACCACTGCACTCCAGCCTGGGTAATAAGAGTGAAACTCTGTCTCAAAAAAAAATAATAATAATAAACAAAACAGACAAAAAAAAAAAAAAAGGTATGGCAATGTGAAGGAGCACAGCTGACTGGGAGAAGTGCAAATTCCTAGCCAGAGGACAGGGAAGGTGGGTGGGAATGGCAGAAAGTAAGGCTGCAGAGGGCCAGGCCTAGAGGAGGACAAAAAGCCTGTTGAAGGAGCTTGGGCAGAAGGGATGTGAGGACAGAATGTGGCTGCAATGATAGGACATGCAGAGGGAAGAGGCAGGTGGCTAGGAGATTGTAAGTGGCTCACATTAGTGAGGAGGACGAATGATCAGGCCTGAGTTAGGGCACTGGAGGTAGCTAGGAACAGGTAATTGCCTAGGTGTGACCTGAGGGCCAGGCCAGAGCCAAGGACAAAATGCCACTTTTCTCCTGGGCAGGTGATGCAGAGAGCTGGATGGGCCGAGTAGCCTCATGGAAAATTAGGAAAGGTTTCTGTCCTAAACCAACCCAACCACAGGTAATAATCTGCAGGATCTGCCAGAGCATAGATTTGCTACAGCTTGTTGCCCCTCTGGAGGTCAAAGTTTAAAACTGATGTCACTTCTCTGCCTATCACTAGATTGGCACAGTACTAGGCACAGTGTGAGGATACTACAGAGGCTAGCAGATGGTTTCCATGAGAAGCAGCCCACAGAGGAGCTCACACAGGGTACTGTGATGACAAGACCCTACAAGAGGGAGGGGCTGAGGGGAAAGGAGGTGCTCTGTGGATATGTCCACTTCTCTTCTCTTCCCTGCATCACCTTCTGGAACAGTAATGACAGCTAACCATGTGCAGCATTACAATGCGTGCCATGCTGCACTTCAAGGTCACAGGCTGGCTTCTGCCTCCCTGTCTGGTCTGACCTGCTCCATTCATTCCCCACATTCTCGCCACACAAGCACCTCACCACTCCCCAAATATACAGACCATGTCCTGAATTTGTGCAGCTTCATCCCTTTGCTCATATTGTTCTCTCTACCTGGAATGCCTTTCCCCACTATCTTTGCTGAGTACAATCTTATCTTTCAAGACTACAAGTTTCCTAAGGGTAGGACACATGGTATATTCATTTTTTATTCCTCTGTGCCAAGAATAGAGCCTGGAGTGTGAGTAAATCTTGTGTGTTAAGTGGATTAATATAAACCAACCTGATAACAACCCTGGGATGTTTTCCTCATTTTGTACATAAGGAAACTGAGCTCAGAAAAGGTAAATGCCTTGCCAAGGTCACACAGCTAATAAGCCCCAGAACTGGGACCAGAACTCAGGATCTTCAACACTCCTTTGAGTGCCACCCCATGCCTCAAAGCCACAGGAGTTAGAAACTAACCTGCAAACTGCCCTTGTGCTGCTGGGCAGATAAAGAGGCGGTGAGCAGCCAGGCAGAGCAGAGGAGTGCATTCCTGGGAGAGTCTGCTTCTGTCAAGGTGAGTGCCATCATCTTCTCCAGAAGCTGCATCAGACCTGTGCTGCTCAGGAGCACTGCAGCAGCTGCAGGGGGTGGGCAGGGCAGGGCCCACAGGAGTTACAGAGGAGCTCCAGCTAAGTGCCACGGTGCTTAACACCTGATGGGGGCTTCACAAACAAAGGATTATCCTGAGGCTCTAAGGGTTCCAGCTTCATAACAGAAGCTCAGGTTATTAGAACCAGAAAGGACCTTATGACCACCAGCCATACATACAACCCTATTTTTTTAAGATGGAAAAGTTGAGGTAGAGAGGGTCACAGACACTGCCCAGAACTCTTCACTGTCCCAGCCCAGGCCCCTGCACCTCTCTTTTGACTGCTGGGTGTGGTCTGATGAAGGCTCCAGTACAGGAAGTTGAAGGAGGGCTGCAGGATATCCACGTCAGTGGGGCTGCACTTCCCACACAGCTTGCTCACTGTAAGAGATGAGTCCCCAGGCGGCCTATTGCACAGCACTCACACTTGTCACAGGTGGTGACCTGCAACTGGCTATTTCAGATGTCAGTCTTGGGGAGCAAGAACAAACTAAGTAGCCGGGCGCAGTGGCTCATGCCTGTAATCCTAGCACTTTGGGAGGCTGAGGTGGGTGGACCACCTGAGGTCAGGAGTTCAAGACCAGCCTGGCCATCATGGTGAAACCCCATCTTTAAAAAAATAAATAAATAAATAAATAAATAAAATAAGTTTCCCTGACATTACAACCAATGGAAAGAAACAGTGACAAACCTTAAGGCACATTCACACCCTCCATCTAGACAAACATCAGGCAAGCAGCCTACAGCTGCACATTAGCCAGAAAGACTGTAGCAGCTGAGATGTTCAAAGGCATCCTTTGAACACCTTCACCACCTTCCCAAGGGAACTTTAACTGTTGAATGAAGTGCAGTTCCCTGTACTTGCCACATCGTCTCCCTCACATCACTTCATTTGGCTAACGCCTCTAGTCCTAGTCAGCAATCAAGATTCAGCTCAGGACTGCACAGTGGCTTATACCTATAATCCCAGCACTTTGGGAGGCTAAGGCAGGCAGATTGCTTGAGGCCAGGAGTTTGAGACTAACCTGGGCAACATGGTGAGACCCCCATCTCTCCACAAAAAATACAAAAAATTAGCTGGGCATGGTGGCACACACTGGTAGTTCCATCTACAAGGGGTTGAGGCTGCAGTGAGCAGTTATCAAGTTATCATGCTACTACACTTCAGCCTAGGTGACAGTAAAATCCTGTCTCAAAAAAAAAAAAAAAAAGATTTAGTGAAAAGTTTGTCTCCCCTTTGAAGCCTTCCTTAACCTCTCAAGGCAAGATTAGATGCTGCTTCTGCATTCTCCCAGGCTTCATGAGTACTGCATTACACTGTAGATAGCTATAGAACATATCCCTTTACTACTGGGAACTCCCACTTCCCATCTCCCTACCCCCAGCCTAATAGGAAACCTACCTACATCTCCATTCACTTTTTGGCAGCCATATCACACCCTGACTTCTAATTGGCCTGTGGTCACCCAGACCAGCAGGTCTCCACCCCAAACCACAATCCTCTCCTCTCTGTGCTATCATATAGAAGTGCTCAAGGATTACATGTAAATGCCCTATTATATTTCATGTGTGGGTTTGAGCCTGTTACTCCCTGTCAGAGGCTCTTTTGAAGGCTGACTTTGTCACACACAGATCTCCCTCCTAGCTTAGTGTCATCCTTAATCTCATAGACAGGCTGGTGATGACTGGTACCAGGCTGAGGCCATCTGCAACCTGTCCCCAGTGGCCTTTTTTTGAATCTGACACTGTTCTTCTCATGAGGAGGACTGGGCTCCAGGCAAGGAAGGTGCCCCATTTTCACCTGTGACTAGAGGACCTGGGGATCTACAGACACCGAAGACACATTATTTTTCCTATTAATTTCAACCTTGCCTCAGCAAATCTTCCTGTAGATGCTGCCTATGAAGTGATGATAGCATCATGAGTTGAGAAACCAAGGAGGTCTGAGGTGTGGATCGGAAAGAAGCCTGGAGAACTATGAACTGGATCATCAGATCTGAGTCAATTGTAGGATGAGGTAGAGAGCTGACCTTGTACCAGGAAAAAAAAAATCTGCATGGATAGCAACTGTTGAAGGCCTACTGTGTATCAAACACTGTGTGACATTCTTTTTTTAAAAAAAATTTTTTATAGAGAACGGGTTTCACTATGTTGGTCAGGCTAGTCTTGAACCTCTGACCTCATGATCCGCCCACCTCAGCCTTCCAAAGTGCTAGGATTACAGGTGTGAGCCACCATGCCCAACTTAATTTTTGTATTTTTAAAAAAATTTTTTAAGATCAGGTTTCACCATGTTGGTCAGGCTGGTCTTGAACTCCTGACCTCAGGTGATCCGCCTGCCTTGGCCTCCAAAGTGCTTAGATTAACAGGTGTGAGCCACTATGCCCGGCCAGCCAACATTCTTTATCTAACTAGATAAGTATTCCTTATTCAACCTTAGGTCAGGGAAGTACTGCTACTTTACCTATGAGGAACCTAAGGCTCACAGAGACTAGATGATTGTTAGTGACTAAGCTGAGATTCAAACCCAGGACTTCCTGACTCTCGAGCCTGTTACACATTGATTTGTTTGTCTTAGAGAGGAGGTCTCACTCCATTGCCCAGGCTATGTGCAGTGGTGAGATCATAGCTCACTGCACCCTCGACATCTTGAGTTGAAGCAATCCTCCCACCTAGGCCCCTCCAAGTAGCTGGGACTATAGGTCTGCATCACCACACACAGCTAATTTTTTTGTAAAGACAAGGTTTCACCATGTTGCCCAGGCTGGTCTTGAATTCCTGAGCTCAAACAATGCGTTGCCTCAGCCTCCCAAAGTGCTAGGATTATAGGCATGAGCCACCATACCTGGCTGTTTGTAGAGGCAGGGTCTTGCTATGTTGCCCAGGTGTCAAACAATCCTCCTGCCTCAAACTCCGAAAGTATAGGGATTACAGGAATGAGCCACCATGCCTGGCCTCATATGCTGATTTTTTGCAGGGGTGGGGTGTCTCCTAAACATTCCCAGAAAACAAGCAGAGAAGGCCCTGACAGGTCCTTTAGCAAGAAACCCCTAGGGACAGAATGACCTACTAAATTCTTCCATAGGGATAAAAGGGTAGAAGAAAGAAGAACACCAGCCTACTGCGTGAGCACCCACTGCACACCCAGCCCTGGGCCCATGGGTGCTGTCTCAAGCAGGCAGGGCACCTTGGTGAAGGAGCTTCATGGCCATGCTGTCCAGTTCTTCCTCTGACACATTCCTCAGCTGCATCAAGGAGAGGAGGCTCAGTAGCAATGGTAGGTTCCCCAAGGCTGTGAAGAACAAGGACGGGTAGGCAGGAAGTCTGATGCTCAGATCACCTAAAGGTCAGGCACCCTGCCCTGCTTTAATGTCCCATAATAACAGGTTTAGAGTTTTCTGTTTCCTAAGAAGTCAGATGTTTTGTTGTGATTTACCCCTCTATCTTTCTTCATTCAGGACAGGCGTAACCACTAGGTGCCAGACATAGGTTGGTACCAAGAATTCATTATTTCATTTAATCCCATGAAAAAAAATGTGAAGCATGGATTGTTATTCCCATTTTGCACTTACAAAATTGAGGTTCAGAGAGGCTGAGTGACTTCTCCAAGATCCCATAGCCAGAAAGTGGCAGGGCGCTATGGTCTTGAATGTTTGTGTTCCTCCAAAATTCATGCTGAAATCTTAACCCCCATTGTGATAATATTAGGAAGTGAGGTCTCTGGTAGATGACTGAGGAGGGCAGAATCCTCATAAATGAGATGAGTGGTCTTTTGAAAGAAACTGTGAGGCACTCCCTCCCTCACCCCTTCTTCTTACATAGTAAGAAGATAAGCCATCATGCTGGCACATGCCTGTAACCCCAGCTACTCAGGAGTCTGAAGTTGGGGGATTGTTTGAGCCTAGGAGGTCAAGGCTGTGGGGGCCAGGGGAGGAGGAAGAGGAAGAAAAGAGGAGGAGAAGGAAGAAAGGAGGAGGAGGGAAGGGATAAGGAGAAGCAGAAAGAGGAGGAGGAAAGAAAGAAAAGAAAAGAAAAAGAAAGAGAAAGAAGGAAGGAAAAATAAGACAGCTATTTATGAACCACGAAGTGGGCCTTCACCAGACACTGAATCTTCCAGCACCTTGATTTTGGATTTCCCAGGCCCAAAAACTGAGAAATAAATTTCTGTTGTTTGTAAGTTACCCAGTCTATGGCCCAAACAGACTAAGACCCAAATCTGAATCCAATGCCCATGGACTTCCTACTTTATTTCCACTAAATCTTATGGCTCTTAACCAGTATTATCAGTTAAGCATGGCTTGTCCTTCCCTGAAAAGAAATAACTCATCTCCTCTTGACACCCTTAAACCTGCTTCCAAACCCTCAGTCCTCTGCCAGGTAGCCACAGATTGCCTCTCACTTTGCTTAGAAATTTAATTTTAAACTTCAGTTTCTCTAAAAATAGAAAAAAACAGGGCTCACCCCTGTAACCCAAGCACTTTGGGAGCCTGAGGCAGGCAGATCTCTTGAGCTCAGGAGTTCAAATCCACCCTGAGCAACATGGTAAAACCCTGTCTCTCCTGAAAATACAGAAATATTAGCCAGGTGTGGTGGCACATGCCTGCAAGTCCCAGCTACTCAGGAGCACAAGAATAGCTTGAACCTGGGAGGCGGAGGTTGCAGTAAGCTGAGATCTTGCCACTGCACTCCAGCCTGGGTGACAGATAAAATAATAAAATAAAACAAAATACATAAAATATTAAATAAATTAATAAATAAAATAAACCAATCCCAATTTCAGTGTCTTCATACTGTACCAAACATCAAGCTTCCTTGACTCCAGTGAGTACCATTCCAGATTTGGAAACGGTTCTCCTGGATCTCACTGGGAGCTTCCAACACATCACAGATCCACCTCCCTCCCCAGACCCTCCAGACTGCTGCTACCTCCAGCTTCCTCCAGACTTCCCACTTTCTTCTTCCCACAGCGGGGCTGCCATTCTTGTGACAAACAACTCTGAGCACATGCTACACAGGGTAGGGACATGCACGCATACATCAAACACACCTATTCATGTTAAACATTTGCACATCAAACCAAGCTTGTGGTACACCCACTCTGCAGTGAGAGAAAGGAGGTGAGGTTTGGCTTGATGCCACAATGACCTGACTTCTTTTTCAGGTAAGACCCTGGTTCTTTCTCCTGGAACAGACCTAACAAAGATAGAGATGCCCATTCTTGACTGATGCCCACACTTTCAGGTCAAAGTGTGCCCACGGTACCTGCAGACTGACCTCCTGATGGGGAAGCCCCATGCTCCACTAGCAGACGCTGCAGGATCAGCAGGAAGTGGCCTCGGATAAGACCGCCCACTTGGATATCCTCATTCTTCCTCAGGAAGGTCCTCAGGCTAATCAGTACCTTGCGAGCTATGTCCACTGGGCTGGAATAGATTAGGTCCTGAGCAGGAGAGAAGAAAGCCAGAGATCAGAGGGTATTGCAGTTGGGGAAAGTGACAATGAGGAATAGAGGAGCAGGAAAAGGGCCCAGAATGATAGTGTCACAAAAACTGGGTAATTTCTCTCTTACTAAGCACCTGTTATGTATCAAAGGCTCTTTAGGTGCACTGACACCTCACAACCACCCCTTAGAATAGATCTACCCTATTAAATCCATCACAGACAGGAGAAAACAGAGGCTCAGTGAGATTACATGACTTGCTAAAGGTCACATAAGCCAGTGGCACAGACAGAATTTGAATGCAGGTCTCCCAGCTCCATGTCCAAAGCTCTATTTTCTGGGATGCCTCCCTCTTGCAAATGGACGGATTAGGGTCAAGAGGTTGTTTTCAGGACGGGGAACCTGAGTATGCCTTAAAGGAGAAGAGGAGAGAGTGATGATGTCACTGGGCAAGAAGAGTATAAATTAGGACAGATTCAGTGCACAGAAAGGGAAGTGAGAACCAAGTCAGGCCCTTTCTCTACCAAGGCATCTGGCTATCTCTGCCCCAAGCTATAAAGGCCATAGGCTCGGAGGATGTGAAAGGACATTGTTTTTTGTTTTGTTTTTTTTCCTTGATCTTCTTTTTAAAAATTTTTTTTTCTTTTCTCACACATCCCCACTGGGGAAGGACATTGCTTTTTATTTCGCTTTCAGAGTTATTTTAATGAGCATCTGTTAGAGACAAAGCCAGTCAGAAGCTACACCAGAGGCTACCCTACTGATAGCTCCTGGCACCTCCCAGCTCAAAGAAGCCAATTCCTTTGGACAGGCTAATGTGCTGGGCCAGTTTGGACTGAGTGCTATGAATCCAAGTTCACATAGACTTCCTCTTCAGGGAGGAGAGCTCCTGACAGAGAGATATGGCTACAATGCACCTGGCCAGACAAACCCAGGTGTGCTGATCACTGGGCAGGAGGAGAGGGATGGGGTCACAGGGATGTCTACGTTTGGTTCTTAGAAGCCTCCACAGTTGCTGGAAAAATGACTATAATATCAGTAACAACCACTCAGTTAGGGCCTAATAATGTCAGGTACTAAGTTGTTTATACAATAGCTGTATATTTGTTTATACATTATTTATATCTCTATAATAACTCTTCCAGGTAGGTGTCAAATGAGAAAACTGGGGCAGGTTAATCAGTTTACGTATCAAGAAAGTAATAAAGTTGTAAATTCTATTGCACTGTGAGTTAATGAAGGGAGGGGATGAGGTCTACTTCATCTTCGTCACCTTGTAAGGACTTAGAAAACACCTCTGGAAAGGGTCACAGAATGGGAGGGCTACAGAGAATCTAGACAATTTTTTCCAATACCTTTACTTTACAGAGTATGAGCTGAAGCCCAGTGGGAAGGGAGGGGCATGATTTGCCCAGGGTCACAGAACCCAAGCTCAAACCAGTTTCCTGGTCTTGCGCCTTCATCAACACATCACTGCCCCACTGCCACTAGTCCCTCAGAAATGTGAGTTAATGAATGTTAAGGGAATAAAAGGAAAGTGGCTACTCAGCTTTGGGTAGCTATGGTGAATGCTGGAGGAAGAGGAATGTGTGGACCCCACCGTTATGGGTTAGTAGGAAGGCTCTGGGCAAAACCATGACCTTATCTGTAGTCTCTGCTCTCCAGAGCTGTCCAGAACTCTCTGGGATTAGACAGACCAGGGTGACTTGGCCAAGGAGGAAATAGAGCTTCTGTGATGTCATTTTTCCTTCACAACTAAACAACCTATATGAAAGACCACCCATTAATAAGAGTGGCAATTAATAGCTTTGTTTTCAGCTGTTAATTACCCCTATCAAAACCAGAAATTAGTACCAACAAATTTTTTTTTTTCTTTGAGATGGAATTTTGCTCTTGTTACCCAGTCTGGAGTGCAATGGTGCGATCTCGGCTCACCGCAACCTCCGCCTCCTGGGTTCAGACAATTCTCCTGCCTCAGCCTCCTGAGTAGCTGGGACTACAGGCACGCACCACCATGCCCAGTTAATTTTTTGTATTTTTAGTAGAGACGGGGTTTCACCTTGTTGACCAGGATAGTCTCGATCTCTTGACCTCGTGATCCACCTGCCTCGGCCTCCCAAAGTGCTGGGATTATAGGCGTGAGCCACCGCGCCTGGCCAGTACCAACACATTTAAAAAAAAATTTTTTTTTTTTTTGAGATGGAGTCTTGCTCTGTTGCCAAAGCTGGAGTGCAGTGGTGCAATGTCAGCTCATTGCAACCTCTGCCTCCTGGGTTCAAGTGTCTTGATGCCTCAGCCTCCTGAGTAGCTGGGACTATAGGCACTCACCACCACACCTCGCTAATTTTTTGTATTTTTACTAGAGATGGGGTTTCACCATGTTATCCAGGATGGTCTTGATCTCCTGACCTCAATATCGACCTGCCTTGACCTCCCAAAGTGCTGGGATTACAGGTGTGAGCCACTGTGCCCAGCCCAACACATATTTTTAGACTCTGTTTCCCTCCTGTGTCTAGAAGCTGGGGAGAAATGGTAAGAATTATATATCTAAACAGACAACAAAGTTGTTCCTTGCTCTTCTTTTTTACCATTGATGTCTCTAGGATCTAATTTAGTGAAAAACTTACTAACACTGGGCTCTTAGTCCATGACCCTTATTAACTATATGACCTTGGGCAATTCAACTAGCTTCTCTGAGATGAACTTTTTCTAGTTCAGAGGCAGAGTTAATGATTAGTGAATGACAGCCCACTATGTGAAGCAACCAAGAGTGTTCCCACATAGTATCTCATCTACCCTCATGTTATGTCCATTTTCTGTGAGGAAACTGAAGTTCAGATTAGCCTCTATCTTCCTAGTCCTCTATGCAGCAACCCATCTTGAAGGCCACTCCTTCCTGTTAAGCTCTAGTGTAAGACTCCTCTCTGCCCTGACCCCCCCACCTCCAGAAAGGAGAGGTGATGAGAATGGTGCACATTCAAGGACAAGGATTGAGTCACCAGGATAAAGGGTGGGACATCTACTCCAGCTTCCCTGGGACGTAGACTCTAAGGATTTGGTCTCCTGAGATTCACTTTGTTTGGTTTGCTTCTTTAAATACTTAGATTTATAGCCTAGGAGTATCAGGCCATCCCATATAGCCTAGGTGTGTCGTAGGCTAGACCATCTAGATGTGTGTAAGTGTACTCCATGATGTTGACACAATCACAAAAATCAACTAACACTGTTTTTCTCAAAACATATTCCCATTAAGCAATGCATGACTGTATTGTCACTACTATCCCTAAGTATATCAGAGGACCTAAATTTGTTGTTTTTTGTTTGTTTGTTTCAGATGAAGTCTCACTCTGTTGCCCAGGTTGGAGTGTAGTGGCATGATCTCAGCTCACTGCAACCTCCACCTCCTGAGTTCAAGTGATTCTCCTGCCCTGGCTTCCCGAATACCTGGGATTACAGGCGTGCACCACTACACCCGGCTAATTTTTGTATTTTGAGTAGAGATGGGGTTTCACCATGTTTGCCAGGCTGGTCTCGAACTCCTGACCTTAGGTGATCCACTTGCCTCAGCCTCCCAAAGTGCTGGGATTACAGATGTGAGCCACCACAACCAGCTGAATTCATTATTTTTTGGGGGGATGAAATAGAGACTTAGATCTATCCGTACCTATAATTCAACAGGTCATAAATATTTATAGGTGTTAGGGACAAGCTGCCTCAGAATCCCCTGTGTCCAAGTTGACCCCTTCCTCCTACTCTGATTGCTCTGCGGCTGCATTTCTGAACTCCTATCTGGGTGTCACATCAAGCCTGCCAGATGTGCTACAATTACGCAAAGCCTGATTACAGCCATCTGGGCAGCTTGGGGGAGAACAGGGAAAACCAGTGTTTGCTATCCATACTTATAAATTCCTGTTTGACACCTACCTGTAAAATTCTGGGTTCTTTTTTAAAAACTGCTGCCACAAAAGTCACAGGATGATGTATTGTAAGCTTGTCACAAGTTAACAAACTATCTCTCTGCCTGTTACAAGCTGATAGATTATCTCAGTCCTGAAATTCCCTTATGCCCTTCTCACCCCATATAAACCCCTCATTTTGTAAGCTCAGGGCTGCCTCCTCTGACTGTTACGGGGCAGCCCGGCAGGTTAGTAAAACATGCTTGCCTAACTTAGGGTCTTTTCTCCTTTCTCTCAGCTAACCTTATAATAAGTACTATGTGTGAGAAACTGACCCCAAATATTTCATCTGGTGAAGAAAATCTAGTATCTTAGCTCTGTCCCCTGCTACTCTAATTTGTTGTTCAATGTGCTTTGTTGAGTGGAGGAAAAAAAGTGGAGTTAAATCCAGTGTGTTGGAAATTGCAGACACGAGGCAGTTTACCTTACCTAATCTAATTAACCCATTTAATTACTGATGGGAATTTCAGTAATGTCTTACTTCATTAAAAAGTATTGACAGCCTGGGCAATGAGGTGAAACCCCATTTCTACTAAAATACAAAAATAAAAAATTAGCTGGGTGTGGTGGTGTGCACCTATAGTTCTAGCTATTCAGGAGGCCGAGGCAGGAGAACTGCATGAA
This sequence comes from Callithrix jacchus, assembly GCF_049354715.1. Classification (NCBI taxonomy): domain Eukaryota; kingdom Metazoa; phylum Chordata; class Mammalia; order Primates; family Cebidae; genus Callithrix; species Callithrix jacchus. The sequence continues at coordinate 189,997,070 of NC_133502.1, forward strand.
GGGGAGAGACGGAGGTTGCAGTGAGCCGAAATCATGCCACTGCACTCCAGCCTGGGTGACAGAATGAAACTCTGTCTCAGCCGGGCGTGGTGGCTCAGGCCTGTAATCCCAGCACTTTGGGAGGCTGAGGCGGGTGGATCACGAGGTCAAGAGATCGAGACCATCCTGGTCAACATGGTGAAACCCCGTCTCTACTAAAAATACAAAAACTTAGCTGGGCATGGTGGCGCGTGCCTGTAATCCCAGCTATTCAGGAGGCTGAGGCAGGAGAATTGTCTGAACCCAGGAGGCGGAGGTTGCGGTGAGCCGAGATCACGCCATTGCACTCCAGCCTGGGTAACAACAGCGAAACTCTGTCTCAGAAAAATAAATAAATAAATAAAAGAAACTCTGTCTCCAGGAAAAAAAAAAAAGTATTAGGACATCTGTCAATTCTAGGTATGACTGAGCAAGTATGTTGCACATGTAATATTATCATGTAAAAAAAAGAGGAGTCCCTCTGCCATCAGAGTTTTCCATCTACATGTCCCAGGAGCTTCCTTTGACATTAAACCTGTGTTAGCAGAATCTGCTTGAGAGATGATAGGGAGGTGAGAGGAAATGGTGACTAAGATCTGCATTTTATAGTGTCATCCCCGAGGGGGAAGAGAGGCACACATCTCTCACTGCCCTAGACTTCCATTAGACTTAGAGAAGAGTATGGATTTATAGAAGCCAGGCACCTGTAAGTAGAAGAGACCCCCCACTCACATGGAGACAGTAATAAATCCAGAGGTGGGCTAAAGCAGCTGTGGGTGCCTTGACCTCAGTAAACCAGCACCCAGAGAGAAAAGGCCCACCATTTTTTTTTTTTTTTTTTTTTGAGACAAGAGTCTTGTTTGGTTACCAAGGGCAAGGCTTGAAGGCAGTGGTGTAACCTCCACTCACTGCAAACTCTGTCTCCTGGGTTCAAGCAATTCTCCTGCCTCAGCCTCCCGAGTAGCTGGGACTACAGGTGCGTGCCACCATGCCCGGCTAATTTTTGCATTTTAGTAGAGACAGGGTTTCACCATGTTGGCAGGATGGTTTCAATCTCTTGACCTGGTGATCCGCCCACTTTGGCCTCCCAAAGTGCTGGGATTAGAGGCATGAGCCACAGTGCCTGAAGGTCCATTCCTGAATGTAGAAATGAATGAGTGGTCGCCTACCAGCAAGATGAGCAGGATGCTGGGGATGCTTCTGAGCAACTGGAACAGGACTGCTAAGCTGGTAGGAAGGGTGGGCTGCCCAGCAGAGGTGACATCATCAAGTTCCTCATAGCTGCTCTCTTCCCAGGAGAACCAAAGTTCCAGGACACGGTGCCCAAACCTACTCATGAGCTCTGGATACAACAGAAAGAACCTAAGCAGGAGTGGATGGTGGGTGTAGACTAGCTGCAGGTCTGGGATGCCCTCTAGGAATTTTCTGATTGCACTGACCATAGTCTGGAGGCAAAAGAAAGAAAGGAGTTAATGCACCTTGCAGAGGACCCAAGAGACCCCAACATGGGCAAGACATGACTAGGAAAAATGTACTGGCATTTCAGTATTCCAGGACACCTTGGCTGGCTCATCCCAAGGCACTCTAGTGAGAAAATACCACTGAACTTACCTTATAACAGAAGTTCTCAACTAGGGGTGATTTTGCTCCCACGGGACATTTGGTAAAGTCTAGAGATATTTTTTACTGTCTTGACTGGGGGGACTGCTACTGGCATCTAGTGGGGAGAGAGCAGGGATGCTGCTAATATCCTATAATGCCAGGAAAGCCTATCACACATACAAAAAATAATCTGGTGCAAAATGTTAATAGTGCCGAGGTCAAGAAACCCAGCCTGATGATGGTACCACAGTGGGTGGTAATTGTCAGTGTGCATGTCTACCTCCCACCTAGGCTGAAAGCTGCTTGAGGGTAAGGACTGTGGCAGATTAATCTGTGCAATTACCATAGAGCCTGGCACAGAAAAGGTGAAGGAGAGATATGCTGAATAATTTCTTACTTCTCACAAATCTACCTCTTCCCGTTGCACATATAACAATGTTCAAATTCCTTAGTACAAGGCTGGGAGCAGTGATTCATGCCTGTAATCCCAGCACTGGGAGGTTGAGGCTGCTAGATCACATCAGGTCATGAGTTCGATACCAGCCTGACCAATAGGGAGAAACCCTATCTCTATCAAAAATACAAAACTAGCTGGGCATAATGGCGCATGCCTGTAATCTCAGCTACTCAGGAGGCCAAGGAAGGAGAATTGCTTGAACCCAGGAGGTAAGGTTGTGGTTAGCCGAGGTAACGCCATTGCACTCTAGTCTGGGCAACAAGAGTGAAACTCCATCTCAAAAAAAAAAAAACCTGGGCATGGTGGCTCACACCTATAATCTCAGCACTTTGGGAGGCCATGGCGGGTGGATAACCTGAGGTCAGGAGTTTAAGACCAGCCTGGCCAACATGGTGAAACCCCATCTCTACTAAAAATACAAAACCTAGCAGGGCATTGTGGCGCACTTGTAATCCCGGCTACTCTGGAGACTGAGGCAGGAAAATTGCTTGAACCTGGGAGACAGAGGTTGCAGTGAGCTAAGATCGTGCTGTTGCACTCCAGTCTGGGCAACAGAGCAAGACTCCATTTCAAAAAAAAGAAAAATTCCTTAGTATGCTATTATATGAGTTTTACAGTTTGGCTCATTTAGGTCTTTCATTCATTGTGAGTTCATTTTTGTGTACAGTATGAGTTAAGAGTCCAACTTCATTCTTTTGCATGTGTATATCCAGTTATTCCTGGAAATCTGCTGAAAAGACCAATCTCCCCCCATTGAATTATCTTGGCACCCTCATAAAAATTAATTGACTATAAATATATGGAATTATTCTGGACTTTCAATTCTATTCCATTGATCTATACGTCTGCTCTTACGTCAGTACCACACTATCCTGATTACTATAGTTTTTTGGTAAGTTTCAAAATAAAAAAAGGTCTGAGTCTTCCAATTTTGTTTTTCTTTTTCAAGATTTCTTGACTATTTTGCATTTCCATATGAATTTTAGGTTCAGTTTGTTCATATTTGCAAAAAAGTAGAGCTAGGATTTTGATACAGATTGCATTGAATCTATCGATCAAGTTGGAGAGCGCTGCCATCTTAACACTATTAAGTCTTCCAATTTATGAATACAGTCTGTTAATTTAGATTTTTAATTTTTAAAAAAAAATTAAAGAGAAACAGTAATGTTTTGAATTTTTCACTATGTAAGTTGATTTGATTTAAATTTCGATTTAAATTCGATTTAAATTTGTGTCCCTCCTCAAATCTCATGTCCAAATCATAATCCTCAATGTTAGAGGAGGAGCCTGGTGGGAGGTAATTCAATCATGGGGGTGGATTTTCCCCTTCTGCTCTGGTAATAATGAGTGAATTCTCATGAGCTCTGGTTGTTTAAAAGTGTGTAGCACCTCTTCCTTCACTCTATTCCTCCTTCTCCAGCCACATAAGACATGCCTACTTCCCCCTTGCCTTCCACGATTGCAAGATTCCTGAGACCTCCTCAGCCATGCTTCCTGTACAGACTGTGAAACTGAGTCAAGTAAATGTCTTTTCTTTATAAATTACTGTCTCAGGTAGTTCTCTATAATAATGCAAGAACTGAATACAAAGTCCTTGTACTATTTTTGTTTCATTTCCAAGAATTTAATTTCTTGATGCTATTGTAAATGAAATTGTTCCCTTAATTTCATTTTTTTTTTTTTTTGGAGACAGAGTCTCACTGTCGCCCAGGCTGGAGTGCAGTGGCACAATCTTGGCTCAGTACAATCTCAGCCTCCCACATTCAAGCAATTTTCCTGCCTCAGCCTCCAGAATAGCTAGGACTACAGTCATACACTGCCACACCTGGCTAATTTATTGTATTTTAGTAGAGACAGGGTTTCACCATGTTGGTCAGGCTGGTCTTGAACTCTTAAGCTCAGTCAATCTGCCTACCTCAGCCTGCCAAATTTCTAGAATTACAGGCGTGAGCCACCATGGCCAGCCTAATTTCATTTTCAAGCATGTTAATAAAGACTTAAGTCTACCTTTTCAGCTCCTCTCCATTATACCTCCCATATGACTTAGCTAAGGTACATTAAACTAGGCTTCCTTGAATTGATAGACTGGGCATCTTCCCACTTCTGTACATTAAATCATACTCTACTGTCACCTTCAAAGTTCTTCCTTCACCTCTTCCATCTCTCCACAAAGCCTCTCCTGATGCTATATAATCTGACACAATCTCTCCCTTTGTGCTTTGCTGGTTCTTGGCCAGTCCTCCAGCTCCAGGAGAGTACTCATTACTATAGCCACCTGCCCCATAGGAGACCTTTTTGTCTCCCCTGACAAACTTGTGTTCTCTGAGGGCAGGGAACTTGTTTGATTCATTTCACACCTGACAGGGCCCCACATGATACCTAGCTCATGTCAAGTGGTCAATCCAATTGAGTGAGTTGCTGAAATGTTGAGAAGCAAATAAAAAACCATGGGCATTGAGTTGTGTTCAACAGCTTAGGAAATGCTGATCAAACTGGAATGAAGTTGCTGAAAAGGAGGAGCTTCCAGGCATAAGTAGAGGGTGACACTCTGAAATGTCCATCCCCACAGAGACATCCACACGCTGGCTATTGGGGATCTTCAGACACATACCTCAGTGTGTATCTCCTCCACTCCTTCCACAAAGGCTTAAAGACCATGAGAGTCAGAAAGGATCTCAGAGATAACTCTGTCCAAGGCCCAGAAAGGGAAGAAGACCTCTCTAGGAAGGCCCATACTATGAGCAACAGAACCAGAATGTGGACCCAGGAGTCCTACCTTTCTGTGCAATGCATGTATACAAGGTCACCCTGCTTCTACACAAAGGGCATTCACAGGTAAATGGCACCAAGGAAGCCTTCTCATAGAAGATACCACATGGAGAAGGTGACATCAGAGCAAAAGTAAAGGAATATCCTGGGAGCTAGCAGGCAAATTTTATGGGGAAGAGGTCTGCGAGCCTCCTGAAGGTGTCCCTTGCAGCACTACCCTGCCTAGGCAGTCCCATTGCCCTTTATATATTCATATTAAATTTTATTTTATTTTTTGAGACAAGGTCTTACTCTGCCACCCAGGCTGGAGTGCAGTGGTATGAACATGGCTCACTGCAGCCTCGACCTCTTGGGCTCAAGTAATCCTCCCACCTCAGCCTTCCCAGTAGCTGGGACCACAGATGTGCACCACCATGCCTGGTCAATTTTTTTTTTTTTTTTAAGAGACGGGGTTTCACCATGTTAGCCAGGCTGGTCTTGAACTCCTGACCTCGGGTGATCTGCCCGCCTCAACCTCCCAAAGTGCTGGGATTACAGGCATAAGCCACCATGCCCAGCCTGCCTGGTCAGTTTTTTAAAATTTTCTGTAGCAATGTGGTTTCACCATTTTGCCCAGGCTAGTCTTGAATTCCTGGGCTCAAGTGATCCTCCCACCTCAGCCTCCCAAAGTGCTGGGATTAAAGGCATGAGCCACCATGCCCAATCTATACAAAATTTTTAAACATATATGTATAATATGTCATTTATGGATTCCTGCCTCAGAGGACAAGCCTGGGGCCCCATGAGCTACCTTCCTAGCTTCCATACCATCACCAGCAGATGTGAAAAAGGGGCCCCCAAAATCCAGCCTTGCTATATTCTCAAAGCCATGGGACTATTCCTATTATGCCCTTTTCTCTGTTTACATCAGTTACCTCAGGAAGCCCAGCATCATCCCCATGTGGCTCAGGGCATATACTTTTCTGTTTCTATCTCCCATTCTCTCTCTCTCTGTGTGTGTGTGTGTGTGTGTGTGTGTGTGTGTCTGTCTGTCTATCTGTCTGTGACAGTCTGACTCTTGTTGCCCAGGCTGAAGTGTAATGGCACCATACTGGCTCACTGCAACCTCTGCCTCCATGCCTGGCTAAATTTTTTTTTTTTTTTGTATTTTTAGTAGAGACAGGGTTTCTCCATGTTGCTCAGGCTGGTCTCTAACTCCCAACCTAAGGTGATCCACCCACCTCGGCCTCCCAAAGTGCTGGGATTATGGGCGTGAGCCACTGCGCCGGGCCTCTGTCTCCCATTCTTACCCAGCTCCCCACAATGTTCCACTGTGCCCTCTAGAACTCACTCACAGTTATCAGCCAATTCTCTATGTTCTAAACTTCTGCTCTGAAAATTCCTTTCTCCTTGTTGCTTTGATTGTTTTCCATAGACTTGTTTTGCCTGCAATCTCTCAAGTGGAGATATTTTTCTCCCCTACCTTCCTAGTTCCAAAATCTTGGCCTCTAAATTCTCCAACTTCTTCCCTTCTAATTACCTTCACCTGCCTCAGCCATTCATGCCCACGGTCATGCCCCCAGACTTCACCAGTAACTGCATCCTCCACAATAATCCCAATGTCAAGCATCCCACCACCTTGCCCACCTGTCTTTCCAGCTCACTGCCTCTAGTGTTTCAATTCAACAATTCTTTGGCCCCTCACCCTCAGAAGCAAAATATATGGAGATATCATTTTATTCACTTTTATGCTCATACCTCAAATCTGATCCATCAAGAAATCCTGTGACTCTACCTTCAAAGTATATCTGAAGCTGACTTTCTGCTACATCCTCTGCTATCTCTTGCCTACCTTATTGCTGGAGCCTCCTAATTAGTTTATTCACTTCTACTCTTACACCCCTGTGGTCTTTGTCCTGGCAGCCAGGGTGACTTCTTTAAACTAGATTGCATGAAATCAATAAATTTAGATAGAAAAGAAAAGCAGTCAAAGACAGAACCCTGAGGCACTACATTTAGAGGTCAGGGAAATAAAGGAGAATTAGCAAAGGACATTGAAGTAAATCCACCAGAGAAGCAGGAGAAAAACCATGAATATATGACATTCTATGTGCCAAGTAAAGGCAGTGATTCAAAGAAAAGAGATGTTGATAAGTCAAGTAAGATGATGACTAAATTTTGCCAACTGGTTCTAGCCATGTGCTATTTATGGGTGACTTTGGCAAGTACACTTTCAGGGATAACTGGGGGTGAAAGTCTAACTGGGGTAAGTTCAAGAGAGAATAAGAAAGTGGGAAATGTATGCAACAAGCCTGAAGGATCTTGTTACACTAGAAAGCCCAAACTTTATCAAATACTACTAGAGATGTATGAAAAGGACTTAGAAGCCTCCCATTGGCCAAAGATAGGACAATTTGAGTCATAAAAGAATGATGGCCAGGAGTTTAACACCAGCCTGGGCAACAATTGAAGACCCCATTTCTACACATTTTTTTTTTTTTTTAATTATCCTGGTGCGGCCAGGCATAGTGGCTCACACCTGTAATCCCAGCACTTTGAAAGGCTGAGGCATGCGGATCACGAGATCAGGAGTTCAAGACCAGCCTGGCCAACATAAAGAAACCCCGTCTCTACTAAAAATACCAAAAATTGGCCAGGCGCGGTGGCTCATGCCTGTAATCCCAGCACTTTGGGAGGCCGAGGCGGGTGGATCACGAGGTCAAGAGATCGAGACCATCCTGATCAACATGGTGAAACCCCGTCTCTACTAAAAATACAAAAAATTAGCTGGGCATGGCGGCACGTGCCTGTAATCCCAGCTACTCGAGAGGCTGAGGCAAGAGAATTGCCTGAACCCAGGAGGTGGATGTTGTGGTGAGCCGAGATCGTGCCATTGCACTCTAGCCTGGGTAACAAGGACGAAACTCCGTCTCAAAAAAAAAAAAAAAAAAAATACCAAAAATTAGCTAGGCATGGTGGTGCATGCCTGTAATTCCAGCTACTCGGGAGGCTGAGGCAGGAGAATAGTTTTAACCCAGGAGGCGGAGGTTGCGGTGAGCCAAGTTTGCGCCATTGCACTCCAGCCTAGGCAATAAGAGCAAAACTCTATTTCAAAAAAAAAAAAAAAAAAATTAGCCTGGTGTGGTAGCATGCACCTATGTTCCCAGCTACTCAAGAAGCTGAGATAGGAGGATCACTTGAGCCCAGGAGGGTGAGGCTGTGGTGAGCCATGATTACATGACGGCACTCCAGCCTCGGTGACAAAGTGAGACCCTGTTTCGAAAATAATACTAATAATAAACTAAGTGTATCAGATTAAAACTTATCAAACATTTTAAACTCATGAGCTAATCATGATAGTTTTAAAAACTCTAGCTAGGCATGGTGGCTCACACCTGTAATACCAAGACTTTGGGAGGCCAAGGCAGGAGGATGGTTTGAGGCCATAAGTTCAAGACTAGCCTAGGCAACATAGTAAGATCCTGTCCCTACAAATAATTAAAAATTTTAAAAAGTAATAATATTTGGTCATCTTTGGAGGTTGCTACACAACAAACTCATGTTTTTGAAAACTGATAACCAAAGGAAGAGAATCAAGCATTTAACCTATGTTTCCTATGTAATCTAATCCTTCAGAGTAACTGAATAGTTAATGAGAGGATGTTTCCTTTTATACAAGTATTTAAGTTAATAAACAAAGAGAGAATGACAGACCTAGAATATTATTGTTTTGTAATCCCCAATGACTTAGTGGGTCAAGGCAATGCTCACCAGTGGCTGCTACTAACACAGAGAGAGACAACAGGACATTCTGTACCCAAGTACATTTTCCTTGAAAGCCCATTCACTTTCATTATACCTTTCTGTTTCCATTCAAATTAAACAAGGTCTACATGCAGCAAATTTGCCTCAACAGTAATCAAAAAGAGGCCAGGCACAGTGGCTCACACCTGTAATCCTAGCACTGATCACGAGATCAGGGGATCGAGACAACCCTAGCTAACACAGTGAAACCCTGTCCCTAATAAAAATACAAAAAGTTAGCCAGGTGTGGTGGCACACACCTGTAGTCCCAGCTACTCAGGAGGCTGAGGCAGGAGAATCTCTTGAACCTGGGAGGTGGAGGTTGCAGTGAACCGATATTGTGTCACTGCACTCCAGCCTGGGTATTCCAGCCTGGGTGACAGAGCAAAACTCGGTCTCAAAACAAAAACAAAAAAACAGTAATCAAAAAGAGGCAAAATTAATAGTCAATAAAGGAAGAGTATCTTTAGGTTTAGGCTGAAGAGTCCACCCTAAGGAATAGAAGCAATATTCTATGAAATAGGTGAGAGGTTCAGTGATGAATCAGACATGGTCCTTGATCCCAGGAGTTCATAAAGAAGCTGGAGAGAGAAAACTTGCCCACACATAACCACCATGAAAGTGATCCAATAGCCTTATTAACAATGATCTGGGTCCCATAAATCTACTTTCTTTGATAAACTGTTACCAGAAGGAAATAACAATACCTCAGATCTCTCTGCTCCTATAACCAACCAGAGGTGGTACCAAAGAATGAGCCTTAGGAGTCAGTCAAGTCTGAGCTGGAGTCCTGACTCCCCCATCAATTAACTGTGTGACCTAGAGAAAGTTTCTTGAACTTCGGACTTGATTTTCTTTTCTGTAGAATGTAAACAATAATCTCTGCCTCCCAGGACTGCTGAGAGAATTAGGTAAATTATACAGGCTCTATCTGTGTCTCCTCTCTACTATCCCAACATCTCCACTTTGTCTCTCTCTACCACCCACTTGTCTATACACCTATCATCATCATGGTCTCCCAGGGAACACTAGTAAAGAGGTATAGGAGGAGGAGGAGCCCAAGCATTGTGGTCCATACCTCATGTAGTACACTGTCTTTGTCCTGGCAGACTGCAAGCACATAGATGGAGGCTTTGAAGACTGCCAGTGGGGGGCACTCGCCCTGGTCCTGCAGAGACAGGAGGAAGCTTTGCACAGCCTCAAATAAGTCTGCCTCTGAGACAAACCTGTCAACCAAGAAAAGCCTGAGTGAGAAAGACAGAGCTGGCAGGCCACTAGAACCTTCTGTCCCACCTGGCACATCCTTCGTCAGCCCACTGTCCTGCCCCAGCATGCCCACAGCCTAATGACATCTTACACAAATAGTGTGCTATACATACTTACAAAGCATTGCCACATATATACATCACATTGTTCTATGCCTTGTGCAAAGCTCAGTTAGAGGCCAAATACTCCCCATCCACACTTGGGAGGTAAGCTATCTGCCAGCTGGACCAGCACTGTTAAAGAGAAGGGTGCTACTGCTGGGGTTCAGAAAGCCATGCTTTGGCAGCTGCTCCACCCCTCTTTTCTTGTATTTATCATTAAACAGTGGTGTGTTTGGCCAATATTTATCATTAAACAGTAGTGTGTTTAGTAGATATAATAACAAAAACATAAATGACTAAAGAAAAAATAGGTAAATTAGAGGTCATCAAAATTAAAAACATTTGTACTTCAAAGGATACCACTAAGAAAGTGAAAAGGGCCAGGTGTGATGGCTTATGCCTAGAGTCCCAGCACTCTGGAAGGCTGAGATGGGAGAGCTGCTTAAGGCCAGGAGTTTGAGACTAGCCTAGGCAGCATAGTGATACCTCATCTCTATGAAAATAATAATAATAATAAACTGGTTGTGGTGATGCATACCTATAGTCCCAGCTACTAGGGAGGCTGAGGTAGGAGGATCACTGGAGCCCAGGAAGTTGAGGTTGCAGTGAGCCATAATTGTGCTACTGCATTTAAGCCTGGGTTACAGAGCAAGATCTGAAAGGAAAAGCAAAGAAAGAAAAAGGGGAAGGTAAGGAAAAAGGGAGAGTAGAGTCGGGAAGGGAAGGGAAGGGAGGGGAGGGGAGGGGAAAAAAGAGGAGCTGAGGTGAGAGAAAGGAAGGAAAAAAGGGAAAGGCCAGAATAGGACAGGATAGGAAAGGAAGAAAGAAATAAAAGAAAGTAAAAAGACAGCAAACAGGAGGCCAGGTGCAGTGGCTGATGCCTGTAATGTCAGCATTTGGGGAGGCCAGGTGAGAGGATTGAGAATATACCCAAAAAGTGTTTTCTCACAGAAAAAAAAGAAAAAAAAAAAGAGAATATACCCAAAAAGAATTGAAGACAGTACTCTAACAAATACATGTACACAGATACTCACAATAGCACTATTCACAACAGCCAAAAGGTGGAAAAAGTCCAAATATCCATCAATAGGTGAATGAAAACAAATTATGGTGTGTACATACAAAGGTATATTATTCAGTCATAAAAGGAAATGAAGTACTGATACACGGTACAAACATTACGCTCACTGGATGGACCTCTAAAACATTATGCTAAGTGGAAGAAGCCAGACACAAAAAGTCATATATTGTATGATCTCATCTATATGAAATATTCAGAATAGATAAATCCAAAAAGGCAGAATAGATTGTTGATTGCCAGGAGCTGGGGAGGGAGGAGGAATGGAAGTGACAGCTTTGCAGTAATAGAAACATTCTGTAACTAGATTAAGGTACAAGTCGCACATTTTGAATGTACTATTAAATGCCACTGAATTGTTCACTTTAAAATGGTTAATTTTGGCCAGGTGCGGTGGCTCACACCTGTAATCCCAGCACTCTGGGAGGCCAAAGCAGGCAGATCATGAGGTCAGGAGTTTGAGACCAACCTGACTAACATGGTGAAACCCCGTCTTTACTAAAAATGCAAAAATTAGCTGGGCATGATAGCACTCACCTGTAATCCCAGCTACTCGAGCAGCTGAGGCAGGAGAATTGCTTGAACCCAGGAGACGGAGTTTGCAGTGAGCTGAGATCGCGCCACTGCACTCCAGCCTGGGCGACAGAGCAAGACTCTGTCTCAAAAAAAAAAAAAAAAAAGTTAATTTTATGTTGTGTAAATTTTACTTCAATAAATTATTTTTGTTTGTTTTTTGAGACGGAGTCTCGCTCTGTCGCCCAGGCTGGAGTGCAATGGCTTGATCTCGGTTCACTGCCACCTCTGCCTCCTGGGTTCAAGCAATTCTCCTGCTTCAGCCTCCAGAGTAGCTGGGATTACAGGTACCACCACCACACCCAGCTAATTTTTGTATTTTTAGTAGAGACAAGGTTTTACCATGTTGGTCAAGTTGGTCTTGAACTCCTGAACTCAAGTGATCCACCTGCCTTGGCCTCCCAAAGTGCTGGGATTATAGATGTGAGCCATCGAGCCTGACAATAAATTATTATTATTACAATTTTGAGATGGAGTCTCACTCCATTGCCCACACTGGAGTGCAGTGGTGTGATCTCAGCTCACTGCAACCTCCGCCTCCTGGGATCAAGTAATTCTCCTGTCTCAGCCTCCCAAGTAGTTGGACTACAGACGCCTGCCACCATGCCTGGCTAATTTTTGTACTTTTAGTAGAGACGGGGTTTCACATTGTTGGTCAGGCTGGTCTCGAACTCGTGACCTCAGGTAATCCACCCAACTCAGCCTCCCAAAGTGCTGGGATTACAGATGTGAGCCACTACACCCAGCCCAATAAATTATTTTTTTAAAGCCTAAGAAAGAACAGTCCTTTTATTTTTATTTTTATATCCTTTTTGAAACAGAATCTCAATCACTCTGTCATCCAGGATGGAGTGCAGTGGCACAATCTCGGCTCACTGCAACCTTTTCTTGCTGCAACATTTGCCTCCTGGGTTCAAGCAATTCTCTTGACTCAGCTTTCAGAGTAGCTGGGATTATAGGTGTGAACCACCACCACACCTGGCTAATTTTTGTATGTTTTGTGGAGACAGGTTTTCGCCACGTTGGCCAGGCTGGTCTCAAACTCCTGATCTCAAGTGATCAGCCCGCCTTGGCCTCCCAAAGCACTGGGATTATAGGTGTGAGCCAGTGTCCAGCCATGATTTTAAGAATGTAATAAACTGTGTAGTAATTATTAAAACCAGCCAGGCGCAGTGGCTTAAAGTCCTGTAATCCCAGGACTTTGGGAGGCCAAGGTGGACAGATCACAAAGTCAAAAGATAGAGATCAGCCTGACCAACAAGGTGAAACCCCATCTCCACTAAAAAAATGCAAAAATTATCCAGGCATGGTGGTGGGCGCCTGTAATCCCAGCTACTTGAGAGGCTGAAGCAGGAGAATCGCTTGAACCCAGGAGACGGAGGTTGCAGTGAGCCGAAATCATGCCACTGCACTCCAGCCTGGGCGACAGAGCAAGACTGTCTCAAAAAAAAAAGTGATTATTAAAACCAAAATAAACTACTGAAGTTTTATCTCTGTGAATAAACACCACCCTCAGGGATAGCAAGAAATTTGGCTTTCTAGGCCTCTGACTATCAGCACAGTGTCTACTCACCTGTTCTAAAACCCTTCCAAGATATGGGTCTTTCAGGGACACAACCTATTTCTTACTTATCCCTGTGTCCCCAGTGCCCAGTATCAGGTTAAGAGAGATGCCTCTGTGAATATTTATTGAACTGAATCATTGATGAAGGTCCCAAGACCCACGACCAGCTACCACCTCTATGCACTGACCTGTCCTCATGGACGTAGGCCAAGTAGAAGAGGAGCAGGATGCAGTGCTGTCTCTGGCGAGCAGCTCCCTCCATGTACTGGCGATCAGACAGGAAAGCAAGGCTTTCAGGGCTCCTGCTGCTTATCTGGGGCAGTCCATGCTGCAGGAGCTCAGACACCGTAGACAGTTCTGGGGAGGGAACAAGTAGAGGAAAGCCAAACAGAGAACATAAGAGAACAGGTAATCAGCACATTAGTATCTACTACACGCAGAATACTGCACAGGGCAGCAAGGGGTACATGCAGTATAGAAGGAAGTAAGGAAATCAGAGGCTCCTCTTCCTTTGAGCAGGGTTCAACCTACTGGGAAAGACTACAGTTAACATATTGAAGGACATGGATATGTCTCAAAAATTAACATTCATTCTTTCATTCATTCATTTGACATATGTGCAGAGTGGCTACTACTCTTAGGAGAGGCTATGAGACCCAGGCCCTACCTTCAGGACTGGCAGCTGATGGGAAGAGACACATAATGAGACAGGCAATTGCAGGACATGTGGTCAGTGTCATATTGAGGAGGGAGTGACTCAGGCCACCTGGCATGGGGAAGGCAAGGTCAAAGAGGAAGAAACTGTGGGCCAGGCATGGTAGCTCACAACTGTAATCCCAGCATTTTGGGAGGCTGACGGGGGCAGATCACCTGAGGTCAGGAGTTCAAGACCATCCTGGCCAACATGGTGAAACTCTATATCTACAAAAATACAAAAATTAGCCAAGCATGATGGCAGGTACCTGTAATCCCAGCTACTTGGGAGACTGAGGCAGAATTGCTTGAACCTGGGAGGTGGAGGTTGCAGTAAGCTGAGATGGCACCATTGCATTCCAGCCTGGGCGACAAGAACAAAACTCTGCCTCAGGAAAAAAAAATAAGAAATAAACTGTAGAGGGTGAGCAAAAAAAGATGCAGCAATGGAGAAAAAAAGAATACAAAAAAAAGGAAGCAAGGTGTTCAGAGGCTGAAGGCATAAGAAGACATGCCATGTTTCCATTCAGTGTGACTGGACAGTCAGTGAATAGATGTGGGGTATCAGAAGATGGGAAACTGTGATGTAATTTGCAGCTAGACTGTGAAAGACCTTTAAGCAAATGCCACTTAAAGAATTGGAATTTTATCATGGGGGGCAGAGATTCCTAGATTTCTTATGAAAATTGTTTCACAAAAGCAGGAATATTTTAATATCGAAAGAACAGGAAAGAAGGCCGGGAATGGTGGCTCAGGCCTGTAATCCCAGCACTTTGGGAGGCTGAGGCAGGCAGATCGTTTGAGGTCAGGAGTTCAAAACCAGCCAGGCCTACATGGCAAAACCCCGTCTCTACTAAAAATACAAAAATTAGACAATTGTGGTGGCAAGCGCCTACAGTCCCAGCTACTCCGGAGGCTGACGCAAGAGAATCACTTGAACCCAGGAGGCAGAGGTTGCAACAACCCAAGATCACGCCACTGTACTTCAGCCTGGGTGACAAAGCAAGACTCTGTCTCAAAACAAAACAAAAAAAAGACTGACCTAAGAGCTTAACATTTGAATAAAGGCCAGGTGTGGTGGTTCACACCTGTAATCCTAGCACTTTGGGAGGCCAAGGCAGGTAGATTGTTTGAGGCCAGGAGTTCAAGACCAGCTTGGCCAACATGGCAAAACCCCATCTGTACCAAAAATACAAAAAGTTAGCTGGGCATGGTGGCACATGCTTATAGTTCCAGCCACTCAGGAGGCTGAGGCACAAGAATCACTTGAACCAGGGAGGTAGAGGTTGCAGTGAGCTGAGATCACATCATTGCACTTCAGCCTGGGTGACAAAGCAAGACCGTCTTGAGAGAAAGAAAATGAAAGAAAAGAAAGGAGGAAGGAAGGAAGGAAGGAAGGAAGGAAGGAAGGAAGGAAGGAAGGAAGGAAGGAAGGGGAGAGAGGGAGGGAGGGAGGGAAGGAGGGAAGGAAGATTGATTTCTTAAATGAATGAAGAAATGGAACACACTATTCATGCTAGAGTGAACAGTGGACTCCAGAGGACTGGCGTGGGAATGTTGCAGAGGAGACTGTCCAGAAGAAGGAACTGGGTTTGATGAACATTTGGATCCTTGTCAACTCTTATAAGTGCCAGGAGCCTTGGGTTCCATCATCTTCCAGTTCTATTATTTTATATCTCTAGGAATCAACTTATAATTACATCACTTCAATTCCTTTGGGCAGCCTCAGGCAAAGAAATCTCATGTCTGTACTAACTCATTACCTAGCCAATCAGCAAGGCACTCAGACTCTAAAGAACACCACAGGCCACATGAATGGTCAAATTGCAGCATCTTACCTTCTGCGGAAGGTGGTCCAGTCTTCTCTGGAGCTGAGAGGAGGTTAAGGCACATGCAGTAGAGGAAACTGGAACACACCTGATTTAGGGTTGAATGACTTAGAGGGAGAAGAAAAGAGAACAGAAGAGATGACATTGATACTTTGTCTGGGAGAACATTATCCCTGCCATATCTCTGGGCACTACTGCTTTGTGAAATTCTAGCCATGGCTGTAGCAGAGGAGGTCCTAAGGCAGCTATGAAAAGTAAATATGGGCTGGCCACAGTGCCTCACACCTATAATCCCAGCACTTTGGGAGGCCTAGGCTGATGGATCACCTGAGGTCAGGAGTTCAAGATCAGCCTGGCCAACATGGTGAAAACCGGTCTCTACTAAAAATACAAAAATTAGCTGGGCATGGTGTCAGGTTCCCGTAATTCCAGCTACTCAGGTGGCTGAGACAGGAGAATTGCTTGAACCCAGGAACTGGAGCTTGCAGTGAGCCGAGATTGTGCCAATGCCTGGGCAACAAGAGAGCAAGACTCCACAAAAAAAAATAAATAAAAAAGATAAGAAAAGAAAGAAAGAGGGAAGGGAAGAGAAGGGAAGGGAGAAGAGAAGAAGGGAGGCGAGGGGAAGGGAGGAGAGGAGAGGGGAGGAGAGGGGAAGGGAGGAAAAGTAAATGTGGAATCTGCTGCCTCAGCTATAAGTTGGGCACCTGGCCCATACAGGCATTCACTAAAAATTTACTGAAAAAATTAACCAAGGAGGGTTATAAGCTTCAATTTAATAAAATATATAAACAAAAAATACACCTAGGGCAGAAAAGAAATGAGGAACTACTAGAAAAAGAGGCAGTAGAACCCCACATGGGCACTCAAGGAGTACATCCAAAATTTTGACTTTCTGTACTTGAACAACAGTTTCTCCTCTAGAATTGCTGGGGTAGCAACTAGAACGTGACAGAAGTTGCATCCTTTCCCCTTTGAAGGCCTCAGTTTCCTCATTCTGTTTTATTTTTTCTTTTTCAGACAGAATCTCTCACTCTACCACCCAGGCTGGGAGTGCAGAAGTGCTAGCTCAGCTCACTGCAATCTCCACCTCCTGGGTTCATGGGATCTCCTGCCTCAGCCTCCCAAGTACCTAGGATTACAGGTATATGCCACCACCCCTGGCTAATTTTTGTATTTTTAGTAGAGATGGGGTTTCACCATGTTGGTCAGGCTGGTCTGACCTCCTGATCTCAAGTGATCCACTTACCTCAGCCTCCCAAAGTGCTGGGATTACAGGTGGGCTGGGCATGATGGCTCACGCCTGTAATCTCAGCACTTTGGGAGGCCGAGATGGGTGGATCACCTGAGGTCAGGAGTTCAAGACCAGCCTAGCCAACATGGTGAAACCCTGTCTTTTTTTTAAAAAAAAAAAAAAAAGGATTACAGGTGTAGGCCACTGCACCCGGCCAGGTTCCTTGTTTAAATGAGAGATTAAACAAATAACCTCTGAGAGAACTCTTCCAGTTTTGGCAGGCTTTTTTTTTTTAGAGATAAGGTCTTACTGTTTCCCAGGCTAGAGACGGGCACGATCATAGCTCACTGCAGCTTTGACCTCCTAGGCTCAAGAATCCTCTTGCCTCAGTCTCCTGAGTATCTGGGATTAGAGGTGTGTACCATCACGTTTGGCTAATTAAAAAAATAATTTTTTTGGCTGGGGTGGTGCCTCACGCCTGTAATCCCAGGATTTTGGGAGGCCAAGGCGGATGGATCACCTGGATCAAGAGTTTGAGACAAGCCTGCCCAACGTGGTGAAACCTCACCTCTACTAAAAATACAAAAGTTAACCAGGCGTGGTGGCAGGTACCTGTAATCCCAGGTACTGCAGAGCTGAGGCAGGAAAATTGCTTGAACCTGGGAGGTGGAGATTATAGTCAGCCCAGATTGCACCACTGCACTCCAGCCCGGGTGACAGAGAGAGACTCCATCTCAAAAAAAAAAAAAAAATTATAGAGACCAGGGTCTTGCTATGCTGCCCAGGTTGACCTTGAACTGCTGGCTTCAAACAATCCTCCCATTTTGGCCTCCCAAAGTGCTGGGATTACAGCCATGAGCCACTGTTCCAGGCCTCTCCCAGTTTTGATGTGACAGGTACCCAACCAAGTATCACCAGGAATGAGATCATTACCAGGTCAGATTCAATCCAACCTACAGAAACATGTCCAGCTCATCCCACCAGTTGCTGAGCAATGCTGACACTGTCAACACCACCATGATCCCATGACTAAAACCATACCAGCCAACAATTCCCACTTATCCAGTCAAGAAGGACATTGGCTCCTTGGCCACTCAGTCTTGCCTGGGACCATACATACCTCAGACCACTGCAAAACCTGGCTTTCAGCTCCAGGGTCAGTCGTATGAAGGATGAGGCAGCTTTGGATAAACAGGTAAAGCAGAGAACAGTTTAAACCAGACTTGTCACAGAGTCCCAAGCCTGGGTGGTATCAAAAAGCTCTGGTTTCAGAATTACACAGACCTGTTTCAAAATGTGCTATGTCACTATCTAGTAGTTTCAGTCTGGGAAGGTTTTTAACTTCTCTGAGACTCAGTTTTGATACTTGTACCTCACAGGTTGTTGTAAAGCTAAGTAAGATAAATGTATGGAGGACATCCAACAAGTACTTGGCTCAAAGTAAGTGCTGCAATCAGTGTTCATTTTCTTCCATTCTGAATGATACTCCACTACAATTTGGTATATTTGACAAGGACCTAGGAAGGGCACATATGTTCCTTCTAACCCTTCTTTTTGTAGGAAAAAAAAAATCCAGTTTCATGCATCTGCTTCAGGTTTAAATATTTAAAAAAAAAAAAAAAAAGGAAAACAAATCCAGTTTCAGATACAGAAAGAATAGGAGTAGACACTACTTTATTCTCAGCTATGAATTGCCTGTTGAAAGCAACTGATTCTCAGAAAAGGGGTTTGACAACATTTCTTTTCTTTTCTTTTTTTTTTTTTTGATATGGAGTTTTGCTCTCGTTGCCCAGGCTGGAGTACAATGGTGCAATCTCAGCTCATCTCAACCTCCGCCTTCCGGGTTCAAGTGATTCTCCTGCCTCAGCCTCCCAAAGTAGCTGGGATTACAGGCATGCGCCACCACACCTGGCTAATTTTGTATTTTTTAGTAGAATCGGGGTTTCTCCATGTTGGTCAGGCTGGTCTCAAGCTCCTGACCTCAGGTGATCTGCCTGCCTCAGCCTCCCAAAGTGCTGGGATTATAACCGCGCCCAGCCAGCAGTTTCTGCTTTAGCTGTTGACCCTGGCCCAGACCCTTGTGCTGCTGACTCTTCCCAGTCTCCCCAGTAAGGTTCTCAGTCAATATTAACCTCTGTTCTGTTTGCCCTGGGTCACTGTAAAAGCAGAATCCTAGATAAAGAATATATCAGGAGCTCCCATTTCATTAGCTCCAGGGTTGAAAATAAGTTGTACTTCATCCTGGGCTAAAGCACCTGACAGGGAATCCCTCAGGGTTTCACAGCAACTTTGGGACAGCAATTTAACCCATGATTTCCCCAGGGAAAGGGCTGTAATTTGTAAAGAATACAAAATTAGCTGGATTTGGTAGTACATGCCTGTAATCCCAGCTACTTGGTAGGCTGTGGCAGGAGAATTGCTTCAACCAGGAAGGCAGAGGTTGCAGTGAGCTGAGAATGCACCATTGTACTCCAGCCTGGGCAACAAGAGCGAAATTCCATCTCAAAAACAAAGGGCACCCTGGGGAAATCATGGGTTAAATTCCTTCCAGATGGGCTCCTCTTGGCCCAATTTCTCAGGGATCCAGAGTCTCTCTACCCTCCTACTCTAGGTCTCCATACCACTCCTGGCTGGCAGTGCCTGCTTCTGTCCTCCCTCTTGTAGGTTGAGCCCCTGATCCTGTGCTACCTGGCTTCATGCTGCACAGATCTCCCTATAGATCTCATAGCCTTTTTCTACATCTCTATTCCCCACCACTGCCCCCAAGAGATCTACACTTGCATGTCATCCAGTGCCCCAAGACTAGATCCGCTTGGATCCTGAAGTATGGCAGGCAGGAAGAATGTTAGAAGGAAGGAAAAAAGTGTGTATCAGTTATAACAATGGCTGAGGTATACAGTTTTCAGAAAATCTACATCCACTATCTTGTTTAATTCTCACTATTATCACCATGTTCTAGCTAAGGACACTGGAGATAAGAAAATTAATTTGTGCAATCTCAATGCTGGGCGTGGTGGCTCATGCCTGTAATCCCAGCACTTTGGGAGGCCAAGGCAGGTGAATCACCTGAGGTTGGGAGCTCAAGACCAGTCTGGCCAACATGGAGCAACCCCATCTCTAGTAAGAATACAAAATTAGCTGGATTTGGTAGTACATGCCTGTAATCCCAGCTACTTGAGAGGCTGAGGCAGGAGAATTGCTTCAACCAGGAAGGCAGAGATTGCAGTGAGCTGAGAATGCACCATTGTACTCCAGCCTGGGCAACAAGAGCGAAATTCCATCTCAAAAACAAAACAAAACAAAAAATCCAAATTCCTCACATGGCCAAGAAGGGCCTACATGACTAAGCCCTGGTTGCGTCTCCATGGTAGACTTGTTGCACATTTGCTGCATGCCATGTGACAAGAATTAAAAAAACATAAAATTATAATGATAAAAGCCAAGTATAGCACAGAGATTAAGAAAGCATGTTCTACAGCCAGATTCCCTGGGTTTGATCCTGGGCATATCACTTACAGTATAACCTTGGGCAAGTTACTTAACCTCTTTGAGATTCAGTTTGTTCATCAATAGAATGAGTCTAATCATAATAGACAATTCCTAGGGTTTTTCTGAGGACTAAATGAGTCAGTACATGCAAAGCACTTAAAACTGTGTCTCACACACTGTAAGAACTTAATTAAATGTTAGTTATGATTAATTAAATGCTAGTTAACATTATTAACAACTTCCATCTAATTTTTCTTTAATCTTTTTGTAGAGATGGGGGTCTCACTGTGTTGTCCAGGCTGGTCTCAAACTCCTAGCCTCAGGTGATCCTCCCATCTTGGTCTCCCAAAGTGCTGGGATTACAAACATAAGCCACCATGCCCAGTCCTTTTAATTGCTGCCTGATATTTCCTTCCCCTTAACACTGAACAGAGTATGGATATAAATTCTGAATGAATTAGTAAATTGCACCCACAACTCATGCTCTTTGAATACTGTGAGCACTGCCTAATTTGCTTGCTTCCCTCCCAACTTCCACATTTGCCTGCTGCCTACCAAGCTTCTTGGAAAACTTCTCCTTCATGTGAGGAACAATGACAAAAAGGCTGTGAAGAATTGAGAGGAAAACTTCCATCAGAGCTGGCTGGGTGGTCTGCTCCAAGTGTCTCTGCAAAGAACCAGGAGAGAGAACATAGACCACCAGGACTGAGCCTCTGAAGAAGAAAAGGCATCAATGAAAACTAGCATCAAATCTAGCACAGTAGCTTAACTCCTTTCACTTGAAAGACACAAGAAAAGCTAGGGAACTTAAAGTACAAAACTACATCTAAGGCTTGGCTCACCTAATAGATTGTACCAGATACGTTATCTCTTTGGGCTTCTGTTTCCAAAAGAATAAAATTGGAATAACAAGATATACCTCCCAGAAACAAATGTGGTCTGGTGCATAAAAGGTGCTTTCTGGCCAGGTGCAGTGGCTCACGCCTGTAATCCCAGCACTTTGGGAGTCCGAGGCAGGTGGATCACGAGGTCAGGAGTTCAAGACCAGCCTGGTCAACATGGTAAAACCCCGTCTCTACTGAAAATACAATGGCATGGGTGTGGTGGCACATGCCTGTAATCCCAGATGCTCGGGGAGCTGAGGCGGGAGAATTGCTTGAACTGGGACCCAGGAGGTGGAGGCTACAGTGAGCTAAGATTGTACCACTGCACTCCAGCCTGCACTACAGAGTGAGACTCCATCTCAAAAAAAAAAAGTGCTTTCTATACCATAAAGCAGAATGACTCTCATGTTTCTATTACTACAGTAATAATAATACAGTTTATAAACTGCCTTCATATCTGTTAATTTTTTTTGGGGGGGGGTTGTGTTTTATTTTGTTTTGAAACAGAATCTCACTCTGTTGCCCAGGCAGGAGAGCAGTGGTGCAATCTTGGCTCACTGAAACCTCTGCCTCCCAGGTTCAAGTGATTCTCTTGCCTCAGTCTCCTGAGCAGCTGGGATTACAGGCATGTGCCACCACACCCAGCTACTTTTTGTTTTTTTTAGTAGAGACAGTGTTTCACTATGTTGGCCAGGCTGGTCTCAAACTCCTCACCTCAAGTGATCTGCCACCTTGGCCTCCCAAAGCGCTGGAATTATAGGCATAAGCCACCACACCCAGCCTGTTATTATTTTTAAGGTTGGTCAAGTAAAGCAGGGGCAGTGGAGAATAAAAAAGAAATCTGTAACTTGTTGTGATCAATTAGTTGTAAATCATTGCATTCAGACCAGGCTTCATGTAATTCTTCAACAGGGTAATGAGGCAGTTTGATGTGGTAGCCACAGCTCTAAATTAAGAAAAAAGAAACAGGGTTCTACTTCAGGCTCTGCACATAGCCACCACAATGTACCCTTGGGTAGTCACCTTCTCCTTTCCCTGGGTCTCAGTTCCCTTTCTGTAAACAGCTGGGTCCTCAGAGGCATTGTTTTTGTTGATACCTTTCCTTTCATTTTTAGAGCAAGTTTGGTTGTGCGTGTTTTTCTATTATTATTATAAAAGTAATATATGCTCATTAAAGAAAATGTGTAAAATACAGAGAAGTAGAAAGAAGGAATAATACAATAATTCTATGATCTAATTTTAGATTTAGCTTTAACACTTCAAAAATCTAGAAGGAAGGCAGAGCAGGTGAGTAAACTACCATGAATCGCCCAAGTCTTACCATTGGTAGGTTAAGTCAGGGCCACAGTCAGTGTTCCTGACCACTACCTCCTGCAGACTCCAGCTCAATGGCTTCTTCAAGGAAGAGAGGCTTGTTCATGCAGAGCCAGAGATGCCTCCCTGCTGCCACCTACTGTTCCCAGTAGACCCTTTTCTGATTAACAGGGGACTCCTCACAGGCTCATAGGATGCCCAAACCTCATGCAGAAGAGGACTCACCCAAGGTTACCCAGAGTCAGCAGCTCTTGGCCCTGCTCTTCCCAACATCTCAACCTCAAGTTGGCTCAAAATGAAGCTCTTCAGGACCAAGCCTCTCTTCAGAGTGGTCATCTCTCATTTTACAGAACACACATACGGGTTCCTTATTAACACTTGAGTAACAGACATTCACTGCTGCTCCTTATGAAAAGAAAGATACGAGAAAAGCTAGGGAACCTGAAGTCATAGGTTCAATCTCAGCACCATTATGCACTTGCTTTATAACTATAAAAATATGACAACCTTATCAGTAAATTAGAGAAAATTATAGCATCCATCTCCTAGGATCATTGAGAGAACTAAATCAGGTAGTGAATATAAGGCACTAATTACTCCATAAATTTATCCATTTATTATTTTATTATTACTGCTTTCTATTTTTTTTCTTTTTTTTTTTTGAGACAGAGTCTACCTCTGTCGCCCAGGCTGGAGTGCAATGGCAAGCTGTCAGCTAACTGCAACCTCCGCCTCCCGGGTTCAAGCAATTCTCCTGCCTGAGCCTCCCAAGTAGCTGGAATTACAGGTGTGCACCACATGCCTGACTAATTTTTGTATTTTTAGTAGAGACTGGGTTTCACCATGTTCGTCAGGCTGGTCTCAAACCCCTGACCTCATGATCCACCTGCCTCGGCCTCCCAAAGTGCTGGGATTACAGGTGTTAGCCACCACACCCGGCTTATTTTTTCTTAAGACGTACTTGTTAGTTTCATAATGAAACACTAAATTTTATTTTTAGACAAAGGAAAGGTGGCTGCAAGAATAGCACTGCTGAGGCCCGCAGAGGGTTCCTTTAAGCAGTTACTGCCTCATGCCTCTGAGCCTGGCTCGCCTGCACATTCCTCTCTTCCCTAAGCTTCATGCTGCACATGGCTCAGGGGAACCCACCATCACCATGGGGATGCACATCGAGTCACAGGCACTGAGAAGAAATTCTGAGAAGGCCTCCAAGGTGTCTTTCTTCTCGGCGCTGGGAGCTGTGAATGGATTCTCCTGGGCTGAAGGCTCACTCTGGAATTCTATAGCCAACCTAAGAAATCAATGTGTGAGTATATCCACTACCACCTATGCAATCTAAAGATTACAAACACCCTCCTAGGCGGTGGCAGGGAGTATCTGTGCTCAGGGTCCAGGGAAAGTATCTCTATTATTGGATCAGGAGAAAATTCAAGAGACCACAATGAGGAGAGGACTTGATCCTTCCAGATTCTTGTTCCCCATCCCTTCCCTCAACTATATGTGTACTTCCACCCCATTGTATGTACTTATCTGAATATGCCATGCTATTTGCTATTTTTCATCTCTTTGCCTTTAAATATGCTGCTCTCTCCATCTAGAATACCTTCCCCAGATTCTTAAAAACCTAACAAACCCCACATATAACAAAAAAGCATCTCTTCCCCAAGAAACTGTGAGCTCCTTCATCACAGTTGAAGGTACGGCACATAGTAGAAGAAACATTTGTTAATGTAAACTGAATTAATTCAAAAACCATTCAGTTGAATACCTATAGTGCTAAGCTAGTTGCGGGGTGGTGGGGAATAAAGGTAAATAAGACACAACCTCATGGCACAGTAGCAAAAACTCCACAAGGTGATCATCTTTAGAAAGGTCCTACCCCTAGCTACCTGTCCTCAAGCCTCCTCCACACACCCCCAAACCCTACCCCAGCCAAAGTCCTCTTTGCCATGCAGAAGAGTATCAGAAATCAAGTGCTGCCTCTAGAACTTCACTCTTGTCTAAATCCCTTCCACCCATACCTTCCATTCTATTATTTCATCCACAGAGGGCCCCTCACCTGCAGGCACTTCTAAATCCCTCCAGAGTGCTCAGGAGGAACTTTCCCCTTTGAAGAATGGCCTTCTGTGAATCTCTACTGGAGGTATGGCCCTGAGGTGGGAAGGAGAGACAGGAACCTAGTGATCAAGTATATGCCATGTGTCTCAGTCCATGCTTGGATGACTGTAGACCTCTTTTTCTCACACTGCAGTCAGACATTCCTGTACACCTAACTTTCCAGGAGATCTTGGCTATATCCTTACAAAATTAATAGCTCCTTTCAAAAATGGTAGCAGGGGCTGGGTGCAGTGGCTCACACCTGTAATCCCTGCACATGGCTCAGGGGAACCCACTTTGGGAGGCTGAGGTGGCAGGATCATGAGGTCAGGAGTTTGAGACCAGCCTGGTCAACATGGTGAAACCCTGCCACTGCAGTGTTTCAAAAAAAAAAAAAAAATAGCCAAGTGTGGTGGCTCACACCTGTAATCACAGCTACTGGGAAGAGTGAAGCAGGAGAACTGCTTAAACCCCGGAGGCGGAGGCTGCAGTGAGCCAAGATCACGCCACTGCACTCTAGTCTGGGTAACAAGAGCAAGACTCCATCTCAGAAAAAAAAAAAAAAAAAAAAAAAAGGTAGCAGGGCTGGGTGCAGTGGCTCATGCCTGTAATCCCAAAACTTTAGGAAGCCAAGGTGGGTGGGTCACCTGAGGTCAGGAGTTTGAGACCAATATTGTGAAACCTCATTTCTACTAAAAAAATTAGCCAGGTGTGGTGGTGCATGCCTGTAATCCCAGCTACTCAGGAAGCTGAGGCAGAAGAATCACTGGAACCCAGGAGGCAGAGGTTGCAATGAGCCAAGATTGAGCCTCTGCACTCCAGCCTAGGCAACAGAGTGAGACTTTGTCTCTGCACTCCAGCCTAGGCAACAGAGTGAGACGCCGTCTCAAAAAAAACAAAATGGTAGCAGTGTTGGAGAGACCTTAACCAACAGTCTCTCTGAACCACAGGACTGGCTCTTGGTCTATTATATGCAGAAAGCTGTCACAGGCTAGTGGGCATTAGCTTGACTGTAATGGCCCTATTAGTTGTTCTAAAACACAAGAAAATCCCCACTCCATCAGGTGTAAAGAGCTTAGTTTCTAAAGTTAATCCTGAAAAACATAATCAACATTCACACTGACAGTGCCTTTTCTGATATCTTGAGTCTACAGGCTATTTAAAAGCCAGCAACCACAATACATTGCATATTTGTCAGATTCTAAAATTCTAGTGAATCCAGACTTAAATAATTCTATGAACATGTTTACCCTATCTGCTTATATGATATAAAGAGACAATGTGTATAATAGAATGGGATAAAAACACCCTGGAATTTACTATCTAGGCTTAGGTAATAACTTTTTTTTTTTTTTTTTTTTTTTTTTTGGAGACAGAGTTTCACTTTTGTTGCCCAGGCTGGAGTGCAATGGCGCAATCTTGGCTCACCACAACCTCCACCTCCTGGGTTCAAGTGATTCTCTTGCTTCAGCCTCCCAAGTAGCTGGGATTACAGGCATGTGCCACCATGCCTGACTGATTTTATACTTTTAGTAGAGACAGGGTTTCTCCATGTTAGTCAGGCTGGTTTCAAACTCCTGACCTCAGGTGATCTGACCACCTTGGCCTCCCAAAGTGCTGGGATTACAGGTGTGTGAGCCACCACACCCAGCCCTAGGCTTAGGTACTTTCTAGTTTTGGACCTTAGAGACAAATTATTTAACCCTCGTGACTTTAGTTTCCCCATCTGTAAAAATGGGAATAGTAATCCTTAAGCCTCAAAGTTCTGCTATTAGGGAAAAAATAGCAACTGATTATAGCCATGTGTGCATGAGAAAAAGCTATGAAATGGCAAACAAATGTAAGGCAATATACTAATTATCTTTCTAAAAACACATTACAGCATGATCTCCAAAAGAAGCAGTCTACAGTACACTGACCAGGGGTCTCCTGTTCAGACAGGTCTGGGAAAACTCCGCACACCGGTTTAGCATAGCTTCTAGTAACGCCTGCAGTTCCCCGTACCGCACAGGTGGAGCACTCTGATGGTCCTTCCTGCATCCAGAAAGAGAAAAGCAGGCTCATGGTAAGGCAAGGGTATTCCCAAGATACCCCCAGGCTCTCAGGCAATGAGAGGCAGTGTGGTTGGATCAGAACATGGAATCTAATTTGATAAAAATCCTTACTCCAGGCTAGGCATGGTGGCTCACACCTATAATCCCAGCACTTTGGGAAGCTGAGGTTAGTAGATGTCTTAAGCCCAGCAGATGGAGAGAAGCCTGGGCAACATGGTGAAACCCAGTCTCTACAAAAAATTAGGCGAGTGTGATGGCATACATCTGTGGTCTCAGTTACTCAAGAGGCAGAGATGGGAGGATCACCTGAGCCCGAGAAGGTAGAGGCTGCAGTGAGCCGTGATCACACTACCGCACTCCGGCCTGGGAGACAGAACAAGACCTTGTCTCAAAAAAAAAAAAAAAAAAATCCTTACACCAGCACTTATCTAGCTGCATAACTTTGTGCACATTCCTGGCCCTCTCTAACCATCAATTTTCTCATCTATTAAATGAGGCTTAATAATACTCTCCTCATACATTTATTATGGGGATCAAATTAGATAATGCACAGAAAGCACTTAGCATGATGCTTAATACATTTCCTTATAAATGTCAGCTGTGTCTATTATTATTAAGGATACAAGGTTTTCTGCAGAGAGCCTGCTGGTGAAAGAAGCACCTAGAATTGAAGGTGCATCAAGAGAGTAACAGCCAGTGTTTTCCAATAAGTAATGACCTCTCCTGGGGAAGAGGGATCTAATTTTCTGCTACCTCAGTGAGGACAACCAAGATCAATAGGTAATTATAACTAGGACCCAGAGACGGAGTCTCTGTCACCCAGGCTGGAGTGCACTGGTATGATCTCAACTCCCTGCAACCTCTGCCTCCCAGATTCAAGCAATTCTCCTGCCTCAGCCACCCAAGTAGCTGGTACTATAAGCATGCCACCAAACCCAACTAATTTTTGTATTTTTAGTAGAGATGGGGTTTCACCATGTTGGCCAGACTGGTCTCAAACTCCTGACCTCCAGTTATCCACCCACTATGGCATCCCAAAGTGCTGGGATTACAGGCATGAACAACTGTGCCCAGCCTGAGAACTTTCTAGGAGTCAAAGTCTATAGAAGTATAGGGGACCAACTTGGGAGAAGTGAGTTCCCCATTCGATGAGATTACATGCAGAGACTAGAAAAGTACTTTTGGAGATTCAATCATTATCATCGTGGGGAAATGTGGGCAGGTAACACTTACAGTCCAATGGAACCCTCAGATTCTATAGACTTAGAAGAGGCAAGAGTCATCGACTTGTTTAATTATGAGGTACCAAGAGGCAAGGGACCAGTTCCATCTTTTCACTTTACTTAAACAGAGACAGATGCATTGTAAATTGATGATTAACAGAACAGATGTCAAATGAATGAATGACTATTTAACATGGTATTGGTTTCATAGGGCTGCTATAATAAATTACCATAAACTGGGTGGCTTAAAACAACAGAAGTTTATCCGCTCACAGTTCTGGAGGCTAGAAATCTGAAATCGAGGTGTCATCATGGCCATGTCCTCTCTAAAGCAAGCTTGTCCCACCCACAGTCCACAGGCCACATGCAGCCCAGGACAACTTTGAAAGCAGACCAACACAAATTTGTAAAATTTCATAAAACATTATAAGATTTATGCATGGACATTTTTTTAGCTTATCAGCTATCGTTAGTGTTAGCATATTTTATGTGTGGCCCAAAACAATTCTTCTTCCAGTGTGGCCCAGGGAAGCCAAAAGTTTGGACACACCTACAACGGGTCTTGAAAAGAATCCTTCCTTGCCTCTTAGCTTCGGTGGTGGCTATAGTCCTTGGCATTCACTGGCTTGCAGCTGCATCACTCTAATCTCTGCCTGTCTTCACATGGCCACCTTCCCTCTCTGCATGTCTGATTGTGGCTGTATGTCCAAACCCAACTCTCCTTACACAGAGACAAGTCATTGGATTTACAGCCTGGGCCGTATGACTTTAACTAGATTTGATGTACAAAGGCCCTATTTCCAAATAAGGCGCATTCACAGGTTCTTGGTAGATGTTAATACTGGGGAACACTTCATAACACAGTAGAGTAGCTAGGAAAAAACCTATTAACCCTCATCCCTGGGCCTTTGTTGAGTACTGAGAGCAATCTATTGGGCCTTCTGATAGGTTCTCAGTCAATTGCATATGGTTAAGGCTTGATTTCTCCTTTCCTTCTTCATCTCTGGAAGCTTCAAGTTTGATGATCCCATACAATTATCAAGCCCTAGTTCCACCACCTTTAAATTATTATTATTATTATTGAAACAGGGTGCCCAGGCTGGAGTACAGTGGCACAAACACAGCTCATTGCATCTCAACCTCCTGAGCTCAAGCAATCTTCCTACCTCAGTCTCTCAAGTAGCTAGGACTACAGGTATACACCACTACACCAGATAATTTTTGTAGAGACAGCATTTCATCAGGTTATCCAGGCTAGTCTCAAACTCCTGAGCTCAAGCAATCCTTCTGCCTCAGCCTCCCAAAGTGCTGGGATTACAAGTGTGAGCCACTGCACTCAACCTCTTTAAATTTGTTTTAGCAGCTCTCACTCTTCATTCTTCCTTCTAGTTGTGCTTTCCAAAGACCCTCTAAACCACCTCACCCCAGAATGACCACCTCAGTAAACATTCTGGGAAGTTAAAGTCAAAAGTAAATTCATCCTTGGCCAAGTATGGTGGCTCGCGCCTATAATCCCAGCACTTTGAGAGGCCAAAGTGGGCAGATCACAAGGTCAGAAGTTCGAGACTAGCCTGGACAATATGGTAAAACCCCATCTCTACTAAAAATACAAAAATTAGCCAGGCATGGTGGTGGGTGCCTGTTGTCCAAGCTACTTGGGAGGCTGAGGCAGGAGAATTGCTTGACCCCAGGAGGCAGAGGTTGCAGTGAGCTGAGATCATGCCACCGCACTCCAGTCTGGGTGACAGAGTGAGACTCCATCTCAAAAAAAAAAGGTAAATAATCCAAAACTTAATAACCTGTCCCCTATCCATCTCGCCACAATTCTAACCTAACAGCTTTCCTGCTTCTCCAGACAACACCCCTTCACGTTATCTAGTGGTCAACTGGCTACTGTACGCTGAGCAATCTCTATACTCTCCAACCCGCATGTTTTGCTAATCCTGGTCCTTTCAAAATCTAACTCTCACCCTTCACAGCATATCTGAAATACCACCTCCTGCACAAAAGGTACTACTGGTCCCCTCTAGCACTGACCTGCTGGGAGACTTCCAACTCAGCATGGCTGCCTCTGATTGATACTGCTCTTACTTACGCTTTTGTTACCTTGTTGGTTTACTCATCCCACCGACTCTGGAATTCATGCCACAGATTTAGAGATTCAAATTCAGGGAAAGACAAAGGAGGAAAGGAGACAGACTGAAGTCACTGTCATGTAAATGCTAGTTTTTGTTTCAATTTTTAGAACCAACCTAGAGTCAAATCACAAAGATGTAAATATAGCTACAGAAGAGACTATAAATATTAACAACTTTCACAATGTAAAATTAAAGTACAGCTGACTGACCTTGAGAAGTAGAAGTAGGGAAGACAGGAGAAAGGAAGAGTTGGGGTGCTGTTAACCACGTAGGAACTCAGGAGACATGGCTTCAAGATGAGGGAACAAGAAATACCAGTTTTAAGTATATTATTTAAAGGTTAAAAAATAAAATATTGCCCGGCGCAGTGGCTCACGCCTGTAATCCCAGCACTTTGGGAGGCCAAGGTGGGCAGATCACTAGGTCAAGAGATTGAGACCATCCTAGCCAACATGGTGAAACCCTGTCTTACCAAAAATAGAAAACTTAGCTGGGCATGGTGGCACACACCTGTAATCCCAGCTACTCAAGAGGCTGAGGCAGGATAATTGCTTGAACCCAGGAGGCAGAGGTTGCAGTGAGCCAAGATCGTGCCACTGCACTCCAGCCTGGCAACAGAGCGAGACTTCATCTCAAAACAAAACAAAACAAAAAACTACTGACTAGCAAAAATGCCAAGGATATGTAGAGAAGACAAAAAATGTGAGCTAATTAAATCTTGATCTTTCTTATTGGCAAGTCAATAAATAATGTCTTACATTTAAGGGGGGGATTACAGGTACCTGCGACCACACCTGGCTAATGTTTTTTATTATTTATTTATTTAATTTTTTTTTGAGATGCAGTTTCACTCTTGTTGCCCAGGCTGGAGTGAAATGGCACGATCTCGGCTCACTGCAACCTCCACCTCCTGGGTTCAAGCGATTCTCCTGCCTCAGCCTCCCAAGTAGCTGGAATTACAGGCATGCACCACCACACCTGGCTAATTTTGTATTTTTACTAGAGATAGGGTTTCTCCATGTTGATCAGGCTGGTCTTGAACTCCCAACCTCACATGATCCACCCACCTCGGCCTCCCAAAGTGCTGGGATTACAGGCATAAACCACTGCGCCTGGCCAATTTTTTTATATTTTACTAGAGGTGGGATTTCACAATGTTGGCCAGGCTGGTCTTGAACTCCCAACCTCAGGTGATCCACCCACCTCAGCTTCCCAAAGCACTAGAATTACAGGTGTGAGCCACCATGCCCAGCCTATTCCCTTTCATGACAAATCCTTTATAATTTATTTATTTTCAAGAAAGAATATCACTCTGTCACCCAGGCTGGAGTGCAGTGGTATGATCATATCTCACTGTAACCTCAAACTCTGAGGCTCAAGCGATCCTCCCACCTCACCTCCTGAGTAGCTGGGACTATAGGTGCATACCACCACACCCACTAATTTTATTTATTTATTTGAGGCAGAGACTCACTCTGTCACCAGGCTGGAGTGCAGTGATGCAATCTTGGCTCATTGTAACCTCCAACTCCCTGGTTCAAGCAATTCTTCTGCCTTAGCCTCCCGAGTAGCTGGGATTACAGGCACATGCCACCATGCCCAGCTAATTTTTGTATTTTTAGTAGAGATGGGGTTTCATCATGTTGGTCAGAATGGTCTCCATCTCTTGACTTTGTGATCTGCCTGTGTCGGCCTCCCAAAGTGCTAGAATTACAGGTATGAGCCCCCGCACCCAGCATATTTTATTTTATATTGTTTTGTAGGGATGGGGTTGTGCTATGTTGTCCAGGCTAGTCTCAAACTCTTGGCCTCAAGCAATCCTCCCACCTTGACTTCCCAATGTGCTAGGTTTATAGTCATGAGCTACTGTGCCCAGCCAATATTTTATTTTGTATTATTTGAATGTATTGCTTTATTAGAAATTTAAAAGAGAAAATATAACAAAATAAAAGTCACTCTATAAATATGGGTTTCCTCAGTTATTTTTTTTAAGATTTCAAGCACCTTACTAAGGAATAATTTCCCATTGTGGTACTAGGATCCATTAGTCTCTCTGTCCATTTTAACATCCTTCATTTGCGTATTGACTACCTATGAGGATCCAAAGATAGAGCAGTGAAAAAAAATGACAAGTCCTTGATCTCCTGGAGTTTATATTTTAGTGGGGACAGGAGAGATACAAAACGAATGAATATGCTGGGTTCAGTGGCTCACGCCTATAATCCCAGCTATTTGGAAAGCTGTTGGAAGGCTGAGGCAAGAGAATTGCTTGAACCAAGGAGGTGGAAGATGCAGTTAGCTGAGACTGTGCCACTGCACTCCAGCCTAGGCAACAGAGTGAGACTTTGACTCAAAAAAGAAAGAAAAAAGAATAAACAAGAACTGTAAAATGTTTGATAGGTGCTATAGTAGTCTGATAAGGTCAATTAGGAAAGCAAATTCTGAATAAGACTTGAATGATGAGAAAAACGCAGTCACACAAAGATTTTTTTTTTGAGACGGAGTTTCACTGTTGTTACCCAGACTGGAGTGCAATGGAACAATCTTGGTTCATCCCAACCTCCGCCTTCTGGGTTCAAGCAATTCTCCTGCCTCAGCCTCCCGGGTAGCTGGGACTACAGGTATGCACCACCATGCCCAGCTAATTTTTGTATTTTTAGTAGAGACGGGGTTTCACCTTGTTGACCAGAATGGTCTCGATCTCTTGACCTTGTGATCCACCCGCCTCGGCCTCCCAAAGTGCTGGGATTATAGACATGAGCCACTGCGCCCGGCCAGTCACACAAAGATTTAAGGGAATAATATTTTGGGCAGAGAGAACAATTATGGCAGGAATAAGTTTGATGTGTTCAAGAAACAGAAAGCAGACCAGAGGAATAAGCAAGAAGTGACTGAGTACTGCTTGTGGAGCCAGGGACCCAAATCTAATTCTTTAGGTCCCAAATTGGTTGTTTTTATCTCTATGCTAGTAGCATGGACAAACTGAGATTGAAGTTTGTGGAATAAAGCAACAGGCAGTTGAAAATGTGGTCTGGAGTTCAGGAAAACACTATAGTGGGCTGAATGGTGGTACCCAAAAATACCAGGTCCTAATCCCTGGAACCTGTGAATGTTATTTTCTATAGTAAAGTTTTCACAGATAGGACTAAATTAAGAATCCTGAGATAAAGGCATTATCCTGGATTATTTGGGTGGTCCCCTACATGCCATCACAAGTATCCTTATAAGAGAAAGGCACCCAGGCATAATGGCTCATGCCTATAATCCCAGTACTTTGAGAGGCCAAAGTGGGAGAATCACTTGAAGCCTGGAATTCAAGACCAGCATGGGGAATGTAGCAAAAACCTCATCTCTACAAAAAATAAGAAAAAAAAATTTAAGAAATGAGAGAGAAAAGGCAGAGGGAGATTATACACACCAAGAGAAAAGAACACAACGTGGTCACAGAGGCAGTGATTGAAGTGATATAACCATAAGTCATGGAACCCCCAGAGCCACCAGAAGCTGGAAGAGGCAAGGAAGCATCCCTATTAGAAGCTCCAAAGGGAGTGTGGACCTGCTGATACCTTGATTTCATCTTAGTGATACTGATTTTGGACATCTGGCCCCTAGCACCATGAGAAGGCCAATTTCTACTGTTTTAAGCCACCAAGTTTGTGGTAATTTGTTCCTATAGCAATAGGAAATGAATACAGGCATTTTAGGCATGACCTATAGATTTGAACATTATCAACATATAGCTAGTAGCTGAAGCTCTGTGACTGGCTGAGAGCATTCAAGGAGAAACTACAGTAAGAGAACCAGGGCTAGAGGCTGGAGTTCATAGGTGTTAAAGAGCTGCCAGCTTCTGGTTAAAAATGATGGAGTCAACAGATAGTTACTTCTGCTACTCTTTACCAAAATGAAAGAGAATTTTCTTCAAGATAAAAATTCAAAACAGAGAAAATACAAAAGACATGATATCATAACACTTTGGAAGAATAATTTGGCCCTCTGTATTGTGGATTCTGCATCCATGGATTCAACCAACTGTGGACCAAAAATATTTATTAAAACCTACGAAAAATAATAATATAACAATAAAAAATAATACAAAATACAGGCCAGGAACAGTGGCTCACGCCTATAATTCCAGCACTTTGGGAGGCCAAGGTGAGTAGATCACCTGAGGTCAGGAGTTCAAGATCAGCCTGGCCAACGTGGTGAAACCCCATTCTCTACTAAAAATACAAAAATTAGCTGGCCATGGTGGTGCATGCCTGTAGTCCCAGCTACTTGAGAAACTGAGGCAAGAGGATTGCTTGAGCTTGGGAGGCGGCAGTTGCAGTGAGCCAAGATCATGCCACTGCATTCTAGCCTGGGTGTCAGAGCGAGACTCCGTCTCAAAACAAACAAACAAACAAACAAACAAACAAAACACAAAAATGTAAAATACAGCATAACAACTATTTATATTGCATTGTTTTTGTTTGTGATGGAGTCTCACTCTATCACCCAGGCTAGAGTGCAATGGCAAGATGTTAGCTCACTGCAACCTCCGCCTCCTGGGCTCAGACAATTCTCTTACCGCAGCCTCCTGAGGAGCTGGGATTACAGGTGTGTGCCACCATGCCCAGATAGTCTTTTATTTTTAATAGAGATGGGGTTTCACTATGTTGGCCAGGCTGGTCTTCAACTCCTGACTTCAGGTGGTCCACCCACCTCAGCCTCCCAAACTGCTGGGATTATAGGCGTGAGCCACAGAGCCCCACCTACATTGCATTGACATTGCATAGTCATCCCTCAGTATCTGCAGGGAATTGGTTCTAGGACCCCTGAAGATACCAAAATCAGGATGCTCAAGCTCCTTATATAAAATGGTATACTATTTGCATATAACCTATGCACATCCTCCAGCATACTTTATTTATTTTATTTTTTGAGACAGCGTTTCACTCTGTTGCCAAGGCTGGAGTTCAGTGGCATGATCTCCACTCACTACAACCTCCACCTCTCAGGTTCAAGCAATTCTCCTATCTCAGTCTCCTAAGTAGCTGGGATTACAGCTGTGTGACACCACACTCCGCTAATTTTTATTATTTTTAGTAGAGATGGGGTTTCACCATGTTGGCCAGTCTGGTCTCAAAATTCCAACCTCAGGTGATCCACCTGCCTTGGCTTCACAAAGTGCTGTGATTACAGGTGTAAGTCACCGCACTGGTCCTCCAGTATACTTTAAATCATCTCTAGATTACATAGAATACCTAATACAAAGCAAATGCTATATAAATAGTTATTATACTCTTTGGGTGTGTTTTTTTTTTTTTTTTTTTGAGGCAGAGCCTTGCTCTGTCATCCAAGCTGGAGTGCAGTGGCGCAATCTTGGCTTACTACAACCTCTGCAGCAATTCTCGTGCCTAAGCCTCCTGAGTAGCTGGGACTACAGGCACACGACACCATGCCCAGCTAATTTTTTGTAGAGATGGGGTTTTACCACAATGGCCAGCCAGGCTGGTCTCCAACTCCTGACCTCCAGTGATCCACCTGCATTAGCCTCCCAAAGTGCTGCGATCACAGGAATGTGCCACTGTGCCTGGCCGGGTTTTTTTTCCTTTTTGTGGGGGGAAGAGGGGACAAGGTCTCTCTCTGTCACCCAGGCTGGAGTGCAGTGGTGTGATCTCAACTCACTGCAACCTCTGCTTCCTGGTTCAAGTGATCCTACCACCTCAGCCTCCAAGTAGCTGGAACTACAGGTGTGCACCATCATACCTGGCTAGTTTTTGTATTTTTAGTAGAGACAGGTTTTGTCATGTTGTACAGCCTGGTCTTGAACTCCTGGTCTCAAGTGATCTACCCACCTCGGCCTCCCAAAGTGCTGGGATTACAGGTGTAAGCCACCATGCCAAGCATATATTATATTGTTTAGGGAATAATAACAAGAAAAAAAGTCTGTACACGTTCAATACAGACACAACCATCCATTTTTTTAAAACATATTTTCAGCCAGGTGCAGTAGCTCACACCTGTAATCCCAGCACTTTGGGAGGTTGAGCCAGCAGAATCACCTGAGGTCAGGCATTCAAGACCAACCTGGCCAACATGGTGAAACCCCATCTAATAATACAAAAATTTCTGGGTGTGGTGGCTCACACTTGCAATCCCAGCACTTTAGGAGGCTGAGGAAGGTGGATCACAAAGTCAGGAGTTCGAGACCATCCGGACCAACTATGGCAAAACCCCCATCTCTACTAAAAAAACAAAAATTAGCCAAGCATGGTAGTGCACACCTGTAATCCCAGCTACTCGGGAGGCTGAGGCAGAAGAATCGCTTGAACCCGGGAGGCAGAGGTTCTGATGAGCTGAGATAGCACCACTGCACTCCAACCTGGGCGACAGAGTAAGACTCCATGTCAAAATAATAATAAACAAAAATTAGCCAGGTGTGGTGGCACATGCCTGTAATCCCAGCTACTTGAGAGGCTGAGGCAGGAGAATCACTTGAACCCAGGAGGCAGAGGTTGCAGTGAACCGAGATCGCACCATTGCACTCTAGCCTGGGCAACAAGAGCAAAACTCCATCTCCCTACCAAAAAAAAAAAAAAAAAAAACTTCAATCTATGGTTGGTTGAATCCATGGATGTGGAACCCACAATCATGGAGGGCCAACTATATTAGGTATTATAAGTAATCTAGAGATACTTAAATATTAGCTCCCCTGGCCTTGACAGGCCCTTTGGTACATACAGGGATGGAAATTTCAGCCTGCCTGGGTCTCTCACCTCAGAAAAGCAGAAGTGGCCTTCACAGCCTCAGCAGCCACCTCCAGCACAGGGCTGCTAACTGCTTCTTTGAGGGCACAGCCAGCATCTCTCCACATGGCTGAGCTTGTGAACAGCTTGATCTCCTCTGGTTGCCTGAGAAATGGTAAATGAGAAATGAGTAGGAGAACTCCTATCACTGACCCCACTGGGAATAAAAGCCCACTTTTACTTCTGCAGTCCGGCCCCAACAAGCTTTATGTTCCACCACTTTGCTCACCGGGTCAGGATTTCAGTGAAAAGCAGCAGACCCTGCTTGTGCAGCTCTGTGTTGTTCATCTTCAGACTTGCCTGCAGGCTCCTCACCACTGCCTCAATCCCTACCATAGGATAACATGACAGAGGCCAGGGATCACTGCTCTCTTGTTCCTTCACCACCCACCCAGGAGAGGTGACAGACTCTGGACAGCATGTATCAGTTGGAGGCCACTCATGGAGGGAACCCTGACAAGGTTGAGCTAATGGGACCAGACTGTGAGATCTTTAAGGCCTGGCCTTCATCTGATTCATCTGTGTCTCCAATGCCCAGTACCAGCCATAGCACAGTCCCTGGCACTTGAGGTTGTCAGTGAACACCTACTGACCAAGCCATATTTTCTCTACTTGGCATACTCCTATTCCTCCTTGGAGAATCAGGTTAAAACCCCCCTCCTCCAAAAAACCTTCCCTGATCCACTCAGACAGAGCTGTGAACCTCTCCTGAGCCCCCACAGCTCCTGTGCTTCCCTCTAGCACAGCTCTAATCAGCTCATAAGGAAATTTCCCGTTTGGGTCTCTCTCCCTTTTCTGAGGACAAGGAGCATGTTATTTGTTATCTCTAAATCTCCAGTTTCCAGCCTGGTGCCTGGTATAAACTAGGAATATAAAATGAATGACTGAATGTGCCTGCTCTAAAAATCTAGATGTGATATAAAAAGTCCCAGACAAGGAAGGGACAGTTTCAAGAAACTCTGAAAGAATAAATTACCAAAACGTAGAGACTACCTGGATGGTTAGCTATCTGGGGCATGGGAAAGAACTAAATCTAAGGTTGAGTAACATTGTTTAGAGTTGTTGTTAATATGCAACAATAATTCACTTAGTGGCTAAGAGAAGTGTCCTTCCCTTGCTGAAGAGTCTAAACGTATATACTCTGATAATCAGTGAAGAGCAGAATATTTGAATATCAATACTTGCATATGAAATCTGGTAATGAGTTTGGGCTGATGGAAATGTCTAGACTCAGCACTCCCTTCCAAGATGGAGGCTAGCCCCCCGATCACTGCTGCTGCTACCTAACTGCAAACTGCTGTCCACCCAACCCAAAGCTAGTACAGGACCCTTACTACGAACCATACACCGTGTGGCACTTGGAAAAAAAGAGTGGCTCTTCTGCCAGGAGTGTCAAGCAGTTGTAGCTGGACCAGACGAGCACTTCGCTGGAAGAGGAAAGATGCTCAAAGAGGAACTCTGACAGGGGAGAGGATGAGAAAACAATAAATGACAGCAATGTGATCACGATCCCTTAACTGATGCTAAGGACTTGGATTTATTCATCACCTTACTCTTGCTACTTCATCTGTTCACTTACCCTCTCCATGAGTCATGATCATCACTTCACTAATAAACCTGGAAAGTACCCTTGGTTATGGTTTAACCTCTGCTTTTTTAACAGATTGGGAAACTGAGTCCCAGAGAAGAGGCACTAGCAGTGAAAGAAGTGGGATTGGAACTTACATCTCCTAATTCTCAGAATGGGCAGTGACATGGATGAAGGAAAAAGTTTTTAGTCAAAAAGACTTGACTTGACTAGGCTTGCCAATTCTTTCATTCTCTGAGCCTCAACTTCCTTATCTATAAAATAGTAAAGGTGAAGACCTAAGTGTGGTAACATTTGCAGTGCACCTCAGGGCATATATCCCTGCTCATAGCAGTCCCTTGAAAATTATTGCTTCCTGTTGCCTTCCTGGTCCACAGGTCTTTCCACCATCTACATTAGCTTTTTATTCCTAGATGGCCAAATAAATGACAAAAATCAATAACAAATTGCTCAAGGTCATACAAGAAATCTGTAGCAATAGGATTCGGATGTTATGAGACCTACTTCATAGAGTCTGTCATACACAATTGAACCTATCACCACCCCATCCTTCTAGTACAGGGAGGAAAAAGTTAAAGGGCCCCCCTACCTGGAATGTCAGCATGGATGAAGGCAGGGGCATACTTCTCTGGGGAGTGGACAAGCACCGCAGTTATACAGTGAGCACTGGCCACCTGCAGGGTTTCATCTCTAGAGAGGAGAAGCTGGAGAAACAGGCAGCAAAAAATACCCCAGTCACACCACCAACAAGACCAGAAAAACTGACCTGGGTGCCTCAAGACAATAGCCTATTTCTGATCCTTTCTGTCCCACATGGCACCAGGCACAAGGATGGTGCTCAGGAGAGCAGTTATGGATTATGGGAAAGGGTCTCTGCGAATAGCAGCAGGTGAGAAAAATAAGGAAAGAACACAATGTAAAATCCACCAGGGGTACTCAAAGAACACTGTCTCCCAGGTTCAAGCAATCCTCCCACCTCAGCCTCTCGAGTAGCCGGGATTACAGGCATGCACCATCACACAATTTTTTCTATTTTTAGAAGAGACAAGATTTCACCATGTTAGCCTGGCTGGTCTGGAACTGCTGACTTCAAGTGATCCACCCACCTTGGCCTCCCAAAGTGCTGGAATTACAGGTGTGAGCCACTGTGCACAAACTATAAAAACAATTTTTTGTGTGTTTTTGTTCTGTGTGTGTGTGTGTTTGTTTCATTTTTGTTTTTTTAGTGAAGATAGGGTTTTGGCCAGGCTGGTCAACTCCTCAAGTGATCCACCTGCCTTGGCCTCCCAAAGTGCTAGGATTACAGACATATGCCACCATGCCTGGCCCATTTCATATTAATTCTTAAAATGTCAGCTCAAATGTCAGCCCTTCAAAGAGGTCCTGCCCTACCATTCAACCTGTAAATGGCTTTATCTGCTACTATCTCCCCTTTATTTCCTCCATAGCATTTGTAATAATCTCTAAGGGCAAGAAACATGTCTGTTTTCATAACATGGTATTTCCAGTGCCCAACACAGTGACTGACACATTACATTAGTGCTTGGTAGGTATTTAACCAAATAAATGAATCATCATTGCCACAGTAGGAACACAAATATTGAGAACATATTCCCAAGGACCTGAATTTTGGAGAAAAGGTTGATCTTCCGCCAAAAGCAGAAAAGAATAGCATTAGACTCACAATTTCAAAAATGACAGAATGGAGAACACATGCCAATCTTATCTTTATTTAAAATTTTGATATTTTGTTCATCATTAATTTTTTGCATTAATTTTGATACCTAAAGATATTAGTTCTCTTGATTGCTGAGTTTCTTTAGCACTCATTTAATTTTACACCCAAGGCAAGTACCTCACTTGCCTTCCCTAGTCCCAAACCTACTGGTGGCTATAGTAAAATAAAACCCTGATCATCCACAATTGCCAACAGAAGAATATTCTCCACATATGGATGAAAGCTGGGACCTTTAAGCCAAGATTTCCGTCTCTACAAAGTTCTCTCACCCTAGGGTAGCGCTCATTAATGCCTGCCACTGTCATCCCCATGCTGCCTTGGTGTTCTGTGAGGCCACAGACCCTTTTTGTAAGTACTTATGCCCCTGCTGGACCCAGGATTGAATGTTCTAACCACAAGTTAACATGGACTCCAGGATGGCAACAGAGAAATTAACATAGCAAGGGACCTGGCATGAGATTTTCTGGTTCAGAGACATAGGCCTTGCATAGGCCATTCTAAAGTCATCGCAGAGAAACAAGGAACAATTTGCTCTGGCTTTCACCCATCCTCAACTGTCCCCTTCTCACTTCTAACCAGAGCTTCTCCTCCTCTTCCTTGCTGCAGACAGAGCCCCAGAGTTTGGGCAATCAACCTCAACTATCACATGAAGGTTTGCAGCTCTGCCAGCCCCTATGTCGAGCTCTGGGGAGAAATGCCAGACTTAGGGCCTGCCCTGAAGGAGCTCCCAGCCAGTCAACGACAATATGGTATGAGGTAAGCACTGTGACAGTGGGTCACATTCTGCCAAAAGAAGCCAGGGTGACGTGGGAGCCCCATAGGCTTAAAGCCTGACTCAGATCAGCAGAAAAGGAGAGGAGAAAAAGCCCTATAGGCAGAGGAAGAGCAACTGCACAGGCATTGAGACAGGATGACCTAGCATATACAGGACCAGGGAGAGATTGCATGTGGCTGGAGAACTGGGTTGTGTGGTGGAAGAGACAGGAAAGTGAGGCAGAAGGGATGAGCAGGGTCCAGATAAAGACAATTCTCAGTACCAACCTGAGAAGCTGATCCCTAAAGCACTGAGGTGACGTTGTCTCTGTCGCTGTAAGTATTCTCCATTTTCAGGCAGCCCAGATGTGAAGGGGAAGTGCAGAGATAAGAATTTACAACTGAGCCTGGGTGCAGTGGCTCACACCTGTAATCCCAGCACTTTGGAGACCAAGGTGGAAGGATCACTTGAGTCCAGGAGTTGAGACCAGCCCAGACAACATAGAAAGATCCCTGTCTCTACAAAAAATGAAAAATTAGCCATGCATCATGGCAAACACCTGTAGTCTCAGTTACTCAGGAAGCTGAAACAGGAGGATCGTTTAAACCCAGAAGGTTGAGAGGCTGCAATGAGCTATGATTATGCCACTGCACTCTAGCCTGGATATATAGAGCAAGACGTCAACTCTTAAAAAAAAAAGAAAATTTACAAATAAAAAGAAACCTACTTTCTTTTTTTTTTTTTGAGATAGAGTCTCATTCTGTTACCCAGGCTGGAGTATAGTGGCATGAGCTTGGCTCACTGCAACCTACGCCTACTGGGTTCAAGTGATTCTCCTGCCTCAGTCTACTGAGTAGCTGGGATTACAGGTGCCCACTACCACACTCAGCTAATTTTTGTAGTTTTGGTAGAGATGGGGTTTCACCATCTTGACCAGGCTGGTCTTGAACTCCTGACTTCGTGATCCACCTGCTTAGGCTTCCCAAAGTGCTGGGATTACAGGCATGATCCACAGTACCTAGCAAGAAACCTAATTTCTTTCTTTTTTTTTTTTTTTTTTTTTGATATACAGTCT
This sequence comes from Callithrix jacchus, assembly GCF_049354715.1. NCBI lineage: Eukaryota > Metazoa > Chordata > Mammalia > Primates > Cebidae > Callithrix > Callithrix jacchus. Next base: position 190,039,179 of record NC_133502.1, read on the forward strand.
TGCTCTGTCTCCCGGGCTGGATTGCAGTGGCACGATCTCTGCTCACTGCAACCTCTGCCTCCTAGGTTCCAGGGATTATCCTGCCTCAGCCTCCCAAGCAGCTGGACTGCAGGTGCACACCACCACGCCTGGCTAATTTTTTTGCATTTTTTAGTAAAGATGGGTTTCACCATATTGGCCAAGCTGGTCTCAAACTCCTGACCTCATGATTCGCCTGCCTCAGCCTCCCAAAGTGCTGGGACAGGGCTGGGAGTGGTGGCTCACGCCTGCAATCCAAGCACTTTGGAGGCCAAGGTGGGTGGATCACCTGAGGTTGGGAGTTCAAGACCAGCCTGACCAACGTGGTCAAACCCCGTCTTCTTTTAAAAAAAAAAAGAAGAAAAAGTGCTGGGATTACAGACATGAGCCACCGCTCCCAGCCAGTTTATTGTTTTGCCCAGTAAGAAAACACTTGGAAATCTGAGATAGGAGTGGTAGATGAAGACAAGGCCCAAGAAGCGCTTAGTTCCCCTTGTTATTGAACCTAGAGAATAGGAATTGTCTTGTGATTCCTAGTCTTGATGTAGACAATTACCTTTTTGAGCACCAAGGGCAGTGAGGGATCTCCTGGGGGCCCCTCAATATTCTTAGCACTTTCTTCTAGTGCAACCTTGTTCATGATCATGGACACAAAGAGATCATACTTCAACAGCTGCCTCAGCAAACCTAGGAAACAGAGATTGGGAAGTAAAAAGAAAGGAACACAGGCACCAGCATAGTCCCAAGATAGCTCCTCAGACATCCCCAGAGGAACTTCTTTGTGTCTACATAAATATAAAGGATGGTTAGAATCCTTAAGCACCAATTTGCTTTTCACACCCTTCTCTCTTCCATACAGAACTGGTGAGAGCCCGCTAAGTGCTAGGCCTAACGGTCTAGGGGTGCAAGGGTAAGCAAGATAAACATAGTCCAACTGCCCTACTCAACTATAAGCTTCATGAGGGCAGGAATAATGTGAGTTTTTTCACCATGACATCATCAATCACCTGGCACAGTTCCTGACACATAGCAGAAACTCAAATATTTTTTGACTGACAAAGGTGGCATACACTCCTGCAGGAAAAACAGACACAAAAACAAGTCAGACAAGACCATGCACAGTTGCTCACACCTTGGAGGCCAAGGCAGGTGTATCACTTGAGGTCAGGAGTTCAAGACCAGCCTGGTCAACATAGTGAAACCCCCATTCTACTAAAAAAAATACAAAAAGTAGCCTGGCATGGTGGTGTGCACCTCATAAGAGCTTATAAGGATCTTGGGTTGTAAAGCAAATGAATAAGATGATATATAACAGAATATAAGACCCATAGCACTTGAAGGATCCAAAGGATGTGACTATACCCCTGGCTGCAGGGAGAGGGTAGGAGGGAAAAGCTCCAGAGAAGAGGAGGCCTTTAAAGTGTTGTATGGGGCCAGAGGCAGCGGCTCATGCCTGTAATCCCAGCACTTTGGGAGGCCGAGGCGGGCAAATCACAAGGTCGGGAGTTTGAGACCAGCCTGACCAGCATGGTGAAACCCCATCTCTACTAAAAAACATAAAAATTAGCCGGGTGTGGTGGCGCACGCCTGTAGTCCCAGCTACTTGGGAGGCTGAGGCAGGAGAATCACTGGAACCCAAGAGGTTCCAGTGAACTGAGATTAGACCACTGCACTCCAGCCTGGGTGACAGTTTGAGACTCCATCTCGAATAAATAAATAAATAAAGTGTTGTATGAAAAGAGATAAGGTTAGCATTCCCCTTGACCAGGATGAAAGAGGCCCTCAGGCTTGACAAACATGCATAGGGTTAATTTTTTTTAATTAAAAAAAAAAGAGGCAGCATTTAAAAATGGGAATTCTGGCTGGGTGTGGTAGTTCATGCCTATAATCCCAGCGCTTTGGAAGTCCAAGGCACGTGGATCCCTTGAGTTCAGCAGTTTGAGACTAGCCTGGGCAACAGAGTGAGGCCTAAACTCTACAAAAAGTTTTTTTTAATTAGCCAGTCATGGTAGTGCAGGCTGTGGTTCCAGCTACTCAGTAAGCTGAGGTGGGAGGATTGCTTAAGCCCTGGAGGTCAAAAATGTAATGAGCTGTCATCATACCACTGCACTCTAGCCTGGGTGACAGAACAAGACCCTGTGTCAAAATAAATAAGTAAATAAAAATTTTTAAAAATAAAAGTGGGAATTCCCAGTATTATCATTGAAATTGCCGTCTGCTATGGCCAGGTGAGCTGTAGGACTGCCCAGGGCCTCACCTTAGGGCCCATACTTGCCCCCTTTTGTTCTATATGCACTAACTCCAATACTGCCCAGCTCCAAGTTACCGCAGATACAGGCTGCTTCATACTTTGTGCTTTGGCCCATGCTTCTGCCTTCCTCCCCCTCCATCAATTTAGGACTCAGTCCAGGAATCCTTTCCTTTAGGAAGCTTCTCCTGTCCCCTGCTCCCCTGCTCCTACCCTGCGCTGTGCACTTCCAAGAAAACACTCATCGCACTAGACTCTAGTTGTCCACGTGTATCTTCTACACTGGCCTGTGAGCTCCCCCAAGATAAAGCTTGGATTTTATAATCTCTGTGACCTCAGAGCCCAGCACAGGGCATGGTATAGAATGAATGCTCACTATATATGGCTAGATTATTCATAACAGAGCTCCTGATCCAAATTTTGAAAAGAAGCTGTCAGGGCATCGTGGCTCATGCCTGTAATCCCAACACTTTGAGAGGCAGAGGTAGGAGGATCACAAGGTCAGGAGATGGAAACCATCTTGGCCAACATGGTGAAATCCTGTCTCTACTAAAAATACAAAAAAATTAGCTGGGAATGGTGGCATGCACCTGTAGTCCCAGCTACTCAAGAGGCTGAGGCAGGAGAATAGTTTGAACCCAGAAGGCAGAGGTTGCAGTTAGCCAAGATCATACCACTGCACTCCAGCCTTGTGACAGAATGAGACTTCGTCAAAAAAATAAATAAATAAATAAACAAAATGAAAAGAAAAAAAGAAGCTGCTGTCACCCATAGGCTATAGACTATGGTTTTCTCTGCAGCTTCTACCTGAGAACAGGCCCTTACCCAGGCACCAATCACAGTGCCCATCTGTTCTGTTCAAAATAAGAAATCTCGGGCCGGGCGTGGTGGCTCACACCTGTAATCCCAGCACTTTGGGAGGCTGAGGCAGGTGGATCACGAGGTCAAGAGATCAAGACCATCCTGGTCAACAGGGTGAAACCTGGCTCTACTAAAAATACAAAAAAATTTAGCTGGGCATGGTGGCGCATGCCTGTAATCCCAGCTACTCAGGAGGCTGAGGCAGGAGAATTGCCTGAACCCAGGAGGCGGAGGTTGCAGTGAGCCCAGATCGCGCCATTGCAGTCCAGCCTGGGTAACAAGAGTGAAACTCCGTCTCAAAAATAAAAAAATAAAAAAAAGAAATCTCCCTCCTCAGAACAGTTGATTAGACTTTATGTATTTATGTAAAAAAACATAGCAGAAGAGGAAGCTAAAAGGTTATACTGGGGCTGCTAAAGAGCCTCAAATACAAGCAGAAAAACCTAGCACTATGGTTTGAATGTGTCCCCCAAAATCACATGTTGGAAACTTAATCCCCAATGCAGCGGTATTGGGAGCTGGGGCCTATGGGAGGTGTTTGGGTCATGAGTCTGGGGTTTGAACTCTCATGAATGAATTAATGCCATCACCACTGGAGTGGGTTTGTTATCATGAGAGTGGGCTCCTCATAAAAGAACAAGTTCAGACCAGGCACAGTGGCCCAGGACTTAGGGAGGGTGAGGTGGTGTATCACCTGAGGTCAGGAGTTTGAAACCAGCCTGGCCAACATGATGAAACCCTGTTTCCATTAAAAACACAAAAATTGGCCGAATGTGGTGGTGGGCACCTATAATCCCAGGTACTCAGGAGGCTGAGGCAGATGAATGTCTTGAACCCGGGAATTGGAGAGCTGAGACTGCCTCACTGCACTCCAGCTGGGCAACAGAGCAAGGCTCCATCTCAACAACAACAACAACAATAAAAGGACAAGTTCAGTCCCCTCTTGCCCTCTCTTTGCCCTTCCACCATGGAATGACAGCAAGAAGAACTTCACCAAATGCCAGCCTCTTGACCTTGAACTTCCTAGGTTCCAGAACTGTGGACCAATAAATTTCTGAACCAACAAGTTCTTCATTATAAATTACCTAGTCTGTGGCATACTTTTGTTACAGCAGCATAAAATGTACTAAGACACCTGGGCTTTACCCTGGAGGCCAGAGAGAACCATGGAAGAATTTCTGACTTAAGAAAGTGACAGGATGTGAGCTGCATGATGTAAAGATTAACTTGACAGCAAGTACAGGATGCTCTAGGGCAGGCAGTAAAGACTAAAGGCAGAAAAAATTGCTGTCCCACTTTCCTTCCTATTTTCCTCCAAAAGGCAACATTCTTAAGAAGTCATACTAACTCTAGGCATCTTTCACACAGTGTGCCTCTCATATCCCAAACCTTGTGGCTTCTATCTTTTGCAAAACAGCAAACTTCCCCACTACTAGAGAACCCAGTATCTCAAGTCCTCTAACAAAATATCAAAAACTTATTCTCCCTTTTTTCTCCAGCCTCATTTCTTACCCAAGCAGTTAATCTGCAGCTCCTTTGTCTGGGCATCATCCAGGATGGAAAGGAAGAGGGGAAAAAGCTTCTCCCGGAAATGTCCTGAAAGCATCTCAGCTGCCACTGGTGAGGAGTACAGCTTCCCATAAAGGTAACAGACAGAAGCTTTTATGCCCTCATTGGGGTATAGTAAGCCTCTCAATAGATAGTCCATCAGGTTGCCTGTTCAGAAAACGACCAAAGAGCCAGGGAAAATTTCACAATGTCAATTGCTGTATGAAACTCCAATCTATCATTCCCAATGGGATAGTAACAGTAAGTCCCTATAATCCCCCACAATAAATGTTTTCTGCATGCTTAATCTAAAGGGAAAACCAAACTGAGCAGAGTGACTCACACCTGTAGTCCCAGCACTTGGGAAGGCCAAGGCAGAAGGATCATCTGAAGTCAAGAGTTTGAGACCAGCCTGACCAATACGGCAAGACTCTGCCGCTACTAAAAATACAAAAATTAGGCCGGGCACAGTGGCTCACACCTGTAATTTCAGCACTTTGGGAAGCCGAGGCAGGCGGATCACCTGAGGTCAGGAGTTCAAGACCAGCCTGGCCAACATGGTGAAATCCCATCTCTACTAAAAATATCAAAAAAAATGGCTGGATGGGCACCTGTAATCCCAGCTCCTTGGGTGACTGAGGCAAGAGAATCGCTTGAACCCAGGAGGCGAAGGTTGCAGGGAGCCAAGATCACACCACTGAACTCTAGCCTGGGAAACAAAAGTGAAACTTTGTCTTAAAAAAAAAAAATTAGCCGGGCATGCTGGTACCCACCTATAATCACAGCTACTTGGAAAGCTAAGGCATGACTCATTGGAACCCATGAGGCAGAGATTGCAGTGTGCCGAGATCATGCCACTGCACTGCACTCCAGCCTGGGCAACAGAGCAAGACTCCATCTCAAAAAAAAAAAAAAAAGGCCAGGTGTGATGGCTCATTCCTATAATCTCAGCTAAGTGCTGAGGAGGCCAAGGCAGGAGGATCTCTTGAGGCCAGCAGTTTGAGACCAACCTCCTCAACATAGTGACTTGGTCTCTAAAAAATAATAATAATGGCTGGGTGCAGTGGCTCATGCCTGTAATCCCAGCACCTAGGGAAGCTGAGTGGGCAGATCACCTGAGGTGAGATCAAGACCAGCCTGGCCAACATGGCAAAACCCTGTCTCTACTAAAAGTACAAAAATTAGCCAGACGTGGTGGCGGGCATCTGTAATCCCAGCTACTTTAACTTGGGAGGTGAAGGATACAGTGAGCCGAAATTGAGTCATTGCACTCCAGCCTGGGCAACAAGAGCGAGATCCCATCTCAAAATAATAGTAAAAATAATAATAATAATAATTAAGCCAGGCACGGTGCCTGTAATCCTAGCATTTTGGGAGGCCAAAGTGGGTGGATCACAAGATCAGGAGTTCAAGACCAGCCTGGCCAGCATGGTGAAATCACGTCTCTACTAAAAATATAAAAATTAGCCAGGTGTGGTGGCACACACCTGTAGTCCCAGCTACTCGGGAGGCTGAGGCAGGATAATTGCTTGAACCTGGGAGGTGGAGGTTGCAGTGAGCCAAGATCACAGCACTGCACTCCAGCCTGAGCAACAGAGCAAAACTCTGACTAAAAAAAAAAAAAAATTAGCCCAGCATGGTGGTGGACACCTATAATCTCAGCTACTTGGGTGGCTGAAGCAGAAAAATCACTGGAACCTGGGAGGTGGGGGTTGCAGTGAGCCATGATCAGGCCACTGCACTCCAGCCTGGGTGACACAGAGAGACTCTCTCAAAAAATTATTATTATATATTTTTTTTAAAGGGAAACCAACTTAAAGAAGTTATTTACCCTTTGGTAAATCCTCTGTGAGATATTTATTTGCATTTCACTGATAGAAAAAAGTGCTTCTAGAGTTCTGCAGCAAGGTAGGCGGGCGGCCAGCATGGCTGGGCGCGTCCAGGCGGCCGGGGCCCGGGATCCTAGCCTGCACCCTGCGTGGCCGCCCGCTCTCCTTCCTGCTGCAGGTGTACGCGCCGACGCCCAGCCGCGCCGACGCCTTCCACCGCGGCATCTTCCTTTTCTGGTGCCGCGAGCCGCCATGCTGTACCGGCCTGTGAGTTTTTAGGAATCAACTACCCAGGAAAAATGATTTTTATTCATATGAGCCACCTTCTGAGAATCCTCCCCCAGAAACCGAATCGGTGTGTCTCCAACTTAAGTCTAGTGCTCATCTATGCAGGGTTTGTGGCTGTTTAGGCCCCAAAACGTGCTCCAGATGCCACAAAGTGTACTATTGCAGCAAGGAGCATCAGACCCTAGACTGGAGACTGGGACATAAGCAGGCTTGTGCACAACCAAATCATTTGGACCATATAATTCCAGACCACAACTTCCTTTTTCCAGAATTTGAAATTGTAATAGAAACAGAAGATGAGGCCGGGCGCGGTGGCTCATGCCTGTAATCCCAGCACTTTGGGAGGCCGAGGCGGGTGGATCACAAGGTCAAGAGATCGAGACCATCCTGGTCAACATGGTGAAACCCCGTCTCTACTAAAAATACAAAAAATTAGCTGGGCATGGTGGCGCGTGCCTGTAATCCCAGCTACTCAGGAGGCTGAGGCAGGAGAATTGCCTGAGCCCAGGAGGCAGAGGTTGCGGTGAGCCGAGATTGCGCCATTGCTCTCCAGCCTGGGTAACAAGAGGGAAACTCCGTCTCAAAAAAAAAAAAAAAAAAAAAGAAAAAAGAAACAGAAGATGAAATATTGCCTGAGATTGTGGAAAGGAAGATTACTCAGAGATTATACGGAGCATGGGTGAAGCACTTGAGGAAGAACTGGATTCCATGGCAAAACATGAATCCAGAGAAGATAAAATTTTTCAGAAGTTTAAAACTCAGATAGCCCTTGAACCAGAACAGATTCTCAGATATGGCAGAGGTATTGCCCCCATCTGGATTTCTGGTGAAAATATTTCTCAAGAAAAGGATATTCCAGATTGCCCCTGTGGTGCCAAGAGAATATTTGAATTCCAGGTCATGCCTCAGCTCCTAAACTACCTGAAGGCTGACAGACCCGGCAAGAGCATTGACTGGGGCATCCTGGCTGTCTTCACCTGTGCTGAGAGCTGCAGCTTGGGTATTGGCTATACAGAAGAATTTGTGTGGAAGCAGGATGTAACAAATACACCGTAAGGGCATCTTAAGGCCTTCAGATATGTTAATAATCTTTTACACCTTGCAATTCCATGTCGGGAACTTTATCCTAAGGAAATACTTATACCAAAAATAGAGGTGCAGAGATGTTGAGACATTGCTTACACAGTGTCTACATATTAGTGAAACAAAAGTCCAGTGACAAAGAATTAAATAAATTTTGGTACATCCACACAAAAAAAGAAAAAAGAAAAAAGTGCTTCTATATTCCAGAATTCCTCCTTCCATCCAAAAGGAAGGTTCATAGTAGGTACTTAATTTATGTTAAAGAATGAATGTAATAGTCCAAGAATAGAGTCAGAAATCTGACCTTTTTCAAACTGACCAACATACAGCACATTTTACAAACGGGGAAACTGAAGGCTAGAGTAGGAAAGTAATGTCATCCCAGGTATACAGAAGGAATGGGCCACCCAGATGGCAGTATAATAAAAGCAGATAAAAGGGTAGTGGCAGTTCCTGCCACAGATCACTCACCGTGCTCCATTACAAGCTGGTCTGCCAGAGCAGGGATGGCATCCACCAACTTGCCAAGAAGAGTCAGGGTAGCCAGGCTGCCTCGCATGGAGGGCATATTATATAGCTACAGAAAGTGAATATGCTCCACTTTGTCAATTAGGATCAGGACAGATCTCCCACCAAAACTGATCCTGCCCTACCCACACAGGTGTGTTGCATGTGTCTCTCACCACAGTCAGGAATCAGCTTTTTTAGCTTAGCATCCAATGCCCCCGTTAGACTGGGAACTGCCGGAGGAAAGGGACATGAGTCCCCTTCCTGAGTCCTCTCAGAGTCTTCAGTACCTAGCTCAGTGCATGTTTAACACTGAATTAAAATTAGCATATTTTCACCCCTATAGAACCAGAAACTGGAGGACAAAAGTTTGAAATGTCATAAAGACAGAACACCGATTCAATATTAAAAAAATATATATATACTGGTTGGATGCAGTGGCTCAAGCCTGTAATCTCGGCACTTTGGGAGGCCAAGGAGAGCAGATCACCTGAGGTCAGGAGTTTGAGACCAGCCTGGCCAACATGGTGAAACCCTGTCTCTACTAAAATTGCAAAAATTAGTGGGGCCTGGTAGCCCATGTCTGTGATCCCAGATACTCAGGAGGCTGAGGCAGGAGAATCACTTGAACCCAGAAGGCCGAGGTTGCAATGAGCCGAAATCACGACACTGCACTCCAGCCTGGGTGGCAGAATGAGACTCCATCTCAAAAAAAAAAAAAAATTATCATTGTTATTATAACTACTATTACTGAACATTCTCTGTATACCAGGTACTATGCTTCATGCTTTATAGAGAGAGTCAGTAGTCCACATTTTACCTTTTCTATTGACTAGCCATACCACTTTTGGCAAGATTCTTAACTCTGGTGGGTAATAACAATAGTAACAGCTTTACAGGGTTGATAGGACTGAATGAGGTACTGCATATAAAACACCTAATACAGTGCCTAGCCTATACAATGTGCTCAATAAATGTTAAGTGCTCATCATAATGACAAGCACTGATATATATAATTATAAATTCAATATATTAATCATACATGCAAAATAATTATGACATAATTGAAATATAATTTATATTGAAATGTTGCTTGTGATGGTGTTAAGATAAACATTTGTCTTCCTTCTGCAAAATAAATGAAAAGTTATTCTGATATTATTACTCAGTCTTAACACTACTCTTTAACTGACTTTTTTTTTTTGAGTTGGAGTCTTGCTTTGTTACCCAGGCTGGGGTGCAGTGGGGTGATCTTGGCTCATTGTAACATTCACCTCCTGGGGGTTCATGCAATTCTCTTGCCTCAGCCTCCTGAGTAGATAAGATTACACTTTGGGAGGCTGAGGCAGGCAGATCACCTGAGGGCGGGAGTTCAAGACCAGTCTGACCAATATGGAGAAACCTTGACTCTACTAAAAATACAAAATTAGCTGGGTATAGTGGCACATGCCTGTAATCCCAGCTACTCGGAAGGCTGAGGCAGGAAAATCTCTTGAACCTGGGAGGCAGAGGTTGTGGTGAGCCGGGATTTCACCATTGCACTGCAGCCTGGGCAACAAGAGAGAAACTCCATCTGAAAAAAAAAAAGAAAGAAAGAAAGAGGCTGGACGCGGTGGCTCATGCCTGTAATCCCAGCACTTTGGGAGACCAAGACAGGCGAATCATGAGGTCAAGAAATTGAGACCATCCTGGCCAGCATAGTGAAACCCCACCTCTACTAAAAATACAAAAATTAGCTGGGCGTGGTAGCGCTCACCTATAGTCCCAGCTACTTGAAAGGCTGAGGCAGAATTGCTTGAACCGGGAGGCAGAGGTTGCAGTGAGCCGAGATCACACCACTGCACTCCAGCCTGGTGCCTGGTGATAGAGCAAGACTCTGTCTCAAAAAAAATAAAATAAAAAGAAAGAAAGAAGTCTGAGCATGGTGATTCATACCTGTAATCCCAGCACTTTGGGAGGCCGAGGCGGGTGGATTACCTGAGGTCAGGAGATCTAAGACCAGCCTGGCCAATATGGTGAAACTGCGTCTCTACTAAAAATACAAAAATTCGCCAGGCATGGTGGCAGTTGCCTGTTAATTCCAGCTCCTCCAAAGGCTGATGCAAGAGAATCGCCTGAACCTTAAGGCAGATGTTGCAGTGAGCAGAGATTGCACCACTGCACTCCAGACTGGGGGACAAGAGCGAGACTTTGTCTCAAAAAAAAAAAAAAAGAGAAAGGAAGAAAGCTATAAAGAACACTGGAACAGGATCAGTGGTCCCAGGCCTTAGCTCTGATTCCACCACCAACTCAGTGACCTCACAAACTTCAGTCTCTCATTTGTTCAAAGAATGCTTGATCCAGCTCTGACAACTGAGGACTCTCAGATATCTGAAGAATCCATAGATATTTACTGACCTCTTTGTGGCACTCATCCAGCAGGCAACGGATGGACTGCTCCAGCTTCAGCTGCGTTGTGAGCTGAATAAGGACTGAGTAGACACAATAGCATTACTAACCAGGAGGTACCCCCAACTCAAAGTCCACCTTCCATGGCCCTTCTACTCAGTCAGTGTAGGGTAGTAATTTGCCTGGGATAATTGGTATTATTCGTTTCTATTTCTTCCATTAAACTATGTGTACACATCCAAACTCAAGGAGTTCTAGCTTCTTCTCTGTTTTTTGTTTTGTTTAGGAACATGGTCAACATCCAGGCTAAAGTGCAGTGGTGTGATATAGCTCATTGCAGCCTTGAATTCCTGGGCTCAAGTGTTCCTCCCACTCAGCCTCTCGAGTAGCTTGGACTATAGGTACATGCCACCATGCCTGGCTAATTTTCTAATTTTTTTTTTTTTAAAGATGGGGTTTCTCCATGATGGCCAGGCTGGTCTTCAACTCCTGACCTCAGGCGATCCACCCACCTTGGCCTCTCAAAGTGCTAGAATTACAGGCATGAGCCGCCACGCCCGGACTTTCTAATTTTTTTTGTAGAGACAAGGTCTTGCTATGTTGCCCAGGCTAATCTCAAATGCCTGGGTTTAAGCAATCCTCCTGCCTGATTCCCAAAGTGCTGGGATTATAGGTGTGAGTTACCATGCCTGGACTTCTTTTATATCAGTGGTTCTCAACTCAGGCTGCACATTAGACTCACCTAGGAAGCTTTAAAAAAATACTAATGCCCAAGTCCCACTCCAGACCAATTAAATCAGAATGTGTAAGAGAAAAGCCCAATATATTGTTTAATGTGAAGAAATATACACATATATATACACACAAATATATTTATATTTAAATATATTTTAATATATGTTTTATACTTAAAAATAATTTTCAAAACATAAAATTCTAGTGTATTTCTAAAATTCTCCAGATAAGTCTACTGTGAAACCAGGTTTGAAACTGCTATCTAATATCTCTACTTTTTCCTTCCTCAGAGTTTGCTCCTTTATATATACTAAAAAAAAGAATTATTAGCAAGTTCCTATACCAATTATTACAACATTATCTCTCAGCTCCAAACCCTTCTTTACAATCCTTCTTTACAATCATTTGTGATACTTCTGCTCGTGTCTTTGAGGAGAAATTCTGCAAGGTTGGAAAAGCTGCAAACTAAATTCAGCAGCTGCTGTGAGAAGGTTCTGTCACTGCAGTGTCAAGAAGCATTCTAGGCTAACATGCTAAGAAACAAGAAGCAGGCAGAAAGCAAACATGAACCATGAGGAAGGAGCAAGTCCTTCTCCCTGATCCTTAGAATCCCTCCAGTGCTCTCCACCTGGGTGGAGTTCCTGGGGTCTGATAATGGTTCTGCAAGCTATACTGGTACCAACCAGAAGTGCATGGCTGCAGGATTGTAGCTCTACCAGAAGGTGGCCTTGAAGGAAAATGATGATGGGAAATCTTCCAGGTGGCCAGAACAAGTGGTACACTGTCTATATTAGCTAGACTGAGAGCGGGTCAGAAGTACATACAGATCGTATTGCCTTATAAGCAACTGCTAACTCTTTGGCTGATAGTCACAGACTTGAGGAAGACACAATTGAAAGACTGGTGACTAGGCCAGGTGTAGTGACTCACACCTGTAATCCTAGCACTTTGGGAGGCCGAGGAGGGCGGATCACCTGAGGTCAGGAGTTCGAGAGCAACCTGGCCAACATGGAGAAACACTGTCTCCAGAAAAATATACAAAATTAGCCAGGCGTGGTGGCAGATGCCTGTAATCCCAGCTACTCAGGAGGTTGAGACAAGAGAATCGCTTGAACCCAGGAGGCAGAGGTTGTGCTGAGCCGAGATCGCGCCATTGCACTCCAGCCTGGGCGACAAGAGCGAAACTCCATCTCAAAAAAATAATAATAATACAAAAATTAGCCAGGCATGGTGGCCTGTAATTCCAGTTACTCAAGAGGCTGAGGCAGGAGAATCACTTGAACCTGGGAGGCAGAGGTTGCAGTGAGCCAAGATTTTGCCACTGTACTCCAGGTACAAGGACTTGCTGTACCTGGGCAACAGGGCAAGACTAAAAAGAAAAAAAAAATTTATATATATATATAGTGGCAACAGTGAGGCCTGGAGAAGAAGATGGACCTTTCAGAATGAAAGCATAAAGTATGAAGATATACTTGTCTCTTGGGTGAATGTTCCCTAAAGAAAATCTGCTATAGAAGAGGTTCTCAATAACCAGGTGGTCAAAATGGCACATTTTTTTGAATGTTAATCCACCTTTCCCTAGCCATCAAGTGCTTATTCAATGGATCCATGTACAAAGTGGCTTAGTGGCAGAGCTGGAGGCTATGCATGGGGCTCAACAACCTGGACTCTCCCTTGTCAAGGCCAAACTGATTACTGCTATCACTGAGTGTCTAATCTGCCAACAGCAGAGACTAACACTAAGACCCCAGCATGGCGCCATTCCTGAGGGCACCAGCCAATTATATGGTGTCATGTGGATTACACTATACATCTTCCATCCTGGAGGGGTAGAAATTTGTCCTCACTGGAATAAACATGTATTCTGAATATGAACTTACCCTCCCAAACCATAATACTTCTGCCAAAAATACATCTGTAAGCTTACAGAATCGCTTATTCAATGTCATAGTATTCTGCACAACATCACTTGGATCAAGGAACTCACTTCACAAATGAGGCAAAAGTAAAAAAATAAAACAAAAAGAGAGAGAAATAAGTTCAAGACCAGCCTGGGCAACATGGCAAAATCCCGCCTCTAATAAAAATACAAAAATTAGCCAGCCGTGGTGCCTTATGTGAGTAATCCCAGACATTCAGGAGACTAAGAGAGGAGAATCACTTGAACCTGGGAGGTGGAGGTTTCAGTGAGCCGAGATCACATCACTGCACTCCAGCTTGAGCAACAGAGTGAGACCTTGTCTCAAAACAAATAAATAAATAAATAGGCCAGGCACGGTAGATCACACCTGTAATCCCACCACTTTGGGAGGCCAAAATGGACAGATCACGAGGTCAGGAGATCGAGACCATCCTGGCTAACACAGTGAAACCCTGTCTCTACTAAAAATAAAAAAAAATTTAGCTGGGCATGGTAGCAACCACCTGTAGTCCCAGCTACTCAGGAGGCTGAGGCAGCCCGGGAGGCGGAGGTTGCAGTGAGCTGAGATCACGCCACTGCACTCCAGCCTGGGCGACAGAGCAAGACTCCGTCTCAAAAAAATAAATAAATAAACAAACAAATAAACAATCCCCAGAGATGGATGGTATGACTGTCTTCCAGAAATGTGTATACTTAGTATTGGAACTTTCCATCTCCATACACTGGGGACAAATTGAGAATGACTTAGTTTATATGAAGTATATGAATGAAGGCTAGTTTGATCTTGTTAGGTAGAAACAAAGTTCTTTTTGTTCTTGTGGGAGTTCAAATGTGTGGAGAAGGGTGTTTGGACACCAAGTATCCAAAGGAATGGACCAAACCAGTAATTTCACTATTGTCTTTCAGCTCCAAAACCCACCCTGTACTTTGCCTTGGGATACTAGGGCTGGACTCTGCAAACAACATTTTTGCTGTGGTAGCTGAACCCCATTAAGCTCTGCCAATAATGAGCACTAGAAAGAGATAACAAGGCTGTAGGAAGAAGGAATTTTCTCCTTCCTCTTTGTTTCCTATGAGTTTCCTGTCTGCCTCCCATTCAAATACACTCCTTCTCATTCATATAATGCACTTCCCTCTTAATATTTATGTTTTTTAAGAGACAGTCTTGCTATGATGCCCAGGTTGGACTTGAACTCCTGAGCTCAAGTGATCCTTCTCGCCTCAATCTCCTGAGTAGCTAGGACTACAGACCCACACCACAGTGCCTGGCACCTTAGCAATTCTTTATCCTGGCAGTGGCAGTGCCATTCTATGACAGCAGCTGAATCCAGCCTGCAGTTTTTCCAGAACCACCTTCATTACATCTCTCCTTCTCCAGAGACAACAGTATTATCTAGTCAGTGCCACTCAGTGGTCTCAGTTTCACATGTGCGCCCCTCCTCCAAACTTCTAAGCTTTAACCATCCAGCCTCTTTCCTTTTTTCCCTCAGCCCCAGTGAGGGAATTGTTTTCTGTAATTACTACCTCCATGAAAATGTGGTTGTTCTCTTTTTCTTCAGTTACCTACTTAACCAATATTCTTTTTTTTTTTTTTTAAATTAAGACAGGGTCTTGCTGTGTCACCCAGGCTGGAGTGCAGGGGTGCAATCTCAGCTCACTGCAACCTCCGCCACCCAGGTTCAAGTGATTCTCCTGCCTCAGCCTCCGAATAGTTGGGATTACAGGCACCCACCACCATGTGCAGCTAATTTTTATTTTTTTGTATTTTTGGTAGAGATAGGGTTTCACCATGTTAGCCAGGCTGGTCTCGAACTCCTGACTTCAAAGTGCTGGGATTACAGGCATGAGCCACCATGCCTGGCCTACTTAACCATTCTTTAAAGTTTCTTTCTATTCAAATAATTGGTATGGTTTCTATTTCTTGACTGGATCCTAACTAGTACAATTCTAACTCTGCAGGAATCCTCGAATACCAAGGCTCTTACCTTCTTTCTCTACAAATCCTTTGTAAGTAAACCCATGCACTTTGACAATTTTTTGTTTACTTTTTTTTTAAGAGAAGGGAATGTCACTTTGTCATCCAGCCTAGAGTACAGAGGGCCAATCATAGTTCACTGTCACCTCAAAATCCTGGGCTCAAGGGACCTTCCCGCCTTAAGCTCCCAAGTAGTTGGGACTGAAGGCATGTGCTACCATGCTCAGTCCACTTCAACAGTTTTTTTTTTTTTTTTGAGACAGAGTTTCACTCTTATTGCCCAGTGTGGAGTACAATGGCGCAATCTCAGCTCACTGCCACCTGGCCTTTCGGGTTCAAGTGATTCTCCTGCCTCAGCCTCTGGGGTAGCTGGCATTACAGGTATGTGCTACCAGACAACTTTCAGTGAACCAATATGATATAATAAAAAAAGTTTTGTATGTGCCTCTGTAATAGCACTCATCAACTCTAGTTATTTACCTGTCAGTCATTCTCTTCTCCACATTGTAAGCTCCTAGAGGACAGGGATCACGTCTTATCTATCTATGTATCCCTAGTGCCTGATCTAGTATCTAGCAATGAAAAAATGTCAGGCCAGGTACGGTGGCTCACGCCTATAATCTCAGCACTCTGGGAGGCCAAGGCAGGAGGATTGCTTGAGGCTAGCAGTTTGAGACCAGCCTGGTAAGTCCCTGTCTCTATGAAAAGAATTTTTTTTAGCCAGTCATGGTGGTGCACACCTGTAATTGCAGCTACTTGGAAGGCTGCAGCAGGAAGATTGCTTGAACCCAGGAGTTCAAGGCTGCAGTAAGCTATGACTGCACCACTGCATTCCAGCCTGGGCGATGAAATGAGGCCCTGTCTCAATTTTAAAAAAAAGAAAGGCCGGGCGCGGTGGATCAAGCCTGTAATCCCAGCACTTTGGGAGGCCGAGGCGGTGGATCACAAGGTCAAGAGATCGAGACCATCCTGGTCAACATGGTAAAACCCCGTCTCTACTAAAAATACAAAAATAGCTGGGCATGGTGGTGCGTGCCTGTAATCCCAGCTACTCAGGAGGCTGAAGTGGGAGAATTGCTTGAACCCAGGAGGCGGAGGTTGCAGTGAGCCAAGATCGTGCCATTGCACTCCAGCCTGGGTAACAAGAGTGAAACTCTGTCTCAAAAAAAAAGACAGAGAAAGAGGGACAGAGAGAAAGAAAGAAATGTTAGGCCAGGCACAGTGGCTCACACTTATAATCCCAGCACTTTGGGAGGCCAAGGTGGGTGAGTCACCTGAGGTCAGGAGTTTGAGACCTGCCTGGCCAACATGATGAAACCCCATCTCTAGTAAAATTACAAAAAAATTAGATCTCAGCTACTTGGGACACTGAGGCAGGAGGATCGATTGAACTGGTGAGGTGGAGGTTGCAGTAAGCCAAGATCACACCAATGCACTCCAGCCCAGGCAACAGAGCAGGATTCTGTCTCAAAATAAAAGAAACAGCCTGGTGCAGTGGCTCATGCCTGTAATTCTAGCACTTTAGGAGGCCAAGGCAGGCAGATCACCTGAGGTCGGGAGTTCAAGACCAGCCTGACCAACACAGAGAAACCCCATCTCTACTAAAAATACAAAATTAACCAGGCATGGTGGCACATGCCTATAATCCCAGCTACTCACAACTACTCAGGAGGCTGAAGCAGGAGAATTGCTTAAACCTAGGAGGTGGAGACTACAGTGAGCCAAGATGGCCACTGCACTCCAGCCTGGGCAACAAGAGCGAATCTGTCTCAAAAAAAAAAAAAAGTAAGAAACAAATATTGAATTAATGATTGAAAACTAATGGAGTTCCTCTTATCTGTCTCTAAATGGACAATTTCACCAAGGTCTCAAGTAACCAGAGCTGCAATTCAGACTGATACGTTCTTTTTTTTTTTTTATATTGAGGTTTTGGCCTACAGACTGATAACTTTCATCTCCAAGCACTAGATACGATGCTTTCAACTTACCTTCAATACACAGGTCTGTCACACTCCCATCTTCCACAGTGCATAATAGTCCTTAAAGCAGAGGGAGGTAAGAAAGGAGTGGTCAGATGGGGCACAGTGGTGCATGCCTGTATCCCAGCTCTTTGGGAGGCTGAGGTGAGCAGATCACCTGAGGTCAGGAGTTCAAGACCAGCCTGACCAATATGGCAAAACCCCATCTCTACTAAAAATATAAAAATTAGCCAGGTGTGGTGGCACATGCCTGTAATCCCAGCCACTTGGGAAGCCGAGGCAGGAGAACTGCTTGAACCCAAGAGGCAGAGGTTGAAGTGAGCTGAGATTGAGCCACTGCACTCCAGCCTGGACAAAAGAGCAAGACACCATCTCAAAAAAAAAAAAAAGTTAAGAATTGTCAATGTGTTACAGCAAAAAAAAAAAAAAATGCTCTGGAGTCTATGACAGACCTGGGATAAAATTCCAGCTCTGTCACTTGTTAGAATGACCTCCCTGAAGCTTGGAGATCATCCCATCTCCCTTAAAAGACTGTCTTGGTAGTTAAAAGCCTGATAAGTCTCTGGCATAGAAAAGCACCCAATGTAAGTTAGCTGCCTTTCTCTCTGAAAGGGCTCATTCCATTGGACATTATCATCATATTAAAAGAACCTCAGATAAAATTTAATCCATCACACTTCACACATGAAGATATTAAAGCACAGGAGAGGAAAAGTAACTTGAGCAGGGTCATTCCTAGGTCAGCAGACTCCAATCTGGTCCTGTACAAAGACCATGTATGCTGGAATCTTTGAATAATTTTTATTTTTTGGAGACGAAGTCTTGCTCTGTCACCCGGGCTGGGGTGTGGTGGCAAGAACTCGGCTCACTGCAACCTCTGTCACCAGGATTCATTCTCATGCATCAGCCTCCCGAGTAGCTGGGACTACAGTTATGTACCACCACATCCAGCTACTTTTTGTATTTTAAGTAGGGACAGGGGTTTTAGCATGTAGACCAGGCTGGTCTCAAACTCCTGACCTCAAATGATCTACCTGCTGCAGCCTCCCAAAGTTCTGGGACTACAGGCATGAGCTACCACGCTTAGCCAACATTTCCCATTTTCACCTTCACACTTTTACTAACATTTTGGCTCTAGTAAAGCCAGTTACTGTAAAATGCATCTTGGATCTTGGAAAAGGGTCCATTTCTACATCATTATGACAAAACAATTTGCTAATAAAGTGTTACAATACAGAAAATCTAAATAATCTTTCTAAGACCATTTCTCCAAGATCCCCAAAAGCAGATATACATACTATACATGCAAAACTCATGTCAAATTTCCATCTTAATCTTACCAAAAACCACACTTATGAAGTGCATGCAGACTCTCTGATCCTGAGACACCAGTTGTGTGACCAGGGAGGTGTGCCTTACAAGGGCATCTTGGAAGCAGGACAACATGTGCTTCTTGCGCACCAACTTGAAGCAAAGAAAAGTATTTAACAGAAATCAAATCTTAGCTATTCTGAACCCAAGAATTGTAATTTCCAAACACAATTACAAGATGATACTGGAGGGATCATTTAAACTATGGTGAGATCCATACTCCTTAAAGGGAGGTTGAAAAAGAATATCATTTACACAGAGGAATCCTATGTTCATACAAAGGATTATACATGAGCTAAGGTTCATAATGCCCTACACTTACATAGCAATTTACTCTTCACAAATCACTTTTGTCTACCAGCTCATTCAAACCTTACAAGTTGGTGAAGAAAGCAAAAATAGATATGATCACCATTTTGAAGATGAGAAAACTGAAGTTGAGACTTTCCCAAGGATTCAAATCTAAGTCTCCAATATAGGTCTGACCTAAGATCAGTGTTCTTTCCACTTCAATCATCTGGGGAGGTAATACTGGGCCCCTTCATAACAGAGGTAAGTAGAGAAAACACATCCTTCTATTCAATGTAGCCACAAATCCTCATACTCAAGTCACTTCCTTTTAAAGGGAACTGGGTAGAAGTTGAGTGATGTGCTCATGACAATAGCAAAAGTTAGGTCAAAAAAGGGTAAACACTGAGGATAGAACCAGAAAACAAGTATAACTGACTGTATCACCTCTTTAATTAGTGAGCAATGAGGTTAAGAAAAGTGTGTTCAAGCCAGGTGCGGTAGCTCACACCTGTAATCCCAGCACTTTGGGAGGCCGGGCTGGGTGGGTCAGCTAAGGTCAGGAGTTTGAGACCAGCCTAGCCAACATTGTGAAACCTCATCTCTACTAAAAATACAAAAAATTAGCCGGATGTAGTGGTGGTGCCTGTAATCCCAGCTACTGAGAAGGCTGAGGCAGAAGAATTGCTTGAACCTGGCAGGCAGAGGTTGCAGTGAGCCAAGATTGCACCAGCCAGGGCAACTCCAGCCTGGGCAACAAGAGCGAAACTCCATTAAAAAAAAAGTTTCGGCTGGGCGCGGTGGCTCACGCCTGTAATCCCAGCACTTTGGGAGGCCGAGGTGGGTGAATCACAAGGTCAAGAGATGAAGACCATCCTGGTCAACATGGTGAAACCCTGTCTCTACTAAAAATACAAAAAATTAGCTGGGCACGGTGGCGCATGCCAGTAACCCCAGCTACTCGGGAGGCTGAGGCAGGAGAATTGCCTGATCCCAAGAGGCGGAGGTTGTGGTGAGCCGAGATCGCGCCATTGCACTCCAGCCTGGGTAACAAGAGCGAAACTCCGTCTCAAAAAAAAAAAAGTTTCTTCAATAAAAGGCAGAAATTACATCTCTTATTGCTTCTCTTCTGTGCTACTGTAAGTCTCCTGTTTTTCCTTAGATTAAAGTAGTGATCTACATGAGCTACTCAAAAATCCCAGTAACTCCCCTTCATCTGACAGATTAAGTTCAAGCTCCTTAGCTTGGTTTAAAACTCTTCAAAGTACTGTCCTCAACCTACCTGCCTCTCCAATCTCATCTCTTAATTTCGCTTCAAACACCAAGATTATCTCCAAAACCCATCCTTCTAACACCTACCTCCTGGGATAATCAGCCTCCCACTTCCTCTGGTCCAAATCTCACCTATCTTCTTAACCCTAATTTGAATGCTTCCTCCTCTAAGAAACCTTTCCTAATTCCTCTCCTTACCCTGAACAGCACTTGACCACAAACATGTTCATTCTTCTAAGTTCTAAATAACATGTTCTCTTATTTTCTCTCCTGCTGCACTGTCTTATTAATCTCTGATTTACTGTCCAAGAATAGCAACCTCAGAACTTCTTGTCCACAAGAACAAAAATAGTTTCATATAATATTACAATGTTCTTGGTCTTGGTCTTTTTTGTTTGTTTGTGTTTGAGATGAAGTTTCGCTCGTTACCCAGGCTGGAGTCCAATGGTGTGATCTTGGCTCGCCCTAACCTATGCCTCCGGGTTTCAAGTGATTCTCCTGCCTCAGCCTCCCAAGTAGCTGGGAGTATAGGAATTTGCCACCACACCCGCTAATTTTGTATTTTTACAAAATTAGTAAAGACAGGGTTTAGTAGAGTCTTTACAAAATTAGTAGAAACAGGGTTTCTCCATGTTGGTCAGGCTGGTCTTGAACTCCCAATCTCAGGTGATCCAACTGTCTCAGCCTCCCAAAGTGCTCTGATTACAAGCATGAGCCACCGTGCCCTGACAGTCTTTCTTATTCTTATTCTCCCACAATTGTACAGTGGAGTTTTTGATACTACATGACATTATATCACAACAGACTGTAGAAATAGATAAAAATCCAGCTGTTTTTGTTTAGGAGAGACAGGGTCTCGCTCTGTTGCCCAAGATGGAGTGCAGTGACTTGATCATAGGTCACTGCAGCCTTGAACTCCTGGGTTCCAGTAATCCTTCAGCCTCTACCTCCCAAAGCAGTGAGATTACAGGCATGAGCCACTGCGCCTGGCCAAGCTGCCTTCAATTAAAGCAACTTGCAAAAATATAAAATAAAACCACCCCGTCACTATCTTTCTTGAGAAAATACAGTTATTTCTATTTTTTAAAATTACTTATGCCACAAGACTGAACACTTAAAAAGATCTAAAAATGGCTGGGTGCAGTGGCTCATGCCTGTATTCTCAACACTTTGGGAAGCCAAGGCAGGTGAATCACAAGCTCAGGAGTATCCAGATCAGCGTCACCAACATGGTGAAACTCCCATCTCTACTAAATTTGCTGGGTGTGTTGGCACGTGCCTGTAATTCCAGCTAGTCAGGAGGCTGAGGCAGGAGAATCATTTGAACCCAGGAGGTAGAGTTTGCAGTGAGCTGAGATCACACCACTGCACTTCAGCCTGGGCGACAGAGCAAGACTGTGTCTCAAAAAAAAAAAAAAATCTAAAAATGGTAAACTGTATATTATCTGTATTTTGCCACAATAAAAAATTACTTATGGGCCAGGCACAATGGCTTATGCCTGTATTCCAGCACAATGGGAGGCTGAGGCGAGAAGACCACAGCTTGAATGCAGGAGTTTGAGACCAGCCTGGGCAACATAGTGAGACCCTGTAACAATAAATAATAAAAAATTCACTGGGCATGGTGTTGCACACCTGTAGCCTCAGCTACTTATGAGGATGAGGTAGGAGGATCACTTGAGCACAGGAGGTCAAGGCTGCAGTGAGCTACGATCGTGCCACTGCACTCCAGCCTGGGCAACAGGGTGAGACCTGTCTCAAAAAAACCCACAAAATTTGTTAATATACCTGGGAGCGGTGGCTCATGCCTGTAATCCCAGCACTTTGGGAGGCTGAGGAGGTTGGATCACATGGTCTGGAGTTCAAGACCAGCCTGGCTAACATGGTGAAACCCTATCTCTACTAAAAATACAAAAATTAGCTGGGCATGATGGCACATGCCTGTAATCACAGCTACTCAGGAGGCTGAGGCAGGAAAATTGCTTGAAACAGGACCCAGGAGGCAGAGGTTGCAGTGAGCTAAGATCACACCATTGCATTCCAGCCTGGGCTACAGAGCAAGACTCCGTCTTAAAAAAATAAATAAATCAGTGGATGTAACCCACATAAACAAAAGCTACTTGGGGTCAACAACTTTGTATGAAGGTTCCTCTCCTGCTTAAAAATCTGCAGTGTCGGCCAGGCGCAGTGGCTCGTGCCTGTAATCCCAGCACTTTGGGAGGCCGAGGCGGGTGGATCACGAGGTCAAGAGATCGAGACCATCCTGGTCAAAATGGTGAAACCCCGTCTCTACTAAAGATACAAAAAATTAGGTGGACATGGTGGCGTGTGCCTGAAATCCCAGCTACTCGGGAGGCTGAGGCAGGAGAATTGCCTGAACCCAGGAGGCGGAGGCTGCAGTGAGCCGAGATCGCGCCATTGCACTGGGTAACAAGAGCAATACTCTGTCTCAAAAAAAAAAAAAAAAAAAAAAAAAAATCTGCAGTGTCTTTCCATTTATAAAATGGGACAATGGTATATATCTCTCTAGGGACATTGTGAGGCTGGTGTGGGTTAATTCCTGAAAATAGGAATAAAAAATAAATGTTCTAAAGTTTATATTTGCTCCTTCTGTTGTCATCAGGAAATCTATCATGATTTTGGGATCAGGCAGACTTTCAAACTTTGTATGACGGGATCCTGAGATGAAAATATCAAAATATTTGAGAATGCAGCCAGGCTCAGTGGCTCATACCTGTCATACTGGCACTTTGGGGGACCAAGGTGGGGAAATCGCCTTGGAATAAGAGTTCAAGACCGCCAAGGCAATGTAGGTTGACACCCTGGAGACTCTCTCTCCAAAAATAAAAAAAGGAACTGCTGATCTAGCCAAACCCCCAATCACGAATTCCCCTCCCATGAATTTGAGAGAAACTTGACTTGGATGCCTCCATGGACAACAAAAGTCACTGCCATGGCTCACACCTGTAACTCCAGCACTTTGGGAAGCCAAGGCAGGTAGATCACGAGGTCAGCAGTTCGAGCCTGGCCAATATGGTGAAAGCCGGTCTCTACTAAAAACACAAAAATTAGGCCGGGCGCGGTGGCTCACGCCTGTAATCCCAGCACTTTGGGAGGCCGAGGTGAGCGGATCATGACGTCAAGAGAACCAGACCATCCTGGCCAACAAGGTGAAACCCTGTCTCTACTAAAAATACAAAAATTAGCTGGGCATGGTGGCGTGCACCTGTAATCCCAGCTACTCGGGAGGCTGAGGCGGGAGCATTGCTTGAACCTTGGAGGCGGAGGTTGCAGTGAGCCGAGATCGCGCCACTGCACTCCAGCCTGGCGCCTGGCGACACAGCGAGACTCTGTCTCAAAAAAAAAAAAAAAAAAATTAGCCGGGCATGGTGGCAGGCGCCTATAGTCCCAGCTACTTGGGAGGCTGAGGCAGGAGAATCGCTTGAACACGGGAGACGAGGTTGCAGTGAGCCGAGACTGCGCCACTGCACTCCAGCCTGGGCAACAGTCATCTCAAAAAAAAAAAAAAAAAAAAAAAAAACCACCTCATTACAAACGCAAGTAGGCACTGAAGGCCCAGGCAGCCCAGCCAACTCTGCCAGGGGAAAGGTCTTCCCTTTCACCCCACTTCCGCCCAGCTGTAACCTGTCACTCCTGTCCCCCCGATCCCAGGCAGCCTCTCCTCAGATTCACACGTGGACAGCTGAAGGGAATGAGGAACGGCCACCGCCTGTGCGCCTGGCCCGCAGGTGAGTGGGGACAGAAATGGCGGGAGCCTGAGCTAAGGCTGAATCCTGGGGAAATGGAGGCAGGGCCAGCAAATGAAGGGGCCAGAGGGCGGAAAGCGGGAAGGTGTGTCCCTGAGACTGGGTGAGGTCCCGAGGGATCCGGATTTCCGCCCTTCCCGGCGCACAGCCAGGAGGCCAACAGGCCAGCCTGGGGCCGAGGGGACCGCGAAGCCGCTGTGACCGGGTGCGGGGCGGGCTGACAGGGAGGAGCGTGCACACCGCGCGGGGGCCCGGTTTCGCGTCGGGTTCACCGGAGCGGGTCTGGCGAGGGACCGGCCGCGTTTGCTGAGGGTAATGCCCAAACCCAGGTCTTCCAAAGAAAGAGTTCCACCCGCACCGACACGCCGGGCTCGGGCAGCAGCTCCAGCGTGCAGGCCAGGCACAGGCGGGGGGGCACAGGCAGCAGCCAGCGCGAGTCGTGCCGGTAATGGGTCCTCTCGAAAAGCAGAGCCGCCTCTTCGTCCCTTCTGGGCTCGGGAGTGCCCGCCGTCGCCGCCTGCCTCACAGCCATCTCCTCGTTTGTCTCTCGCTGAGGCAGAACGTTTTCCCGCGCAGCCTGCACGCATGCGCAGTTAGAGGACACGCCTGCGTCGTTGTAGAATGCGCCTGCGCGGACCCTGGAAGCCGCAGTCTCAGGCGAGCAGCTGCACCTGAGGGTGAGTGGCGGGCGCAAGGGCTCTGAATCGTGTCTAACTAAGCCAAAAGCAGTTTGCGCTTAGAACCCTGCAGGAATGTCTTCACCACACCCAAAGTTGAAAAGTAATTTTTTTTCAGAGTCTCGCTCTGTCGCCCAGGCTGGAGTGCAGTGGCACAATCTCGGCTCACTGCCACCTCCACCTCCCAGGTTCAAGCGATTTTTCTGCCTCAGCCTCCTGAGGAGCTGGGACTAAAGGCACGCACCACCACGCCCAGCTAATTTTTGTGTTTTTAGTAGAGGCAGGTTTCACCATATGGCTCTAACTCCTGACCTAGTGATTTGCCCGCCTCGGCCCTCAAAGTGCTGGGATTACAGGCGTGACCCACCATGACCGACCTGAGAATCTCAACTAATGCCTGATGATCTGAGGTGGAACAGTTTGAGCTCCAACCTTCACCCCCACCCCCAGTCCCTAGGAAAAATGCCTTCCACGAAACCAGTCACTAGTGCCAAAAAGGCTGGGGACAGCTGCTTTAATAGTATCCTTTCAGCCAGGTGTGGTGGCTCACTCCAGTAATTCCAGCATTTTGGGAGGCTGAGGTGGGCAGATTGCTTGAGCCCAGGAGTTCAAGACCAGCCTGGGCAAGATGGCGAGACCCATCTTGGGATGTCTCATCGACCTGTACTTTTTGTAGCTGCCTTTACAAAAAAATACAAAAATAGGCCCGATGTGGTGGCTCGTGCCTTTAATCACAACACTTTGGGAGGCCGAGGCAGGTGGATCACCTGAGGTCAGTAATTCAAGACCAGCCTGGTCAACATGGCAAAACCCAATCTCTACTAAAAATACAAAAATTAGCCAGGCGTGGTGGCAGGTGCCTGTAATTCCAGCTACTCGGGAGTCTGGGGCAGGAGAATCTCTTGAACCCAGGAGGTGTAGGTTGCAGTGAGCTGAGCTCACACCACTGCATTCTAGCCTGGGCAACAGAGCAAGACTCCATCTCAAAAAAAATAAAGAGTTTGAGACCAAAAAATAAAAATAAAAGTTAAAAAAGAGAGAGAGAGAGAAAGAAGTTTGAGACCAGCCTGGGCAACATGGCAAAACCCCGCTTCTAGTAAAAATAAAAAAATTTGCCAGGCATGCTTGTAATTTTTGTGGCTCCTGCCTGTAATCCCAGCTACTCAGGAGCCTGAGGCAGGAGAATCACTTAAACTCATGAAGCAAAGGTTGCAGTGAGCCAAGCTCAAGCCACTGCACTCCAGCCTGGACCACAGAGTGACAGTCCGTCTCAAAATTAGTGTCCCATGTAGAGCACCACCCCTCCCCATAAGCAGCCAAGGCTGTTGGAGTAGCCTGCCTTAATCAGGATTAGCTTGGGGACAGGGCAGGAAAGAACCTCAGTGGACTCTACTGTGAGGAGGCTGGAGGGGACATTTTTTGGAGAGAACCCTGGGGTCACCCACATTCCCTAAATCTTCACAACCACAGAGTGGAATTGGCTTCTACCGCACCCACAAAGTATCCCAAACCCCAAAAGGGAGTGCTTAGAAAACATGTGCCATAGAAATCAGAACCCCACAGGGCCCAAATGACCAATTTATTAGAGGCTTTGTGGAGATCAGGACAGTCTCAAACCTTTTCTAACATGTCCTGAGGACTCTGGGCCTGAGTCTACTTTTTAAAGCCATGCTGAAAGAGAAAAAATCTCAGATGCTTCATAAAATCAAACTTTTTGGAGCCTGGTGTATTCTGTGGAGCCCCATTTGGGTTGTGATCTCTCTGTCTTAGGAAGGGTGGCTCCAGTACAGCAGTGACTTCGTGGCTGAAGATCCCTCTGTGAAGCAGTTTGGTCTCCAATCCTGTCCTCCTCTGCACATGGATTACCCACTTTGGGAAGCAGAGTATAATCAGGTTCCCTCAGGATCAGGTTAGGGGCTGAGTGCTTGCACTTGGCAAGCTGTGGAGACCAGGACATCTTGTTCAGAAGGGTCAGGCTCAGCTTTGTCCCCTCAGAGTGGAGCCTCCCTTTGAAGCTGACAGGTTCTGCAGAATGGCAGGAAGGCTGCTGCCCAGCCCCTCTGCACCCTGTAGGTTCCAGGCTTCCTCTTCTCCAGTATGGGGGTTGCTGGCATTTGAGTCTGGGGGGCTTAGAGGCCTCCCAGGATGTACACTCCTTCCTCAGTGGGCGTAGTCTGGCCTGGAGGATAAGGTCCTCACTCTGCTGGGAGCCCTCTCTGCCAGCTTGGAGACCCCTGGCCTGATCATTTTCCAACCCCTGCTGTTCTCACTGGGAGACTCTCCGACCCTTTGTTGGCCACACCAGCTCCTGGATCTCGCTGCCAGCCTGGGGGTCCTGGGAGCCAGAGGGTCCTGTCAGGCGCTTTCTGGATCTCCTGTGGTTCTCTGGTGCCCTCTGGTGGCCTGACTCTCCTGGCCTTTTCAGGCTGGATGGAAATGCCCATCAGCTCTGACCTGTATGGTCTGTTCCTCTCCAGAGCTCTGGCTTGTGTAGGAAGTTTCGAGCTTTTTCTGTCTGGGCGCTGAACCCTCTGGAACCTCTCTGAGGACTTAAGGGATGGTGGGGAGCCCTGGGCCTCACAATACCTTTCCTGCTGTGCTTGGGGCTCCTGGCCCGTGTTCAGTCCAGGGAGCCTTGCCCCAGCAAGGGGCAATGAGCAAGATCCTAAGAAGTTAAACGGGAAATAGGACTCCAGGATCCACCGGGGAAGACCCCACTTCAGGTGTGCAATCCTTCTCCGCATCAGGGACTCCAGGAGCAGTTGTTTGCTCTTCTTGAGGACTGTCCCCTTGGGCAGGACAGTGAGGGCAGTGGGAGCACCCACCAGAGTTATGGCAGCTTCCAGGTCTGGGCCACACAGCACACAGGGACAGGCAGAGGGCATGCCCAAGGGAGTAGTCAGAGATGGAGGGTTCCGGGGCTGCCGAGTCAGGCTGGGGACCTTCTCTTGATCTACCCCTTTGTCCCTTTGTCGTCTTCTGCAGGATTCAGATTGGGCCTGCTGGGAGGCTGGACTGATCCCCACTCTGTGATCACTGGCAGGGGTTGTGCCCTGGCTGGCCACATGCTCTCCCTCCCCACCCACCAGCAAGAAGACTTCACCCCAGTGTGGGAGAGGATCCATCTCAGGACAGGGAGCAGAGATCAAACTATTCATAACCACTGCCTGTTCCTGTTCCATGGTCCCATGTCCAGAGCCAGTGAAGGCCGGGGGCCTTGGTAGATTGTGTTTCCTGCCTATGGGTCTCTCACCCCCAGAACAGTCAACTTGGAGACTGTCCCTCACAGCAACTTCTCCTCTGACCAGGTCCTTGTTTCCTTCCCTTGGTGCTCGGGGCCCTCCAACATCCCGATCTGTGCACTTTTTCTGGCTTCCTATATCCTGGAATTCTGCAACATCCTCAGCTCCACACTCATTCTTATTTTCTTGCCTTTGTACCTGGATCTCTTCATAAATTTCACCTCTTAATTGTCCCTGGTCATCTCCGGCAGGAGCCTGGCTCTCTGAGCCATCATCACTTGTGGTCCCACTCAGGTTTCTCCCTTGTATTTGAATTTCTTCATCATTCCCACCTCCACCCTGTTCCTGATTCTTCCACTCTGATCCCACCATTACCTTTACTTTTTAACAGTCTCTGGTTCTTTGCTATAAGCCTCCAGTTTTTTCCCCTAAGTCTCCAGATCGTTCTACCATCCTCATTTCCAGCCTTTCTCTGGTTTCTCTTCTGTGACGCCTGATTTTCTGTAACATCCTTTCCAGTCAGCTCCCAGTTCCTCCTCCCTGGTGATTGGCTGTGTCCAATTTCACTATCAAACTGGCCCTGGTTCTCTCTCGGATCTCTGAATCTTTACACTGTCCTCACCTCCAGGTTCTCTCTGGTTTCTCTCCACTGGAGCCTGAATTTCTGTTCCATTCTCACTTCCCATCTGCTTCTGGCTCTTCCACTCTGATAAAAGGATCTTTCTACCAAGATCACTTCTAAACAGACTCTGGGTTTCTTTCCCAGGTGCCCAGGTCTTTACACCATCCTTCCCTCCAACTTCTGTCAGGTTTCTCTTCCCTTGTATCTGAATTTCTGCCCCATTCTTACCTACAGTCTGCTCATCTTTCTTCCATTCTTCTGAATGAGTTTCTCCATTAACTTGACTTGTTAATTTGCCCCAGTTCACTGACTCAGATGTCTGGGCATGTCCATAGTCCTTGCCTCTAATATGTTCCTGATTCTTTCCCTTTGGTCTGTGAATCTTTCCACTAAATTCACTTCCTGACTGACACTGATTTTTTTTCCCCAAGTTCCTGGGTCTCTTTTTCATCTTCACCTTTAACCTCTCTCCTCCCTAGTGACTCAATGTCTGTACTATTCTCTTTTCTAAGTGGCTTATTCTTCTTCCTCTCTGCTGAATGAGTCTCCACATCAGTTTCACCGTTTAATTGTTCGTGGATCTCAGCCTCAGGTGCCAGGATATTTGTACCATCCTCATCTCCTTCCTTTCTCTTGTCTCTCTTCTCTGATGCCTGAATTTCTGCTCTATGTTCACCTCCAATCCAGTGCTGATTCTCCCAACATAGTATATCAAGTTCTCTGTCAATTTCACTTGTTACTTGTCTCCAGTTTCCCCACCATGGTGCCTGGATCACCACCCAGTCCTCTCTTATCTCCCTGAGCTGCTTCCTGCTAGATATCTGGGTTTCTTTAGTATTTTCACCTCTTCTCAGGCCCTTATTTCCCCACCCCACTTGAATTTCATGACTTAATTGTTTCTGGCTCTCTCCCCCAGATGCCTGGGTCTTCCTAGCTTTCTCACTTCCACATTGATCCTGCTTCTCCCACGCTGGTGTCTGGATCTCTGTAATATTCCCAATACATTTCAAGGCCTGGGTCTCTTTTTTTACTTCTCCCAGGTTCTGTCTGCCAGATGACGGGGTTTGTGCATCATCCTGACCTCCAACCTGGTCCTTGTTTCTTCCCTCTTCTGTCTGAATTTCCACATCAGCATCACCTTTCATCTGCTCTTGTTTCTTCCACTCTGACATCTGGGTCTTCTCACCGTTCTCATCTCTAGGGACCCTGCTTCCCCAATTCTTGAGCCTGGATCTGTTCCCCATCTTCCCCTCCAGCCTCTTTCTTGTCCTTCCTCTCAAACGTCTGGGTCCCCACAGCATCCTCACTTCCATTCTTATCCTGGTTCTCCCACTCAGGTGTTTGGGTCTCTGCATCAATTTTACATCTTAACTCTTCTTGGTTCTCTCCCATATGTGCCTGGGTTTCAGGGGGATTCTTACCTCCAGCCTCCCTCTGGTTTCTAGTCCCTAGTTCCTGAATTTCGGTTCTACTCTCAACTCCCATCTGGTCCTGGTTCTCCCACCCTGGTGTCAAGATCTCTCCATCAGCTTCACTTATTACTAGTCTCTGGTTTGCACACTCCAACACATTAGTCTCTGCATCACCCTCCATTCCAAAGTCTACTGGGAACTGCTCCCCAGAGGCCTGTATTTCCAAAGCATCTTCACATCTGCTCCCTCTCTGGTTCATCCCCCTTGGAGCCTGGGTCTCTCTACTATCCTCTCTGCTTGCTCTCTGTTTTTTACCCCCTGGTTCCCAGGCCTCTGGTGGGCAGTCCCAGGACTTCCAAGTGTACATTCTCAGTGTTTGGTAAGAATGATCAGGCAACAGCTCTCTGGAGCAAAACTGCAGCCTCTGGGCTGACAGTAAGTTTGGAAGAGAGGTGGTTAAGGTCTTGGAAGTGGGGCGAGACCTCATGCTGATGACAGGCTCCAGTGACACCAACCTTTCCTCCGAGTGAAGCAGCAGCTGCTCTATCTCGTGGCACACGTCCAAGGCAGGGTGAGTCTGACCATCTCTGAGACACCAAGGTATCTGCCATGCTTTCCAGCAACTATCCTGAGGCATTAGACAGGTGCTTGAGATGGATGTGGTACAAAAAATGGGCTCAGAGTGGGTGTGAACACCTGAAGGAGGGCCTGGACTTGGGTGCTGTGGAGAGACAGGTTCTGGGTCCATGATTCCTGGATGCTCCTCCGGTATCCCCATCTCTGCCTTTGTGCCCACTGATGAGAATCTAGGTCCCTGAACTTTCCAGGACTGAAGAATAATTCAGGAGTCAGCTCAAAGACAGTTTTGCACTTCATGGAGGGCACTGCCCGCTTCTGCAGTGGCACCTGTAGGTGAGAACAGAGAAGCAAAATCCTTGCACACATATTATCTTGTGTAATCCATACAGACAGAATAGTCAGGGAAGTCTTCTTGGAGGAAGTGACATTTGGAGACCTGAATGAAGTAAGGAGCAAAGCAAGTGACATCTGAAGAAAGAGCGTTATAGGCAGAGGAGACATTAAAGTACAAAGGCTTGAGGATCAAACAAGGTCACATGTACAGGAACAGCAAAGAAGACCATGTAGCCAGAATTAAACCAGTAATGAGGAGATCACTGGGAGATGAGATTGGAGACAAACACAGGACAGATTATGCTGGTCCTTACAGTTGTGATTAGGAGTGTGAATTTTATTATGAGTTTGACAGATAATCTAAGTGTAAGAGCCATTGCAGAGTTTTGAGCACCTAAGTGCTATGATGTGTTTCTAAAAGTTTGTTCTAATGGCCAGGCATGGTGGCTCATATCTGTGATCCCAGCATTTTGGGAGGTCAAGATGGGCCGATCACTTGAGGTCAGGAGTTTGAGACCAGCCTGGCCAAAATGACAAAACCCCATCTCTACTAAAAGTACAAAAATTAGCTGGGTATCATGGCACATGCCTGTAATCCCAGCTACTCAGGAGGCTGAGGCAGGAGAATCACTTGAACCTGGGAGGTGGAGATTGCAGTGAGCCAAGATCATGGCACTGCATTCCAGCCTGGGCGACAGAGTGAAATTCCATCTAAAAAAAAAAAAAGAAGAAAGAAATCCACAGAGTCCGCTAGGCATGGTGACTCACCCCTGTAATCCTGGCACATTGGGAGGCCAATGTGGGTGGATCACGTGAGGTCAGGAGTTTGAGACCAGCCTGGCCAACATGGTGAAATCCTGTGTCTACTAAAAATACAAAAATTATCTGTGTGTGATGGTGCATGCCTGTAATCCCAGCTACTAGGAAGGCTGAGGCAGGAGAATTGCTTGAACCCGGGAAGCAGAAGTTGCTATGAGCTGAGATTGTGTCACTGCACTTTAACCTGGGCCGCAGAGCGAGGCTTTGTCTCAAAAAAAAGAAAAGAAAAGAAGGAACTCTGCAGAGTTGACAGGGCACAGTGGCTCATACCTGTAATCCCAGCACTTTGGGAGGCCGAGGCAGGCAGATAATGAGGTCAGGAGTTCAAGACCAGCCTGGCCAACATAGTGAAACCCCATCACTACTAAAAATAAAAATAAATTAGCCAGGCTTGGTGGTGGGTGCCTGTAATCCTAGCTTCTCAGGAGGCAGGAAAATTGCCTGAATCTGGGGGGCTGAGCTTGTAGCAAGCTGAGATCATACCACTGCACTCCAGCCTCGGCAACAAAGTGAGACTCCATCTCAAAAAACAAAAAAGAAAGAAAAAAGGAAAGAGAAAGAAAAAGGCCATTATGGTGACTATATGGAGGATGGGCTGTGGTTGGATAAGAGAAGCAGTAAGAACTGGGCAGAAGGCTGTTGCTATGGTCCAGGTGAGACATGACGGTGTCTCTGCCCAGGAAGCTGCAGTATGGTTGGAAGAAGTGATCAGATTTGAGATACAATTTCCAAGTAGAGCCCCTGGGACTTGCAGATGGATTGAATGTGTGGAGTGAGGGAAAGAGAGGAGATCAGGGTGACTCCTGGGTTTGGGGCTTGGCCACTGCTCTCCCTGAGCAGTATGAGTTCCCCTATGATTCATTTCTGGTACACCAGGGATAGAAAAAGGTCCTTGTAACAAGAGACAGAGACAATCTTGGTGCTGAGGGAAGGAGGGTGAAGGTGTATGAGACCCACTCACCTTGATGACATTCCTTGTGCTGAAGTGGGTCCTGGTGACCTGGTGCCAATAGTGCCGGACCTGCCAGACCAGAAAGAGGCAGACGACAAGCAGGTTGCCACAGCACTGATGGTCCCTGCAGCTGTGATCCTGGGAGAGCAGGCCCTGCACTGGCTGCCACTCAGGGCCATGGAATGGCCCCACCACAGCACAGGCACCCAGCAGTGACAACAACATGGCAAAGTTTAGGTCAGGAAGATGGTATTGGGAGCTAGAGGGAAAGCCTGGCACATCTGATGCAGCCAGCTACAGTAGGGTAGCTGCCACCTCATAGCCCTTCTGTCACTAAGGCCACCTCACAAAGGAGGCTGATGCCCCAGCCTCAACTCTGACCCTGGTGCCAGGGCTAGCTAGCATGCTCTTGATGCAAGTAAGGACAGTATTGGGGAATTGCTCAAAATTAATTAACAGGACGAAGAAAGCTGGGTGTGCTGGTGCAAGCCTGTAATCCCAACTACTCAGGAGGCTGAGGCAGGAGAATAAGTTGAACCTGGGAGGCAGAGGTTGCAGTGAGACAAGATCATGCCATTGCACTCCAGCCTGGGCAATAGAGTGAGACTCAGTCTCAAAAAAAAAAAAAGGAAGAATTTATTTTAAACAACCTCATCTCTGGAGTGAAGAGATTAAGTTCCCTGAATGTGTGATGGAGTGATATAACCTGCAGTCGGCTTGATTTCTTTCTTCCTATGAGATACCTGGATCTGCCTATCCTTCCATTCATTATCAAACATTTAATGAACACTGTACTGAATACGTGTATTCTTGTTTGACCACTTAGCATCCCTTCCTTGTTGCTCGAAGTATCCTGATTTCCTTTGGGGGAAATTACTTTTCCCAACTTAGGATCAGTGTTGGTGGGAAAATAAATGCTACCCTGAAGACTCTTTCACCCAAAGGTTCTTTTTTTTTTTTCTTTTAGGACTGCTCTCTGGCCACTAGAGGCAGGCAATCACTTAGCTGCTCTTACACTGAATACCTGTGTCCACCCAAAGGTTCTTATTCAAAATATTAAATATCTGAGCAGGCAGGGATAGCAGTCGATCTGAATGAGCCAGGCCTTCGCTGTTTAGTGGCTTGATTTTTTTTTTTTTTTTTTTTTTTTTTTTAGTTTTGCTCTTATTGCTCATGCTGGAGTGCAATGGCGAAATGCTGGGTTCAAGAGATTGGCCTGCCTCAGCCTCCCAAGTAGTTGGGATTACAGGCGCCCACCACCACGCCCAAATATTTTTTTGTATTTTTAGTTGAGACGGGTTTCTTCATGTTGGTCAGGCTGGCCTGGAACTCCCGACCTCAATTAATCCACCCACCTCAGCCTCTCCAAGTGCTGGGATTACAGGCCTGAGCCTCCGCACCCGGCCTAGTGGCCGGATTTTAAGTGATCTTTGGGGTCACAGGAAAGGGGCATCAGATATTTCAACCAGTTGGTAAGTATTGCTCTATTTCTCTAGTTGCTTTTGTTTGTTTTGTTTTGTTTTGTTTTGTTTTTCTGAAACGGAGTCTGAATCTGTCGCCCAGACTGGAGTGCTGTGACGAGATCTCAGCTCACTGCAGCCTCTGCCTCCTGGGTTCAAGCGATTCTCCTGCCTCAGCCTCCCACGTAGCTCAGACTACAGGCATGCACCACTATGCCCGGCTAATTTTTGTATTTTTAGTGGAAATGGGGTTTCGCCATTTTGGCCAGGTTGGTATGGAACTCCTGACCTCACGTGATTCGCCCACCTCGACCTCCCGTAAGTGCTGGGATTACAGGCGTGAGCCACTGAGACCGGCCAGTGGGTTACTTCTGAATTTTTAACTCATTGTTTCTGACAATAATCTGTACTACACAGCTCATAAGAACGCCAAAGTACGTTCCTTCACCAACACTGAGTCGGTTACCGCGCCAATGCTCCCGTAGAGGGCGGGGCCCGCTCGTTCGAGTAGCGTCACCTTAGCTTCCTGCCGCGCGGGACCGTTTCCGCTTCTTCTTCTGTGAGTTCCGGTGGAGGCGAGCGCTTCTCAGACATCGACTGCGCTCCCATTGGCGTGCTGAGCCCGCGGAATCGCTGCCATGGTGAGTGCGTAGGCCGGCCGAAGGGACCAGGAAGCGGGAAACTCTGGGTTGCGTCCACTCCCTAACCTGTTAGATGGAAGCTTAGACCCTACGCCGTCTCCTCCGCCGACGTTGGGTCTTGACCGCCCGGCCCTAAATTAGAACTCCAGCAGCCGCGGGGTCCGAACAGTCTGGCCTGAGGCTGGAACTCAGGACAAGGATCCCCGCTGCTGTGGCCGGAGATGGTTTGCCGCACGGTCTTTGTGGCCGAAGGCTTGCGGCTCGCAGAGGGGACATGACCCAGCCAGGGAGAAAGAGACCAACTCACGTGGGAGAGGGCAAAAAGTTGGGCGAAAAAAATCTTGGCTCCATCTTCCCTCCCCTTTTTTCTTTAAGTACGAAATCTGCCATGGGGGCGGAACCCTGGGATTCGGATCAACCACTCCTACCCACCCTACCTCATCCCACCTCTGTTGCTGGAGTTCAGGAGAAGCAGATCTCCTGTGGTTCTGCGCCTAGTTCCCGCCGCGAGTTTTACACGTGCCAGGAACTTAAGAGATTTTGGCACTGGGGAGCTGTGGGGAACATGAAGTGAGCCCGAACCACGGCCTGGAGCGCAGGAAAGACTTCTGCAAGGCGGTGGCTTCCAAAGCCAGAAGTCCTGATAGCACCACCTGCGGATTCTCTAAACTCTTGGTGATCTCCGACTTTTAAACTTCTAGGGAGAGGCCGGGCGCCGTGGCTCACGCCTGTAATCCCAGCACTTTGGGAGGCCAAGGCGGGTGGATCACGAGGTCAAGAGATCGAGACCATCCTGGTCAACATGGTAAAACCCCATCTCTACTAAAAATACAAAAAATTAGCTGGGCATGGTGGCGCGTGCCTGTAATCCCAGTTACTCAGGAGGGTGAGGCAGGAGAATTGCCTGAACCCAGGAGGCGGAGGTTGTGGTGAGCTGAGATCGCGCCATTGCACTCCAGCCTAGGTAACAAGAGCGAAACTCCGTCTCAAAAAAAAAAAAAAAACCTTCTAGGGAGAGTTGTAAAACATGTGTCCTGGCGTAGCTAGCTTTGGTTGGCATTTAGGAGGGAAGAGTTTGCAAAGCCCTGTAACTTCTGTAGTTCATCCTTCCAGCAGGGTTTGGATCCCTGCGGTAGCACTACCGCAACACTTCCTCCCATGCTAATTTTAAAGCTTAGTATGTGGCTGAGCCTAGAACTTGAAGCTTCCAAACTCTGCTCTTCTTAACGTAGTTTCGTGAAACGTTTTCGAATCGGATGGTCTCATGTTGAACTTTGCAGTTTTCCTCCACAGTAAAATAGGGATGACAAGGCATGAGGACGTTGTGATGAGCAAATGAAATAAAGCACGTTATCTAGTCCTCATGCCTGGTATGGAGTGAGCATGCAGTATTTGTTATTCAGTCAAAACCGTGCAGGTTTGGACTGTCTGGTGTAACGGGAAACCAAACTGATCATTCTAGGTAGGAATTTAGGTTGTCTGGAGGTATGGTATCATTCATTCATTTTTTTTAACCCATGAAGAAATTGAAAGGTGAATAAATATACCCTAAACAAGTTTCTATTAGTGTTTATAAGCTAGGTAGTTTGGTTTTAAAATTGAGTTTAACTTTTTGTTCATTAATAGTGAAACAATTAGGTCTTGGATGGTTGTTCAGATTCCTGAAGTCTTCCTCTTTTATGAATTTAATGTTTATTGGGAGTTGAGCATTTTGATTTCCAGAGAATGGGTTGTTGAAAAGGGCAATTTTTAAAGTTTTTAAATTGACATATCGTAATTATACATACTTTGGGGGTATGTGTAATATTTTTAAATATCTCTATTTTAAAGCATGCCATAGGGCTGGGCATGGTGACTCAC
Source organism: Callithrix jacchus (assembly GCF_049354715.1). Lineage (NCBI taxonomy): Eukaryota > Metazoa > Chordata > Mammalia > Primates > Cebidae > Callithrix > Callithrix jacchus. The sequence goes on from NC_133502.1 coordinate 190,075,854, forward strand.
GCATGTAATCCCAGCACTTTGGGAGGCTGAGGTGGGCAGATCACGAGGTCAGGAGTTCCAGACCAGCCTGGTCAACATAGTCAAACTCGTCACTACTAAAAATACAAAAAAAAAAAAAAAACTAGCCAGGCATGGTGGTGTGCATCTGTAGTCCCAGCTACTTGAGAGGCTGAGGCAAGGAGAATTGCTTTATCCTGGGAGGTGGAGCTTGCAATGAGCTGAGATCCCACCACTTTACTCCAGCCTGGGTGACAGTGCAAGACTCCATCTCAAAAAAAAAAAAAATACATAAAAATAAAACGTGACAAATTATTAACTAAAATTTCCCTACTGTAGTATCAAATAAAACATATTCGCATGGCCAGTTGTGGTAGTTCATGCCTGTAATCCCAGCACTTAAGGAGGCTGAGGTGGGTGAATCACTCAGGAGTTTGAGACCAACCTTGCCAACATGGTGAAACCCCCGTCTCTACTAAAAATACAAAAATTAGCTAAGTGTGGTGGTGCATGCCTGTAGTCTCAGTTACTCAGAAGGCTGAGGCAGGAGAATTGCTTGAACCAGGGAGACAGAGGTTGCAGTAAGCTGAGATTGCACTACTGTACTCCAGCCTGGGTGACAGAGGGAGCCTCCATCTCAAAAAAAAAAATTTTTTTTTAATTAAAAAAATTTAAAAATAAACTCCAGATCAGTAAAGGGGAAAACAGTGCAAATGCAGTGATAGATCCAGAGGAAGGAAAGAAAGAAAAGATCAGAACAGGTGGAACAAATAGAAAGTACAAAAGGAGGAGAAAAATTTGAAACCAATATACCAGTACTTAAATATACAAAGGGACTGAGTGCTGCAGTTAAAAGATAGGATGAAGCTAGGCACTGTGGCTCAAGCCTGTAATCCCAGTACTTTGGGAGGCTGAGGTGAGAGAATTGCTTGAGCTCAGGAGTTGGAGACCACTCGGGGCAACATAGTGAGACCCCATCTCTACAATTTTTTTTTTAAACCTCTGCCTCCTGGGTTCAAGTGATTCTCCTGCCTTGGCCTCCCAAAGTGCTGGGATTACAGGCGTCAGCCATCATGCCCAGCCAAAAAAAATTTTTTTTTTTACTTAGCCAGGTGTGATGGCCCATACTTGTAGTCCCAGTTACTGGGGAGGCTGAGGTGGGAGGATCACTTGAGCCCTGGAGGTTGAGGCTGCAGTAACCTGTGGTCATGCCACTGCACTCCAGCCTCAGTGACAGAGTGAGACCCTGTCTCAACAACAACAAAAAGACAGTATGAAATTTTTTTTTTTTTTTTAAGACAGAGTTTTGCTCTTTCACCCAGGCTGAAGTAAAGTGGTGCAATCTCGGCCCACAGCAATTTCCACTTCCTGGTTCAAGTGATTCTCCTGCCTCAACCTCCAGGTAGCTGGAATTATAGGCATGTGCCACCACACCCAGCTAATTTTTGTATTTTTAGTAGAGACAGAGTTTCACCATGTTAGCCAGGCTTGAATTCCTGACCTGAAGAGATCCACCTGCCTCAGCCTCCCAAGGTGCTCAGATTACAGGCGTGAACCACTGCACATGGACTACCCCAGCTAAGTTTTTAAATATTTTTAGAGATGGGGGTCTTACTGTGTTGCCAAGGCTGGTCTCAAACTTCTGGCCTCAATCAGTCCCCAGCCTCAGTTTCCCAAGTTGGTGGGATTGTGAGCCTGAGCTACTGCAGCCAGTTCAGAATACACTTTTCAAACATGGAACGTTTTTGAAACTTGGCCATAAAGCAAGCCCTATAAATGTTAACATTGGTAATAATACTATACCATTTTTGCCCAGCCAAAATGCAAATAAGTTAAAAATTAGTAACAAAGTACTTTGAAATGAAAAATATAAATTATCAGAGAGATTTATAAATTGTAGTAGAAATTCAAAAATAGAACCAAACAATAATGAAAATACCACATACCAGAGCATAAGTGATGAGGGCAGAGGGAAGAAGAAACAAATGAAAGGATATAATGAAAGTATTGCTTAGAGCCTAAGATGCTTATGCTAGGGAGAAAGGAGCTAAACAGTAGGGGAAAACACAAGGACACAATAACCCCAATGAGAGTAGAAGGAAGGGCTGGGCATAGTTGCTCACACCTGTAATCCCAGCACTTTGGGAAGCCGAGGTGGGTAGATCACCTGAGGTCTGGAGTTCGAGACCATCCTGGTCAACATGGTGAAACCCAGTGTCTACTAAAAGTACAAAAATCAGCCTGGCATAGTGGCGCGTGCCTACAATCCCAACTACTGGTGGGGACCGAGGTAGGAAAATTGCTTGAACCCAGGAGGCAGAGGTTGCAGTGAGCTGAGATCAAAACAAAACAAAACAAAAAAAACCACTGCTCCTAAACTCCTCCTGTGTGTCTGTGTCCTAAATTTTCTGGACACAAGACAATGAAACGCAGATATTTACCCCAGGCAACGAAGCTGCTTCAGTTTGACACAGTTTTCAAAGTTTTGGGGAATTACTCACTGTCATGCATTGCTGGCAGTGTTCAAGTTGTTAAACACTGTATAGGGTCAATTTGGAAAGATACGAAAGTTACAAATACATATTATATCTTTTGACTCACTAATTCCACTTCTAGAAGTTTATCTTACAGATACTGAATGAAACATAATATAGATATGAGATAACACATTAGGTATAGATATGAGGTTAAACAAAATAGTGAAAGATTAAAAATATATAAATGGGCTGGGCACAGTAGCTCACCCCTGTACGCCTGTAATTCCGGTACTTTGGGAGGCCAAGACAGGAAGATTGCTTGAGGCCAGGAATTCAAGACTAGCCTGGGAAACATAATGAGACAGTCCCTCTAAAATTAAAAACTTAGCCAGGTGTGATGGTGATGCCTGTAGTCCCCAACTACTTGGGAGTCTGAGGCAGGAGGACCACTTGAGCCCAGGAGTTGGAGGCTGCAGTGTGCTGTAATCGTGCCACTGCACTCCAGCCTTGGCAACAGAGTGAGACTCTGTCTTTAAAAAAAAAAAAGAAAGAAACAAAAGAAAGTAGATCATACTACTATAGGATAGACAAAATCAGAAGATGATTCTTTGAAAGGTCCCCTACAGAATGATTAATCGAAAAAAAAAAGAGAGAGAGACAGCCAGGCATGGTGGTTTACGCCTGTAATCCCAACAGTTTGGAAGGCCTAGGCAAGGGGATCTACTTGAGGTCAGGAGTTGGGAGACCATCCTGGCCAACATGGTGAAACCCCATCTCTACTAAAAATACAAAAAATTAGCCAGACGTGGTGGCACATGCCTGTAATCCCAGCTATTTGGGAGGCTGAGACAGGAGAATAGCTTGAACCCAGGAGGTGGAGGTTGCGGTGAGCGGAGAATGCGCCATTGCACTCCAGTCTCAGCAACAAGAGCGAAACTCCGTCTCAAAAAAAAAAAAAGCCGGGCATGGTTGTGCGTGCATGTAGTACCGGCTACTCGGAGGCTGAGGCCAGAGAATTGCTTGGACTTGAGAGCAGGTTGCAGTGAGCAGAGATCGCACCACTGTACTCTAGCCTGGGTGACAGAGCGAGACCCTGTCTCAAAAAAAAAAAAAAGAAAGTTGAAGTAACACATGAAGGTGACATACTCTATAGACATTACGAATAAAGGATAGGCCGGACACGGTGGTTTATGCCCGTAATCCCTGCACTTTTGGGAGCCTGAGGTGGGCGGATTACCTGAGGTCTGGGGTTCAAAACCAGCTTAACCAACGTGGTGAAACACTGTCTCTACTAAAAATACAAAAATTAACTGGGCGTGGTCGCGGGCACCTATAATCCCAGGTACCCAGGAGGCAGTGAGGCGAGAGAATCACTTGAACCCGGGAGGTGGAGGTTGCAGTGAGCCGAGGTCATGCCGCTGCACACCAACATGGGCAATAGAGGGAGGCTCCGTCAATCAATCAGTGAATGTTTGGGGAAGAGAAAAATATTACAGAGGTATTCCCTCGACTTCCCCCAACCTGCGCTTTAGAGAACAACTCCATCCTTCACCTAATTCCTCCCAGTCATCTCGGGACCAAGACAGGTTTGCCTAAGATAACGAGTTAGGTGGGAGACAGGGCGTCTTGGTGTACTGTCTGGCCCTGGACGTCACTTCCGCTGGTGGCACTGGCGTCACTTCCTGCTCCTGGGGCGGGGCATCCGTGTCCTTGCGGTGGAGGGTAGCAGACCACCCCAGACTAACACGCGTGGTGTCCTTGCGGTGTCCGGGGAGAGACTACCAAGACAGACGCTATGGTGAGTGTTCCTACTGGGCCACTACCCACGGGTCACGTTCTCAGAACCGCGGTACCGTGAGCCAGCTATATCAAAAAAAGCTGTAAAAAAAATTGAAGGAGGAAAAGGCAGGCGCGCGGTGTCCTGCAGGAGACCACCGAGGCAGGCGCAATAGATAAGTGTTCCCACCCGACCGTCTCCAGTGACTGCCGTCCACCTTGTGTCCAGCCTCCAAGGCCGAGGTTAGATTGCGGCCGCAGCGAATCACTCGCGATTCGCACATTAATACTCAATGGCGACATTGAGGGCTGCCCCCAGGTTTTAATATGAGTATACCCTTGTATAAATATGTGCTGTGCTTGTAAAAAAAAAAAAAAAAAAAAGACAGAAAAAGTTAATGAAAATGGTTAACTGGAGGGGTGGGAATGAGATGGAAGGAGCGGAACTGGCAGGCCGCTCACCCAGTTCGCTCCCTACGTGCGTCATTTTTTATTTATTTATTTATTTTTTGAGATGGAGCCTCGCTCTGGCGCCTGTAGTGCAGTGGCGCAGTCTCGGATCACTGCATCCTCCACCTCCTGGGTTCAAGCTATTCTGCTTCAGCCTCCCAAGTAGCTGGGACTACAGGCGTGAGACACTACTCCCGACCCCTACATGGGTTATTTTGACTCACATCTCAGTGACGCCATTTTATCCATAAGTATTACAGTATGTATCTGTAAAGTAAGGATTTTTAACTTAACTGCAAGTGCCATTAATTAGTTAATAAGGGTTGCAAGTTGGTGATATTTAAGTGTACCATTTCCTCTTTATTTATTAGGTGGAATAGTGATGCAAGAGGTATTTTTCATCTTCTATTTGGTTACCTCCTAATACGGTGTTTAGGAAAGGCACAGAAGATGATTGTTTCCCTTTCCTGGTTTTCACAACACTGAGTTGCTATCAGTAGCATAGTTTTGACATTTAAACCATGAAGATATTTTACATATTTGAAAAATAAAATTTAAAGCAAGCTGACTACAAACAAGTCTTAATTGTATATCAAATTGCTAACCCCAAGGAAAATTTTAATTTGAATAATTTTTTAGCATAGTACTATCACTGGATGGCTTTGGTAGGATATATCCTAAGAACAAAAATAAATTTTGACCTTGGTGAGTTTGTTGGTAGAGGTGGTGTATTGGTGTAGCAATTTTGGAACCATTTTTTGTGTGTTGCAGAGTAGGTGAGGAAATACTTTGGTCTGTTGGAAATCAGGGGTTTGAACAGAATATTTGTATGTGGAATGGGGAATTAAAAGAATTTTGTGCTACATTTACTGTAAATTATATCTTAGTTTTGATTCCGTAAATTGAGGTGGAATACAGAAGTTCAAATTTAAAGATTACCAATGGTCTCCTGACCTCACATGATCCACCTGCACTCAGCCTCCCAAAGTGCTGTGATTACAGATGTGAGCTAGGAGTTCAAGACCAAACTTTCCAACATGGTGAAACCCCATCTCTACAAAAAAAAAAAAAAAATACAAAAATTAGGCAGGTGTGGTGGCACACACCTGTAGTCCTATCTATTTGGGATGCTGAGGCATAAGAATCATTTGAACGTGGCAGGCAGAGGTTGCAGTGAGCTGAGATCAGCCGCTACACTCCAGCCCAGGCAACAGAGTGAGACCCCATCTAAAAAAAAAAAAACAAAGTACAGATTACCCATGGACTCAAATGGATGCTGAGCCATGGGAGCCCATTTGTAATCCATTTGCTGTAATATTATCGAACATTCATCTGACGAGACAAAAGTACATAAGCTTTAGTATACTTCATTGAACTGTATAGTTTCTAATAATATATTTCATTTTTTCCGAAGGTAGGACTGGAAAGCTCATTGTTAACTACATGGTGTTCTGTGTGTTGGAGGATCAGGAAGCAGAGCAGCTGCTCCCTGTTTCTCAATTGTTGATTAGTATTTTGTGATCAATTGTTGATTAGTATTAGTAGGAAAACTTCCAGTTCAATTTGACTGATATTTTTATCTCCCCCTCCTTAGACTGAGGCTGATGTGAATCCGAAGGCCTATCCCCTTGCTGATGCCCACCTCACCAAGAAACTACTGGACCTTGTTCAGCAGTCATGTAACTATAAGCAGCTTCGGAAAGGAGCCAATGAAGGTAAGGCAGCCACAGGGTGCTCTGGGGAAATGTTAAAGGCACATGTTTCCATCTGGGACCTCTGGTCTAGATTTCCAATTTGGGAGGAGGGCTAGATGCTCTTGACTGCAACCAGTGGAAGGACCTAAGAGCAGCATTTTGGCATTAGATGCTAAAGCTGATGGGCTAAGAATTTTTTTTAGACCCACAAATTGTTAACATTTTGCCACATTTACCTTCTTTTACACTTTATAAATGAATTTTATTTTTGCTGAGCCATTCGAAAGCAGTTGTAGAGACTTCGTATAGTAACTGTATGACCTCTCCAGAGCCATCAGAAGGAACGGTATATTATTGCTTTGTAGCATCTTTTATACTGTGGATACTTAGCATTCATGAATTTTATTTGGTTTCCAGAAACATTCCCTACCCCTCTCCCCCGACTTTTTTTTTTTTTGATGCTATTATTCAAAAACATGGAACTCTTCACGAATTTGCATGTCATCTTTGCGCAGGATCCATGCTAATCTTCTCTGTATTGTTCCAATTTTAGTATATGTGCTGCCAAAGGAAGCACCACCTCCCTTGGTTAAAAAAAAAAAAAAAAGAAAAAAAAATGTTGTTCTTTAGTAGAATAATTATGTATGCATGATACTTTATTTTTTATTTTGATTTATTTGTTTGTTTGAGACAGTTTTGCTCTTTTTGCCCAGGCTGGACCTTGGCTCACTGCAACCTCCACTTCTTGGGTTCAAGTGATTCTCCTGCCTCAGCCTCCCAAGTACCTGGGATTATAGGCATGTACCAGCATTTCCGGTTAATTTTGTATTTTTGGTACAGATGAGGTTTCACTATGTTGGTCAGTCTGGTCTCAAACTCCTGACCTCAGGTGAGCCACTGTGCCAGCCTTTTTTTTTTTTGAGGCAGAATCTTGCTCTGTTGCTGAGGCTGATCTCGAACTCCTGAGCTCAGGCAGTCCACCTGCCTCAGCCTCCCAGAGTGCTGGGATAACAGGCATGAGTCCCCATGCCCAGCCAAAATACTCTGATTTTACCAGATGCCAAGCAGTTTGGTGTGGTAGAGTTCTTGTGTCGTTGAAGATTTTAATGGAAACATCAGAAATTTTGTCAATCATATTTGAGATTTAGGAGAACCATTAGAATCACTTTCATCTGTGTTGCTGAAGGAAGATAAAGCTGACTCTCTGTATCTCATCATGGTGCTCTTTTGCTCCCTGCTCCTCACACTGCAGTAACTGCAGTGCCTGGTATAGCAGTGGCCAATGGTGCATTGCAGGTTGACTCAGCAGCTCTCCTGGAGGTCTCTCTTCTCACTGATGCACTCAGGTCAGCTTGGCTGGGCAGGGGCATGAGTTCTTATACCTCAGGTAGATGAGGACTCATGGACACAGAGCAAGCTTATTTCCTCTTGCCGCACTTTGCATGGTGCTAGGCACGCAGGTGCTGAGGACAGACAGGTCCTTGAATGGAGATGCTCAGGCTCAAGACTTCAATTCAGAATGTGCTTACTAGGAGTTCAGGGAGAAAGAGGCAACAATTTTTTATACCTCTGCCTCAGTGTCAAGTATTCTTTCTTCCCTTATTTATTGGCTGCCTACTGTGTGCCAGGCACATGTGTATATGCTGATGATGCATTGGTGAACAAAACGAAGTCTCTGCCTTCTTGGAGTGTACATTTCAGTGGAGAAAGACATAGGTTTTATGTCTGGTGGTAAAGAATGCTGTAAAAGAGAATAAAATAGAGAAGGGGGATACAAATGGCAGTGGTAAGGTCTTTCTAAGTAAAGTATTCAGAGAAGGTTTGTCTGAGGAGTTGAAGTTTGAGCAGAGAACAAATAGGGGTATTGGGAAGAAACATTTTTGGGCGTGGTGCAAAGGCGTGCTTGAGAGATTCTAAGGAGGCTGGCGTGTGGCTGGAATGAAGTGAGGGGTGAGAGGTGCTAGGAGATCGCATGAGACCTAGTAGGCCATTGTTAGCAGTTTACATTTTTCTGTGAGTACAATGGGAAATGAGTAGAAAGATTTTGAACATGCTTTGCAGTTTCCATGTGTCAGCCATTTTTATTTATTATTATTATTTTTTTGAGACAGTCTCACTCTGTAGCCCAGGCTGGAGTGCGGTGGCATCATCAGGGCTCGCTGCAGCCATGACCTCCTGGGCTTAGGTGATCCTCCCACCTCAGCCTCCCAGGTAGCTGGAACTACAGGTACACACCACCACACCTGGCTGACTTTTTATATTTTAGTGGAGATGGGGTTTTGCCATGTTGCCCAGGATGGTCTCAAACTTCTGGGTTCAAACAGTCTGCCTGCCTCGGCTTCACAAACTGCTGGGATTATAGGTACAAGCCACTGTGCCCAGCCTCATCATTCTTATTAACTTTTTTTTTTTTTTAAGATGGGGTGTCACCATGATGGCCAGGCTGGTCTTGAACTCCTGACCTCAGGTGATCCCACCTCGGCCTCCCACAGCACCCGGCCCCATTCTTATTAACTTGTTTAATCCTTTAAAGAATCCTATTAGGTAGAATTATTGTACTGTGTTACTTTATAGATGATAAATGTAAGGGAAGTTAAATACCTTGCTAAAAGTCGTTTGTGAAACGACAATGAGTGCTCTCATTTGCACTCAGGCAGTGTAGCTCTAGAGTGTGTGCCCTTGTCGAGTACTCCGGCATGAATGCAGCGTATTCGGACTGAGCCACAGAGGCAAGCCATCAGGATAGTAGGCATCTGAAATGGTGCTGTGGGTTGTTGAACTTGCATGGTGAGTCACGTGTTGGGTGAGCTTCCTAGAAGTATTGATTATGGCAGATTGAGATAGTAAAACTCTGACTCTTGGTCACACATACCTTGAGAAATACTGTATTATTAATATACTAATTCTTGCTGGTGGGGTTTGTGAAAGCTGTTGCAGCTGACAAGGTAAGAGATGATGGTGACTTGGACAAGTGTAGCAGAGGAGTAGAAAGAAGTGGTCAGATTAGGCCGGGCACAGTGGCCTAAGCTTGTAAGCTCAGCACTTTGGGAGGTCGAGGTGGGTGTATCACTTGAGGTCAGGAATTCTGGACAACATGGTGAAACCTTGTCTCTACTAAAAATACAAAAATTAGCCAGGCACAGTGGCACTTGCCTGTAATTCCAACTACTTGAGAGGCTGAGGCAGGAGAATCACTTAAACCCAGGAGGTGGAGGTTGAAATGAGCTGAGATTGCGCCTCTGCACTCCAACTGGAAAAGAGCAAGACTCCGTCTCAAAAAAATAAAAGGAAGAAGTGATGAGATTCAGGACGTGTTTTGAAGATAAGTGGTGGGTTTAATGCAGGGTTTCAGCAGAGGCCATTGTGTTGAATCTTTTGTCATATCCCAGGGCCGCTCTCATAATTATATGTGCCTAGGCATTTTGCCCAGTTTTCTTGTACCTGTAATTTTTTCTGGAAATTGCTTTGTTGTGGCTGCCCTGCCCAAGCCCACATCACCTATTAGTTTCACACCCTTCTCTCCACAGCCACCAAAACCCTCAACAGGGGCATCTCTGAGTTCATTGTGATGGCTGCAGATGCTGAGCCACTGGAGATCATTCTGCACCTCCCGCTGCTGTGCGAAGACAAGAACGTGCCCTATGTGTTTGTGCGCTCCAAGCAGGCCCTGGGGAGAGCCTGTGGGGTCTCCAGGCCTGTCATCGCCTGTTCCGTCACCATCAAAGAAGGCTCACAGCTGAAACAGCAGATTCAATCCATTCAGCAGTCCATTGAAAGGCTCTTGGTCTAAACCTGTGGCCTCTGCCACGTGCTCCCTGCCAAATTCTCCCCCGAGGTTGTGTATCATATTGTTTGTGTTAGCATGTAGTAGTTTCAGCTATTCTCTATTGTTATAAAATGTTGTAGTACTAAATCTGGTTTCTGGATTTGTGTGGTGTTTTTGTTCTGTTTTATAGGGTTGTTTTCCCCCTTCCTTTCCTCCCTCTCTCTGCCATCCTTCATCCTTTTATCCTCCCTTTTGAAAAACGAACAAATGTTCAGAACAGGCTGAAGCAGGACGGTGGCACCATTCAAAGGCACAAAGAGTCAGGAGAAAGCTGATGGAACTAGGATAGAGACCTAGTTCCTGGCTTTTAGCCACTAGCTTCCTATTGTGTGCAGAGTATGGTGGAATTAAATACCATTCATTGTGTATCCCTTGTGCCTGGCACACGGAATCATTCATACCTGTTAAAGTGATCAAGAAGTTTTCTTTGTTCTTGGGGCATTATGTATCATTTGGGGAGGAAGCATGTGTTCTGTGAGGTAGTTAGGCTATGTCCAAGTATCATTTACTAATGTACCCCTGCTGTTTGCTTTTGATAATGTGATTGATGTTGATGTTCTCCCCCAACCCCCAACCATGCCCTTGAGGGTGGCAGGGCAGCAGCATACCAAAGAGATGTGCTGCAGGATTCCAGAGGTGACCTGGGTGAGTGAGCCATGAGGCAGTCGACCTAGGTCTCGAAAGTGTCAGGAGTGGCAAGGGCAGAGAACATGAACTGGATTCCTGGAAGACCATGAAGACCTGGCTGGTAGCTGCAGCAGAGACGATGGAATCTAAGGAAACAACCTTCCTCTGGTGAATGGGACTTTCTTTGGTGGACAGTTGGCACCAGCTCTGAGAGCCCTTCCCCTGTGTTGTGCCACAGTGTGGGTCAGATGTACTCTTTATCACACTAGTGCTGGTTCATGTGTTCTTCTGTGAGCATCCTAATAAAAAAATAAATTCCATTTTCATGAGAGAATGGCAATGCCTGATTCTTAGTAGGTATCCAGCTCATACTGGAATGAAGACATAGCATTACTAGACTGGTGATAGGTGCTTTTCTTCTTCCAGAAAGAGTTTCGCTCTTGTTGCCTAGGCTGGAGTGCAATGGCATGATCTCTCGGCTCACTGTGGCCTCTGCCTCCTGGGTTCAAACGACTCTCCTATCTCAGCCTGCCAAGTAGCTGGGATTATAGGCATGCACCATGACGCCTGGCTGATTTTTTGTATTTTTAGTAAAGATGGGACCATGTTGGACATGCTAGTCTTGAACTCCTGACCGCAGGTGATCCACCATCTCAGCCTCACAAAGTGTTGGGATTACAGGTGTAAGCCACCATACCTTACCAGCTGCTTAAGACATTTTTACCAGAAGGCTATGAAAGAGCTGTTTCCTCCTACCAGGTAGTTTCTGTCTTGGCAGTTCAAAACATCATCTTATACAGACTCAATTGGAGCATTGCTATCACTGGAGCTGGCTTTCCCTCTGTACTTTTTCTTGAGACGGAGTTTCGCTCTTGTTACCCAGGCTGGAGTGCAATGGTGCGATCTCGGCTCACCACAACCTCCGCCTCCTGGGTTCAAGCAATTCTCCTGCCTCAGCCTCCTGAGTAGCTGGGATTATAGGCACGTGCTACCATGCCCAGCTAATTTTTTTATTTTTAGTAGAGACGGGGTTTCACCATGTTGGCCAGGATGGTCTCGATCTCTTGACCTTGTGATCCACCCGCCTCAGCCTCCCAAAGTGCTGGGATTATAGGCTTGAGCCACCGCACCCGGCCCCATCTGTACTTTTGACATTTGGGGCTGGTTAATTTTGTGGGAACTGCCCTGTGTGTTGTATGATGTTTAGTAGCATCACTGGCCTCTACCCACTAGGTGGCAGTAGCAGCGCCCCCACAACCAAAAAAAATGTTTCCAAGACATTGTCAGATGCCTCCGGCAATAAAATCACCCCCAACTGTGAATCACTGTTAGGAATCAGGGTTTCTAGTAACCCTTGGCACATGCAGGGTTGGTATTGGTGACTAAAGCCACTGCCACCTCACTTGCCTCTTCTTAACTATCTTAAGGGTAAGTCCCTTGAGAGCCTAATACCTCAGCTTGAGAAATCTTCCATTGTGCAAATAACGGGGCACCATAGTGGTCAGGTGAGTATAGATCCCCTCTTTGCCAGCTTGGGCCAGTATAACCCTGCTCCAGCAAGAAGCACACCTGGAGGAAACTGGGAGCTACCTTGTCCTGTTAGACCTGTTCTGTGCCTACTGGGCTTGTCATTTCTCCCAGCTTGCTCCAGTGTTATCGCCACCCCCGAGGCAGTTTTATATTTCTGGATGGTGGAATTTTACACAGTGCTTTTCACAGCTGTGCATTCAGTGTTTTTGGTCAATGATGGACCATATATATGGCAGTTGTCCCATAAGAGTATAATACTATGCTCTTACTGTACCTTTTCTATATTTAGATATAAAAATACCATGGTGTTAAAATTGCCTTCAGTATTCAGTAACATGCAGTACAGGTTTATAGCCTAGGTGTATGTATGTAAGTGATCTGCCTCCGAGGCAGGCAGATCACAAGGTCAGGAGTTCAAGACCAGCCTGGCCAACATAGTGAAACCCTGTTTCTACTAAAAATACAAAAATTAGCTGGGCGTGGTGGCACATGCCTGTAATCCCAGCTACTCAGGAAGTGGAGGCAGGAGAATTGCTTGAACCCGGGATGCAGAGATTGCACTGTACTGGAAGTTCCATCTTTGCTGAGTGTTGCTTTTTTTTTTTTGAAACAGAGTCTTGTTCTGTTGCCCAGCCTGGAGTGCAGTGGCATGATCTCAGCTCACTGCAGCCTCCGCCTCCCAGGTTCAAGCAATTCTCCTGCCTCAGCCTCCTGAGTAGCTGGGACTACAGGCACACGCCACCACCCCTGGCTAAATTTGTTTTGTTTTTACATGGAGTCTCGCTCTGTAGCCCAGGCTGGAGTGCAGTGGCCTGATCTCAGCTCACTGTCTACCTCTGCCTCCCGGGTTCAAGCAATTCTGCCTCCAGAGTTGGTAGGACTACAGGTTTGTGCCACCATGCCCAGCTAATTTTATATTTTTGGTAGAGATGGAGTTTCATCATAGTGGCCAGACTGGTCTCAAACTCCTGACCTCGTGATCCACCTGCCCCGGCCTCCCAAAGTGCTGCAATTACAAGCGTGGGCCACTACACCTGGCCAAATTTTTGGATTTTTAGTAGAAACGGGTTTCACCATGTTGCCCAGGATGATCTCAATCTCCTTACCTCATGATCTGCCCGCCTCAGCCTCCCAAGTGCTGGGATTACAGGCATGAGCCACCACACCCGGCCAAGTGTTACATGTTTTTGTTTTAAGAGACAGTCTCACTCAGGTGAGAGTGCAATGGTGTGTTTATAGCTCACTGTAGCCTCAAACTCCTGGGCTCAAGTGATCCTCCTGCCTCAGCCTCTGGAATAACTTGGGGTACTGGCGCTACACATTTTGTTTTTTGAACACTCCAAAGCTGTTTCCTTCTCAAATTATTTGTACCTGGTATTCCTTTACCTCACTGGCTTTCTCATCATTCTAGTCTTCCTTCAAATATCACTTATTTGGGGCCTTTCCTTGCTACCATAATTTCCTTTTCCACCTAACTCTATGACATTCTATTTTTGTTTTAACTTAAACATAACTAATGTCAGTTTTTATTTTATTTTATTTTATTTTATTTTTTTGAGACAGATTCTCTCTTGCCCAGGCTGGAGTACAGTGGCACAATCTTGGCTAACTGCAACCTCTGTCTCCCCAGGTTCAAGTGAGGAACCTGCCTCAGCCTCCTGAGTAGCTGGGACCACAGGCATGGCGCCACCATGCCCGTTTACCTTTTGTATTTTTAGTAGAGACAGTGTTTCACTATGTTGGCTAGGCTGGAATTTTTTTTTTGTTTAGGCAGAGTTTTTCTCTGTCACCAGGCTTGAGTGCAGTGGTGCAATCTCGGCTCACTGCAACTTTCGCCTCCTGGGTTCAAGGGATTCTCCTGCCTCAGCCTCCCGAATAGCTGGGACTACTGGCTCATGCCATTACGCCCAGCTAATTTTGTGTGTGTGTGGGTGTGTATTTTTAGTTACTTTTAGTAGAGATGGGGTTTCACCATGTTGGCCAGGATGGTCTCAATCTCTTGATGTCCTGATCCGCCCACCTTTGCCTCCCAAAACTCTGGGATTACAGGCTTGAGCCACTACACCTGGCCGAATTTTTGTATTTTTTTGTAGATACGGAGTTTCACCATGTTGGCCAGGCTGGTCTTAAACTCCTGACTTCAAGTGCTCCACCTGCCTCAGCCTCCTGCAGTGCTGGGTTACAGGTGTGAGCCACTGTACCTGGCCCGAGATTGGTTTCTGATTATTGTTTCTAAACATTGTATTTTAGAGAGAGACTCTATTGCTTTCCTCGGGTCTAAAAGGTTCCTCTGACCCCAAACATGACGGGTTAGGAACTTCTGACAGTGTTTCCTGAAACTCTTTTCCGAGGATAACCTGCAATTAAATAGTTTTACATTTACAGTATTGACCTAAAGAGATTATTTGTTGTATTTGAACAATATGTTTCCATTCTTTGATCTCAACCTGATGGATGGGGAAGGGAGCTTGTTCTAGGAAGTGAGTGTCTCCCATCCCTGTAGCATTAGTTTACTTTGTTTTTTTTTTTTTTTTTTTGGGAAAGTATCTCACTCTTGCCATGCTGAAGTGCAATGGCCCAATATTATCTGGCTGCAATCTCCGCCTCCTGGGTCCAAGCGATTCTCCTGCCTCAGCCTCCTGAGTAGCTTGGACTACAGGTGTGCACCACTATGTCTGGCTAATTTTTGTATTTTTAGGAAAGCAGGGTTTCACCATGTTGGTCAGGATGGTCTCAATCTATTGACCTTGTGATCCACCCACCTTGGCCTCTCAACGTGCTGGGATTACAGGTGTAAACCACAACACCCAGCCTTTTTTTTTTTTTTTTGATACAGAGTCTCGATCTGTTGCCCAGGCTCGAATGCAGTGATGCAGTCTCTGCTCACTGCAACCTCTGCCTTCCACGTTCAAGCGATTCTCCTGCCTCAGCTTCCAAGTAGCTCGGCTTACAGGTGCGCAACACCATGCCCGGCTAATTTTTGTATTTTTAGTAGAGACAGGGTTTCACCATGTTGGCCAGCCCGGTCTTGAACTCCTGGCCTCAGGTGATCCATCTGCCTCGGCCTCCCAGAGTGCTGGGATTACAGGCATGACTCACCATGCCCAGCCCAGGTTACATTTTGAAAAATCAAGTATGGCCTCTGGCTTGAGTTGATATATCTACTTGGGGGTGGGGTCATAGGGATGGAGGATAACTATACTCTTGTGAAGGAAGGAAATAATTTAATGTAGCAAGTCAATACCCACAATTCCCTGCGGCAGCCAGCCTCCAAGATGGCCCCAGTGATCCTCACCTGCAATTGATGCCCTTCTATAGTCTCCCACACCAACTCAGGGCTGGTCTGTGTAACTTGGAATCTGCCTTCATCTCTTCAAATAACTGGCTATAAGGGAAGTCAGCTGCCATGGACTTAAGGACATAGAGGTCTTAAGGCCTCTAGCCAACAGTTGGCATCAACTTTGCCAGCCATGGGAATGAGTCTGTTTCATTTGTATCTGTGAGATTTTAATAAACAGAGATTGAATGATGAAACAGAGAAGTCAATGCCATTGAAAGAATGTATTACATTTTTTTTTTTTTTTGAGACAGTCTCGCTCTATCACCCAGGCTGGAGTGCAGTGGCGGGATCTTGGCTAACTGCAACATCCACCTCCCAGGTTCAAGCTATTCTCCTGCCTCAGCCTCCCGAATATCTAGGACTACAGGTTCGTGCCACCATGCCAGGCTAATTTTTTGTATTTTTAGTAGAGACGGGGTTTCACCATGTTGACCAGGATGCTCTTGATCTCCTGACCTTGTGATCCCCTGGCTCGGCCTCCCAAAGTGCTGGGATAACAGGCAGGAGCCACCGCACCTGGCCAGAATGTATTACATTCCCCAGAGAAGGGACATTCCATACCACACAGGGACCATGGGAGAAGCATCGGGCTTTGTTGAGGAGGCAGAATTAGACCAAGGGCCACAGCCTTTATCACAGTTTCCTCAGGAAAGGCAGGGCAGAATAATTGGTTTAGGATTGGCTAGTTTGATTCATTCCAGTGGGCTTTGGGCTACAGGGTGGTCTCTAGTTGCCTGGCACCTGGTCCTGGGGTGATTTAGTACAAGGGGAATAATGGCTTGGTGTGTGAAAGGTGAAGGAGGTGGCTGGCGTGGATGAGAGGCATTCTTGCAAAACATGCGGTAAGTGTCTCTAGGAGTAAGCTAGCCCTGGAAGGCCCCCCAGGATGTCAAAACATAAGACGGAGAAAATTGGAAGCATGCTCATTACAGCCTCCCAGCAAATGGATCCTCCAGCCTCACTGGAGTTTTCAGGTAGGAGAGGAATGTTTATTGTTTTAAGCCAGTCATTCTGGGGGGTAATTTGTTACACAGCAATACATAACTAAGGGGGGAGGAGGGAGCTGGGCAGTGATGAAGGGGTGGGGTCACCTTATCGAAGCAGTAATAAAAATAGTCATGTTTCGGCCAGGCACATGGAGATTCAGCTGGAGATCCAGCACGTAATCCCAGCTGGAGAACCACTTGAACCCAGGAGGCGGAGGTTGCAGTGAGCCGAGATCGTACCACTGCACGCCAGCAAGATGTTTTTTTCCCAGGGGGGAAAAAAAAGAAAGAAATGGTCATGTTTCTCTTCTGGATCTTTGTAGTCAGAAATAAATAAATAATAAAGATGGTGATGCTAAAATTGTAGGGCAGGGAGGAACACCAGAAGTGTCATGGCCATGAGCTGCCTGAGTCCCCAGAAGATAGAAATCCACGTAGGATTCACTTTCATACATGATGCAGACAATGTTACAGCAGGATCAGTACAGTCAGGGCCAGTGTGGCTCAAACAAGAAAGGCTGAATGCAGTATAACAGGGATATGTTTCCTCTCCTAATAGGGATTCTCATGAGGATGGAATTTCTGGATAGTGGGCAGAGAGAAAGTGGATGACTAATCTCCCTCACAGCTTGTGGTCCTGCCTTGCCTTACTTCAGTTTTTTGTTTCTTTTTGAGATGGAGTCTCGGAGTCTCGCCCTGTCACCCAGGCTGGAGTGCCGTGGTGCGATCTCGGCTCACTGCAACCTCTGACAGCCGGGTTCAAGCGATTCGCGTGCCTCAGCCTCCTGAGTAGCTGGATTACAGCCGCCCGCTGTCATGCCTGGCTAATTTTTTTGTATTTTTGGTAGAGACGGGGTTTCGCCATGTTGGCCAGGCTAGTCTCGAACTGCTGACCTCAGGTGATCCGCCTCCCAAAGTGCTGGGATTGCAGGTGTGAGCCACCGCGCCCGGCCTCTTCTGGTTTTTTGTTTTTGTTTTTCAATATGGAACGCTTCACGAATTTGCGTGTTATCTTTGCGCAGGGGCCATACTAATCTTCTCTGTATCGTTCCAATTTTAGTACATGTGCTGCCGAAGCAAGCACCTCTTCTGGTTTTTAGTAAGATATTAAAACAAGACATTACAGAAGGGGACACGCTGAGACGTAAAAGGCTCATCCTCCCAAGTAACTGCAGCTTTCGAGTGCCATTCCAGACATTCCCTCTGCACCTGACCTAAAGGTAAACAGACATATGTGCATCCGTGTGTTTGTTTAAGTTTTGGCTAAACGGATTTGTGCTCTAGACCTGCGGCAGCGGCCACCGGAACCCGGGCGCAGCCGAGCTTAGGCCGCCACACCCTTCCACTAATGGCTCCCAGGCGCAGGAACTCGGCCCGCCTCGTTCGTGGCGCACATGCGCAGGTCCAGGTCCGCGCTCCGCGCCGGCTATGTTGCCACCTGGCGGATGGAAGCGCAATGGCCGCGGTAGAAGTCAAGCTCGGTCGACCCTCCAAGCCGATACCCAAATGCGACGCTGACCACGTCCCTGAGGTAACCTGGCACAGTATTTGCATATGAGCTACGCACGGCCTCCCAGATGCATGATTGATTGATTGAGACGGAGCCTCACTCTGTCTCCCAGGCTGGAGTGCAGTGATGCGATCTTGGTCCACTGCAACTTCCGCCTCCTGGGTTAAAGCGCTTCTCCTGCTTCAGCCTTCTGAGTAACTGGGACTTACAGGCGCGCGCCACAACAGGCTAATTTTTTTTTTATTTTTGAGACTGGGTCTCTCTCTGTTACCCAGGCAGGAGTGCAGTGGGATGATCTCAGCTCACTGCAACCTCCGCCTCCCGGGTTCAAGCAATTCTCTGCCTCAGCCTCCCGAGTACCTGGGATTACAGGCTCCCACCACCACACCTGACTAATTTTATATTTTTAGTAGAGACGGGGTTTCACCATGTTGGCCAGGCTGATCTCGAATGCCTGGCTAGGGTTAATTTTGTCATTAGTCAGCTGGGCCCAGTGGCTCACGGCTGTAATCCCAACACTTTGGGAGGCCGAGGCGGGTGGATCACCTGAGGTCAGGAGTTCGAGACCAGCCGGGCCAACATGGTGAAACCCCCGTCTCTACTAAAAATACAAAAATTAGTTTGGCATGGTGGCACACACCTGTAATCCCAGCTACTCGGGAGGCTGAGGCAGAGAATTGCTTGAACCTGGGAGGCGGAGGTTGCAGTGAGCTGAGATCATGCTACGGCACTCCAGCCTGGGTGACTAGAGTGAGACTAGGTCTCAAAAAAAAAAAAAAAAAAGTCTGTACATATTCATTACAGTTGCAGCCATTCATTTATTCCCCAAGTATTTTTGATCCACATTGGTTGAAAACATGGATGTGGAGCCCGCAGGTGCAGAGGGTCAACTGTACCTACTGAGTGCTGTGTCCTTTTACATGTTTTCTCATTTTGACCATGTGGCGTTATTATAGGAACATGAAAGCTAAGGCTCAAAAATGCCTCATAAATGCCCAAGGTCACTTGTATGTATTATGACACTAAGATGTAAATTTGCTAAATCAGCCTCCTGAGCTTCCAAAGGCCTAACCAATTCCACTTGAACATGGTACTTCTCTCCTGGGTGGGGGGACTCAGCAGGCAAAGAAGGCATCATTCATTTAGAGAAATCTCTCATTCTGCTGCTGTTTATCACAGACCTCAGGTGATTTGTCTAACATTCACATACCTGTCTGGCTCTGGTAGGCGTTTGACCCCTGAACTCTCATTCTCTCCATTTTGGAAGCAGGATGCGAAGGAGCCTAGAGTTGGGCATGGTTACTGAGGAGTAACTGTACTTTGCACAGCAAAGCCAGCCTGGAGCTCACTCCAGGGCTGCTCTTAACTAGCTTCAGAATCCAGGGTTGGATACCAAGGGCTCAGTGAGACTACTCCTTAACCCTCTTACTCCAAGTGACTGGCTGACTAGTGATTCCAGTCTACCTTGGTAGATTAAATCCCTATAGATCCAGTTTCCAAACTTGCTTCATTTAAGGGAAACGGCCCAATTTCTCAACAATAATTTCTAAGCATCTAATGGGAGAATTGTTTTCCCCTCTTGCCATGTTAGGAAATCCAAAACAATACAGTATCTCCTTTCAAAGAGAAACAAAAGCAAAAACAGGTTAAAAAAAAAAAAACACAAAAACCTATAAAGCTTAGAGCAAAGAATCTAGAGCTGAAAATCTTTTAGAAGAGTAATTTGGACTCTCCTAGTCTCTTCTTCATTAGGTGCTGCTCATTCATCTTCAAGTACACAGGACCTGCAAACCCTTACTCTCACATCCTCAGAGGAGACCAATAATTCCAGATGCTCTCCTTCCTTCAGACAAATCCTTCAAAAATAGTGGCAGCAGAATGAGCAGGAAAAGGGCAGGGAGGACAGCAGGGACATAGAGGAAGAAAAGGGAGAAGACACTCCTGTCCTCTTTCCCTTCTGTAAATACTAGAACCTCTCATCTTCTTGAACTTCCTATAGTTCCCCCCTGAAACACAAGGGGAATAACACTTCATTTTACTTATTCTGGAACTCAAATTCTCAGGGCAACAGAAAATGGGTATATTTTTGCATAATTTAATGTCGCATTAAGAGGAATGCAATGAGAGGGAGTTGTTTACTCATGAAGCAAATGGTCCCAGAACTAAGTGTTAACTTCTTATTGCTTTGGAAATCTGATTTTTACACCTTGACATGCTTAAAGAAAAACAGGTGAGGACTGAGGATAAGGATTATATAATCCTGCTAGGGCTTCTTACTCCTGAAATATCTTTACCTGCCCTGACCTGTCACACTCTCACCCTCCCCACTGACACTTGTTTTGTTTCCACTATAGTGAAGAGTATTCCCAATGAAAGAGAAAATTAAGCTACCAGTGATGGCAAGTGAGTTTTTGGAGTAAGGTAGACACACTTGTCTCCACACAAAAGAACAGTATCTAGTACAAACTTAGGGCTCTTTATTCAGGCAGTAAAGTAAGGAACAGCAAAGTGGGAGGGCTACACCATCACCATGGCAACAGAAAGCCTCAAAAACATAGAGTCCCTCGACTTCTGTCAGGTAGACTCTTTCTAGCTCAGGAGAAACACATTTTAACTGGTTGAGAACAAGGCCAGGCAGCCTGGCCACACTGTGGAAGGACGGCTGGGTGCGCGGCCTCTGGTCAGTCCTGGAAGTGCTTGGTGAGGGCTTCCAGCAGCTCCTGCTTCTTCAGCCCACTCTTCAGCCCATATGCCCGGCAAGCCTCTTTCAGCATGGGCACAGTGAACTTGCCCAGTGTGCCCTTGCTGATGTGGGTCTTCAGCTCTTCTTCTGAATACTCCACCTTGGGCCTTTTGCTTCCAGAACCTTCATTATCTGGGGGAAAGGTCAGAGGGAGTGACTGGAAATGCTACAAGTGGCATCACAGCTACATGGAATGGGACCATCATATAATCTGGGCTGCAATTAACCATTTTCCATAAAGCCGTGATGCCAGCCTAGAACATGTATCACACCTAGAAGGAGTTACGAGTAGTGTGAATGCCATCAGTTTATGGGGTACATGAGGTATTCTGATACAGGCATGCAATGTAAAATAATCACATCAGCGTTAAGTGGGGTATCTGTCCCCTCAAGCATTTATCTTTTGTGCTACAAACATTCCAATTATATTTCTTTATTTTAAAATGTACAATTAAATTATTATTGACTATAGTCTGTTATCAAACAGATGCTACTCAATATTTTTTGTACCCATTAACCATCTCCACCTCAATGCTCCACTATGTTTCTCCATCCTTCTATGCTCTATCTCCATGAGTTCAATTGTTCCCATTTTTAGATTCCACAAGTAAGTGAGAACATGCAAATGTCTGTCTTTCTGAGCCTGGTTTACTTAACATATTATTGCAAATGACAGGATCTCATTCTTTTTTACGGCTGAATATTCCACTGTGTATGTGTACCAGTTTCTTTATGTAGTCATCTGCTGATGCACACAGGTTGCTTCCAAATCTTGACTATTGTGAATGGTGCTGCAATAAACATGGGAGTGCACATGTATCTTCGACAGACTGATTTCCTTTCTTCTGGGTGTATACCCAGCAGCGGGGTTGCTGGATCATATATATGGTAGCTCTACTTTTCACTTTTTGAGGAAACTCCAAACTATTCTCCTTAATAATGGCCATACTAATTTACATTCTCACCAACAATGCATGAAGGTTCCCTTTTCTCCACATCCTTGCCAGCATTTGTTACTGCCTGTCTTTTGGATAAAAGCCATTCTAACTGGAATCTGAGTATGTATTTCTGAAAGGATACTGCCCACTGTGATAATACCATCATAAAAGCAACTTTTAAAAATAGCCCACATATCCACATGCAGCTCCTCACCGTGTTTTCTCTTGGTAACTTTCCCTTCAGGATTGTAATCTGGTGGGTAAACAAGCTCCTTAAATTCATCCACCAGGGAACCCAGTCTTTTATTCATTGCTTCAACCTTGGGCACTAGAAAATCAAAACACAGAAGAGTGGCCTAGTGAGTCACAAGCCCCAGTTTGCCGTCTAGTTCCATCTTTCTGAGAACCAGGAGAGCACCTAACTGCTGGGGTGGGGGGGGTCCAGGGAAAGGTCTTTACAGCATTTACCAAGTACCTTCTAACACACACATTTATTGTAATCACACATACTAGCGCCAGGGACTGTTGTAAATGCTTTAAATTTACTCTCGTTACTCCTTCTAACTATAGGATAGGTACATTTGTCCCCAGTTTCTGTTTTTTTTTTTTTAACAGAGTCTTGCTCTGTTGCCAGGGTGAAGTACAGTGGTGTGATCTCAGCTCACTGCAACCCCCGACTACCTGGTTCAAACCATTCTCCTGCCTCAGCCTCCTGATTTGTCCCATTTTACAGGTGAGGAAAGGAGAGAGGTTACATGACTTGCCTGAGGGGGAGTGGTACAGTGGAAATACTAAGCTAGATTCTGGGAATTCAAACAAAAGCTCATGCCTGGGTCAGCTTAAAGCCCAGTGGGAGTGAGGAAGTGGATAAAAACGATACAGTAGAGTTGGGTAATGACATGCAAGAAGCAACTGTGCAGGCGCACTGGGACACAGGAGGGTCGTGAAAGATAAGCAGCAGGAGAAAATGCAGGTGACGTATAGCTGGAAGGTAGGGTGTTAAGGAGGACAGGGCCAGCAGGGTGGTGAGAAAGGTGGGCATGGTGAGGTCGTGGAAGCTTGGATGCCTGCCAAGGAATTAGGCTTTATTCAAAGAACCACGATAGCTGCGTGGAGTGTGAACTCCATGGGTAAGAGAGATGGGTGAAGTGGGGCATGGGTGGGAGGACCCATAAGAACTGGCAGGACTTACTGATAGAATAGCATTTATTATTTACTGAAATTATAGGGTTAGATACCAGAAAGAAAGACTAATAGGAGCGGGGATGGGGAGATGACTGGCTGAAACAGGAGGAACAGATGTGACAGGAAAAGGCAACTTTGGAGGAAAGATCATATTTTTGTTTCCTTTTTTTGTTAGCTTACAACTATATTGTTAGTCAAGCTTTTGACATGAGCTGTGTCACATCAAGGGAAAGGGTGATGAGATGGGCACCTCAGGTGCCCATATGTGCCAAGCACAGCGGGGAGCTCTTGCTGGTGTACCTAGAAGATGGCAGAATGCTAGAGCCAAACTGTGCTCCTGCTACATTAAGAAGCCCCTGTTCCACAACACAGGAACCTCTGCAAGAACACTGGCTCCCAACTTGGGAATCAACTGTAGAGTTTTTTTTTTTTTTTTTTTTTTTGAGATGGAGTCTCACTCTCTGTTGCTCAGGCTGGAGTGCAGTGGCATGATCTCAGCTCACTGCAACCTCTGCCTCCCAGGATCAAGGGATTCTCCTGCCTCAGCCTCCAAGTAGCTGGGATTACAGGCACACGCCACCACACCCAGCTAATTTTTGTATTTTTAGTAGAGACAGGATTTCACTATGTTGGTCAGGCTGGTCTCAAACTCCTGACCTCGTGATCTGCCCGCCTCAGTCTCCCAAAGTGCTGGGATTACAGGCATGAGCCACTACATCCAGCCCTCACCTGGAGAGTTTTAAAATTACTGAGAGGCTGGGCGCAATGGCTCATGCCTGTAATCCCAGCACTTTGGGAAGCCATGGTGGGTGGATCACTTGAGGTCAGGAGTCTGAGACTAGCCTGGCCAACATGGTGAAGCCCCATCTCTATTAAAAATACAAAGATTAGCTGGGTGTGGTGACAGGCACTTGTAATCCCAGCTACTCAGGAGGCTGAGGCAGGAGAACTACTTGAACCCGGAAGGCGGAGGTTGCAGTGACTTGAGATTATACTACACTCCAGCCTGGGCAAGAGTAAGACCCCGTCTCAAAAAAAAAAAAATTAAGGCAGCCAAACCAACTGTTTTGAAAATAGAGGTAGGAAGAGAAAACAGGACTTTCCATGAAATTATAGGGCTGGATGCCAGAATATAAGAAGTTGAGAGCCTAGTAAAACTGGAATAGCTGAACTAAGGAATGGAATAGCTGTGGACTAAGGAGAATGGCTGTGTTCTTAGCACTTACTGAGTGTCAGGGCCTATATTTTGTTAACACCTTGTAAGAACAGTATTATCCATATTTTACCAAAAAGGAAACCAAGTCTCAGGGGGATTAGGTAATATTCCCAAAGCCACTCAATTTAGTAAGTAGCAGAGCTGATATTCAAAGACATCAGTCACCTCCAAAGCCTGTGTCCTAAACTACCTTGCTAGGCACTAGGCCACTGACTCCAAATTTGCCTAAGGCCTGAAAGGAGGAGATGGACTGTTTAACTCAAAACATGGACACAGCTAAGCAGGCACCACAGTAACAAGGGTCCAATAACTCTTCTGCTTTTAATATTGAGGCTATTTTATCTAATATAAAAGAGATCATTCTGAGACCAGCCGGGCCATCATGGCAAAACCCCGTCTTTACTAAAAATATAAAACTTAGTGGGCCGGGTGCAGTGGCTCACGCCTGTAATCCCAGCACTTTGGGAGGCCGAGGCGGGTGGACCACGAGGTCAAGAGATCAAGACCATCCTGGTCAACATGGTGAAACCCCGTCTCTACTAAAAATACAAAAAAATAGCTGGGCATGGTGGCGCGCACCTGTAATCCCAGCTACTCAGGAGGCTGAGGCAGGAGAATTGCCTGAACCTAGGAGGCGAAGGTTGCGGTGAGCCGAGATCGTGCCATTGTACTCCAACCTGGGTAACAAGAGTGAAACTCCGTCTCAAAAAATATATATATAAAACTTAGCTGGGTGTGGACTAGCTACTCAGGAGATGGAGGCTCAAGAATAGCTTGAACCCAGGAGGCAGAGGTTGTGGTGAGCTGAGATTATGCCACTGCACTCCAGCCTGGGGAATACAGCAAAACCCTGTCTCAAAAAAATCTTCACTAAATCCAATCTGTTTCTCAGTGGACATAAAGCACTAAATTTCCTGTGTCCTCTTGGGAAATACATAATAGAGTCAGTCAAGAAGGGGACTAGCATTAAGGTCACAGAAGCCCACCCTGGGAGGCCAGGCAATGCTCCTTGATGGGCTAGTAACAAGGCTGCTTTTCTCAGTGCAGAGCAGCAGAATGTGATGGAAAGGCCATAAGGACAGTTGCTCAGAGCAACAGCTCAGCTCTGGGTAGGAGTCACTGGATTTTTTTTTTTAAGAGTCTCACTCTGTTGCCAAGGCTAGAGTGCAGTGGTGTGATCTCAGCTCACTGCAACCTCTGCCTTCTGGGTTCAAACAATTCTCATGCCTCAGTCTTCCAAGCAGCTGGGACTACAGGCACGCACCACCATGCCCCACTATCTGCTTTTGTATTTTTAGTAGAGACAGAATTTCCCCACTTTGGCGAGGCTGATCTTGAACTCCTGACCTCAGGTGATCTTCCTGCCTTGGCCTCCCAAAGTGCTGAATTACAGGCGTGAGTCACTGCGCCCAGCCAGGAGTCAAAGAGTTCTAAACCCAAATCCACCACTCACTGCCTCTTATATTTTTGTTTTTTGTTTTTTTTTTTTTGAGAGTCTTGCTCTGTCGCCAGGCTATAGTGCAATAGTGAGATTTCGGCTCACTGCAACCTCTGCTTCCTGGGTTCAACCAATCCTCCTGCATCAGCCTCCCGAGTAGCTGGGACTACAGGTACGCGCCACCATACCCAGCTCCTTTTTTGTATTTTAGTAGAGATGGGGTTTCATCATGTTGGCCAGGATGGTCTCTATCTCTTGACCTCGTGATCTGCCCACCTCAGCCTCCTGAAGTGCTAGGATAACAGGCACGAGCCACAGTGCCTGGCCTCTTCTTTATTTTATTTAGAGACAGAGTACCACTCTGTCACCCAGGCTGGAGTGCAGTGGCTCAGTCTCAGCTCACTGCAACCTCTGTCTCCCGGGTTCCAGCAATTCTCCTGCCTCAGCCTCCCAAGTAGCTGGGACTACAGGCGCACGCCACCACTGTCAGCTAATTTTTGTATTTTTAGTAGAGATGGGGTTTCGCTATGTTAGCCAGGCTGGTCTTGAACTTCTAACCTCATGATCCACCCGCCTCGGCCTACCAAAGTGTTGGGATTACAGGCTTGAGCGTCTGCATCCAGCCTCTTATAGTATTTTTAATTTTCACCAGCATGTAGTCACAGGGTTGCCTAGTTCAGAGTCAGGTCTCAGGAGCCTGGCACTCTCCTCCTCTCACTATGGAACCAGCAAAATCTGTTCCCTGGCTGTTTAAGCTGGTCTAGAAAAGCACCCAAACAGAGGGGGTCTGGGCAATGAGGTTATGTGTTTAGAGAGTACTAGGAAATGTACCCACATTACTGGTTCAGAATGGAACCAGTAAGAAAGCCTCCCATGAAAAGAACTACTCGACTCAAACTCCTTACATGTCAGGTCCACTGCTTGTTCAGGCTCCATCAAATCCAAAGCCAAGGCCTCCAGGTTCCTGAAGTGTTGCTGCAGCACGGGGTTCTCAAAACTGTCACTTCTGTTAAAACAACAATGTTACTCAATTGAAACATGACAATTTAAATGCTGGAAAAATAAGAATAAATAAAACCACCTGTGATATCAGAGGTCCACGGTGAGCTGAGAAAAACACCCCAAGTGAAACAGTTGAGATCAGGTGCAGTGGCTCATGCCTATAATCCCAGCACTTTGGTAGGCCAAGGTAGGCAGAATGCTTGAGTCCAACAGTTTGAGACCAGCCTGGCCAACATGTTGAAACCCTGTCTCTACAAAAAATTTAAAAATTAGCCAAGCATGGTGATGCATGCCGGTGGTCCCAGCTACTCAGGAGGCTTAGGTAGGAAGACTGCTTGAGTCCAGGAGATCGAGGCTGCACTGAGCCACGATCATGCCACTGTACTCCAGCCTGGATGGCAGAGCAAGACTTCATCTCAAGTCAACTTAAAAAGTAAACCTGGCTGGGCATACTGGCTCATGCCCATAATCCAGCACTTTGAGAAGCTGAGGCAGGCAAATGGCTTGAGCTCAGGAGTTTGAGACCAGCCTGGGCAACATGGTGAAACCCCCCGTCTCTACAAAAAATACAAAAATTAGCCAGGTGTGGTGATGCAAGGCTATGTGGTCCCAGCTACTCCAGAGGCTGAGGTGGGAGAATCACCTGAGCCCAGGGAGGTCAAGGCTGCAAGCGAGCTATGATGACACCACTGTCCAACCTGGGTGACAGAGACCTTATCTCAAAATAACATAATTAAAATCAAAATTTTTAAAAAGGCATGTGAAAAAAATTATGTTTGGTGTCCCATTATGCAGGCTCTCAGAACAGGTATATTATACATATGAGAAAGAATGACTTGAATTACTTAATCATTCTTTTAAGCATGTAACAATTTACACTATATTTATTTACTCTTGCTCACTGTAGAACAACAAATACAATCAAGGAGAAGCTGGACGAAGAATCTTTCCGCTATTTTTCTTTTTAACATGTTTGACCAACTAATCTGGCTAAGTACAGTACAACACATCAAGCACACAATCCAAGTCTCAAATACAGTAAGAGCTTCCACTCTCTATATGGCTTTCAAACACTGTTAATAACAAGTAGTAATCTTGTCAGTTTGCTGAAAAGAATAGTGCCATTCTCTTGGTCTATGCCCAAGCTGAATATCTAATAAGACTCTCAGCCAGGCGCAGTGGTTCAAGCCTATAATCCCAGCACTTTGGGAGGCTGAGGTGGGTGGATCACGAGGTCAAGAGATCGAGACCATCCTGGTCAACATGGTGAAACCCCCATCTCTACTAAAAATACAAAAATTTAGCTGGGCATGGTGGCGTGTGCCTGTAGTCCCAGCTACTCAGGAAGCTGAGGCAGGAGAATTGCCTGAACCCAGGAGGCGGAGGTTGCGGTGAGCCGAGATCGCGCCATTGCACTCCAGCCTGAGTAACAAGAGCGAAACTCCGTCTCAAAAAAAAAAAAAAGACTCTCAACTCAGAAGGCAGTTCCAGAAGAAAGTCTGAGATTCACTCACCTGTATGTGAAGCGGAGCTTCTCAACAATAGCCTTCATCTTGTCCACCTGCTCTGGAGTTGCCATGATCTTTTCAGTAAAGGGCATCTTCCTTTTATCATCAGCAAATGGTAAAAAGACCAGCTGAAAGCCTGTAGAAGAGAGAACTTTTCTGTGATTTGATTTCAAGTGTTGCAGTCACTTGTTTCTCAGCTCTAAATTCACCCTTCTATGTCCTGTGGTGCTGGGGCTGGGGCGCTGTAGACGCCATTTCTCCTTCACCAGCTGTTTCTTGTTATCATCTGCCTAACAGACTCCCCTCTAGAGTTTCCAGAGGACTGCAAGGGAGGATGGGTGCCCCTTCCTGTATACAGTAGACCCCTTATACATGGGGAATATGTTTCAAGAACCCTGGAGGATACCTGAAACCTCGGATAGCACCAAGCCTGACTGCTGTCAACTGAAACACATTTCTGTCCATGTCTTTTTTTTTTTTGAGATGGAATTTCGCTGTTGTTAACCAGACTGGAGTGCAATGGCACCATCTTGGCTCACCGCAACCTCTGCCTTCTGGGTTCAAGCAATTCTCCTGCCTTAGCCTCCGGAGTAGCTGGGACTACAGGCGCGCACCACCATGCCCAGCTGATTTTTGTATTTTTAGTAGAGACGGGGTTTCACCATGTTGACCAGGATGGTCTCGATCTCTTGACCTCGTGATCCACCTGCCTCAGCCTCCCAAAGTGCTGGGATTATAGGCGTGAGCCACCGCGCCCAGCCCTGTCCATGTCTTATACTCATAATTTAACATTTAATGTCTTTTTCATCTTTTGAGACAGTTTCACTCATCACCTAGGCTGGAGTAGTCGAGCAATCTCGGCTTGCTGCACCCTCCCAGGTTCAAGCAATTCTCTTGCCGCAGCCTCCTGAGTAGCTGGGATTACAGGTGTGCACCACCATGCCCAGCTAATTTTGGTACTTTTAGTATAGACAGATTTCACCATGTTGGCCAGGCTGTTCTCAAACTCCTGGCCTCAGGTGATCTGCCCAACTCAGCCTCCCAAAGTGCTGGGATTACAGGCACAAGCCACCGCATCCAGTCTGCACCTTTTTTCTTTGTTTTTTGAGACAGTCTTGCTCTGCTGCCCAGGCGTGACCTCAGCTCACTGCAACCTCCACCTCCCAAGTTCAAGGGATTCTCCTGCCTCAGCCTCCCAAGTAGCCGGGACTATAGGTACGTGCCACCACACCTGGATAATTTTTGTATTTTTAGTAGAGATGGGGTTTCATTGTGTTAGCCAGGACGGTCTCCATTTCCTGACCTCGTGATCTGCCTGCCTCAGCCTCACAAAATGCTGGGTTACAGGCGTGAGCCACCTCACCATTTTTTTTGAGATAGGGTCTTGCTCTGTCACCCAGGCTGGAAGACAGTGGTGTGATCACAGCTTACTGTAGCCTCTGAAGTAACTGGGATTAACGGTGCATGCCACCACATCTGGCTAATTTTTCATATTTTTTGCAGAGATAAGAGTTTTACCATGTTGCTCAGGCTGGTCTCAAACTCCTGGGCTCAAATGATCTACCCGCCTCAGCCTCCCAAAGTGCTAGGATTATAGATGTGAGCTACCATGCTTGGCCTCCTTTTCTATCTTAACTAAGCCCTTCTCATGTACTGTGGCAGTGACTTTTAAGGTACAACAGGAAAACTAGCTTGGGCCGGGTATAGTGGCTCAAGTCAGTAAGCGTAGCACTTTGGGAGGTTGAAGTGGGAGGGTCACTTGAGCTCAGGAGTTTGAGACCAGCCTGCGTAACACAGTGAGACCTCATCTCAATTGATGTATAAAAATAAAAAATAAAAAAAAAAACAAGATGAATTTCTTTTTCCTTCTTCACAGTTTTATGGAGTCCTTCTTACCACAGATCTTAGCCATCTCAGCATATGGCATTTTTTTCTTCCTTAAAGTCAAGAACTCTCATCTTTTCACTTAAAGGAAGCACTTTGTAACTTTCTCTTTAGTGTATCCAAATTGCCAGCACCACTACACTTCTACTTTGGGGCCTTTATTAAATAAGGTTGACTTGAACACAAGCACTGCAATACTGGTTACCTTGACAGTCAATCTGATAACGAAGACGGCTGCTAAGTGACTAACGGGTGGGTAGCATTTACAGTGTGGAGATGCTGAACAAATGGATGATTCCTGTCCCCGGTAGGATGGTGCTTTTAAGTTATTTCTGGAACTTTCCATTAAAAATTTTTGGACCATGGTTGACTATGGGTAACTGAAACTGCAGAAAGCAAAGCTGTGTTTGGGGCCCTCCAGTATTTCCTGTTCCTGTATGTACTGCCCCCAGCAAAGACCCTTTATATGGCAGCAGTTGTTTCTGGTTCCCAGCTTTCTTGAAACATCCAGAGACGGCTAGACAGTGCCTCCTCCATGGAGGGCTAAGTCCCAGCTCCACCCGGCCCTCCTCTGAGCTTCACCCTCATCCCTTTTTTCTTACCCTCTACCACATGATAAATAAAAGCAAACAGGTAAGGATTATCAGGCTGATCTTAGTTCAGTTACTGGTGGTTCTGGGAGGACTAAAAAAATCTAGGTCGTGTAACTAACTGCTATAACCAGGTGAAAGCCTCTGCTGGCAATGCTGACTGCACTGAACAAACAGGAAGGAGCAAGTCCCTGACCTCTCCTCTTCCCTTTGGTGTCCCCTCTAGCACCCACTATAGGCACGGCCTGAGAGTCAGCTGTGAAAGAAGAAATTAGGCTTGGATCATCTCAGCCTCAGTGGTGCAGAGCATAAAAGGGTGAATTTGGAGCCAAGACAACAGCTTAGTAACTAAGCACTCCTGAGCATGCTGAGGATCAAAGTTAAAACTACAGTAATTCATCTCAAATGTAGATCCATCCTGAGGGAAAGGTGCTCCAAAACACTCATCTTTGTAGCTAAGAGATATTAAATAGAAAGGTTAAACTACTTGCCCACGTTGACCAGCTAACAAGCAGCAGATATGGGCCCAAAACAAAAGCAAGCAAGCTTCTAGTCACATAAGCGTAAGATAAAGTTAAATCTGACTTTAAACCTTAAAAATAGACATTTTTAAGCCTCATTCCCAGAGACTATGATTCAGTAGGTCTGCATCAGGAGCCCATGGATGATTCCAAAGTATGGGCAAGGCTCAGAAGCCCTGGAAATATCTCTGCCACATACCTGGAGGAGTGACCTGAATTTTCTGGTCGTCCAACTCCTCATCCTGGGGCACCAAAGCCACAAAATAAGGGGGGATGTTCCTCCGGGGTGTATATCTGCACAGTGCTGCGACCTCCTTCTCCAGACACTTGATGAGCAGAGCACTGAACAGGGTTGAGCTCCCTAGAAAACAAATAGCACAGTGACCAGCCTGCTAAAAAGGTTTCTTCCTTTCTTCCCTATTAGCCCTACAGTTTCTCTTCCACTTTCCTTAAAGGGCTTATTTTAGTTTTATTATTCATTTATTTGAGACAGAGTCTGGCTCTGTCACCCAGGCTGGAGTGCAGTGCTGCAATCACAACTCATTGCAGTCATGATCTCCCAGGCTCAAGCAATCTTCCCACCTCTGCTTCCTGAGTAGCTGGGACTACAGTCAATGTACCACCACACCCAGCTAGTTTTAAGATTTTTTGTAGAGACAAGGTCTCTCTAAGTTGCCCACCCTGGTCTTCAACTCCTGGGCTCAACTGATCCTCCAGCCTCAGCCTCCCAAAATCCTGGGATTATAGGCATGAGCCAACATGCCAAGCCTTTAAAGGGCTTATAATATCTCAGTAGGTACAAGTTGAGGGACCCAGAGCTGAGGGGAAAATGGGGGCAGGAGAGACATAGAAAGGAAAATTTAAAAAAGGAGTAAGAGGTTTAGACACCCAATTTAAGAATGTGAATTACTGGCCAGGTGAGGTGGCTCACACTTATAGATCATGCAGTAGCACAATCTCAGCTAACTGCAACCTCTGCCTCCTGGGTTCAAGCAATTATCTGTCTCAATCTCCTGAGTATGGGATTACAGGCTCCCACCACCATGCCTGGCTAATTTTTTTGTATTTTTAATAGAGATGGGGTTTCACCATCTTGGCTGGGCTGGTCTTTAACTCCTGACCTTGTGATCCACCCACCTTGGCCTCCCAAAGTGCTGGCATTACAGGCAGGAGCCACAACGCCCAACTGAAACACCTTTTTTTTTCTTTCTTTTTGAGACAGAGTCTCACTCTATTGCCAGGCTGGAGTGCAATGGCATGAGCTCAGGTCACTGCAACCTCTGTCTCCCAGGTTCCAGCAATTCTTGTGCCTCAGCCTCCCAGGTAGTTGGGATTATAGGTGTTTAAGCCACCAGGCCTGGCTACATTTTGTATTTTTAGTAGAGACAAGGGTTTCATCATGTTGGCCAGGCTGGTCGTGAACTCCTAGATCCACCCGCCTTGGACTCCCAAAGTTCTGGGATTACAGGGTTGGGACACTGTGCCCAGCAGACACTTTCAACATACCCCATTAACAACTCCCGTAGTGTCCAAGCAGTGCCCATTTACAAAACTCTGCTC
The DNA here is from genome assembly GCF_049354715.1 of Callithrix jacchus. Lineage (NCBI taxonomy): Eukaryota > Metazoa > Chordata > Mammalia > Primates > Cebidae > Callithrix > Callithrix jacchus. The sequence continues at coordinate 190,108,652 of NC_133502.1, forward strand.
CACAAACTGCATTGTATGTCAGTCATTCATCCGTGATCCACACCACTTACCAATCACCAGAGACTCCTCTGGGTACACGAACAGGGAGGGTCTCAGGTAATGGTGCTTCTTCAACATTACCACGGGCTTGAAGCCCATGAGCATCAAACCTGGATCATCAAATCGTTTTAGCTCTTCTGTTTCCTCTTTCTCCAGTATAATCTGACGACTTCCATAGATCTGAAGAACAAGGATCACATGGGAAGACTACATGAAGATGCAAAATGACTTTTTCTTCTTTTTTGTTTGAGACAGGGCTCACTCTATTGCCCAGGCTGGAGTGCAATGGCTTGATCTCAGCTCATTGCAACCTCCGCTCCCGGGTTCAATCAATTGTCCTGCCTCAGTCTTCCAAGTAGCTGGGATTACAGGCACCCACCACCATGCCCAGCTAATTTTTATATTTTTAGTACAGACGGGGTTTCACCATGTTGGTGAGACCGAACACCTGACCTCAGGTGATCCACCCACCGTGGCCTCCCAAAGTGCTAGAATTAGAAGCGTGAGCCACTGTGCCTGGCCAGTTTTTGTTTGTTTGTTTGTTTGTTTGTTTTGAGACGGAGTCTTGCTCTATCTATCGCCAGGCTGGAGTGCAATGGCGCAATCTCAGCTCACTGCAACCTCCACCTCCTGGGTTCAAGCAATTCTCTTGCCTCAGCCTCCTGACCAGCTGGAATTACAGCCATGCACCACCACGCACAGCTAATTTTGTACTTTTAGCAGAGATGGGATTTCTCCATGTTGGTCAGGCTGATCTCAAACTCCTGAACTCAAATGATCCTCCCCCCTCGACCTCCCAAAGTGCTGAGATTATAAGCATGAGCCACTGTGCTTGGCTGACCCGTCTCTTAAAAAAAAAATAACAACAATAAATAAATTAGCTGGGTGTGATATCATCTTGAGTCGTGTTTGCCCCACTGCACTCCAGCCTGGGAGACACAATGAAACCCCGTCTAAAAAACAACAACAAAAGGCATCTCTACCTACCTGCGACCTCTTGGTATCGCTAGGCAGAAGCAAACCGCCTGTACTTGTATTAAATGTCCGGGTCTTAGTTTTCACTGGTTCATTTGTTTCTCGATAGAGCTTTATTGGAGGAGGCTTGAGAGCCTTCTGGACCAGATTATAAATGCCGACAGAGATCACTATATCTTTGTTGAGCTTCAGCTTTAACCTGAGGGAGTGAAAAATGAAAGCGTGAAGTGAAAGACTGTACTTTTCTATATCAAAAATTCCCTCACAAAACCCAAGCTTCACTATTTTATTCTCTCCAATGATCCTAAGCCTAAGCAAGCTCTAAAAATACAAATATGCGTTTTAACAATACAATTGGGCCAGGTGTGGTGGCTAACACCTGTAATCCCAGCACTTTGGGAAGCCAAGCCAGGCGGAACACCTGAGGTCGGGAGTTCGAGACCAGCCTGACCAACACAGAGAAACCCTGTCTCTACTAAAAATATAAAATTAGCTGAGTGTGGTGACACATGCCTGTAATCCCAGGAGGTGGAGGTTGCAGTGAGGGAGACTGCTCCATTGCACTCCAGCCTGGGCAACAAGAGTGAAACTCCATCTCCCCTGACCCCAAAAAAATACCAGCCAGGCGCAGTGGCACATGCCTGTAGTCCCAGCTACTCGGGAGGCCGAGGTGGGAGGATCACTTGAGCCCAGGAGTTCTGGGTTGTAGTGTGCTATGCCGATCGGGTGTCCACACTTAGTGAACCAGCCCAGGTCGGAAACAGAGCAGGTCAAAACTCCCATGCTGATCAGTAGTGGGATCGCGCCTGTGAATAGCCTATGCACTCCAGCCTGTGTAACATAGCAAGACTCTGTCTCTTAAAAAAACATGAGTTGTTCTAAGATGATTGTTGTAGGTAAAGAAAAAAATAAATAGGCCGGGTGTGGTGGCTCACACCTGTAATCCCAGCACTTTGGGAGGCCGAGGCAGGTGGATCACAAGGTCAAGAGATCCAGACCATCCTGGTGAAACCCCGTCTCTACTGAAAATACAAAAAATTAGCTGGGCATGGTGGCGCACGCCTGTAATCCCAGCTACTCAGGAGGCTGAAGCAGGAGAATTGCCTGAACCCAGGAGGCGGAGGCTGCGGCAAGCCGAGATGGCGCCATTGCACTCCAGCCTGGATAACAAAAGCAAAACTCCGTCTCAAAAAAAAAAAAAAGAAAAAAAAAAATAAATAATTTTAAAAAGAAACAACAATAACAACAAAATATAATTCAATTTGCTATAATACCATCTCAGGATCTATGCCACAATACATTAACTACTTAAAAGAATGATAAAGAATGTACTACATGTTGAGTATCCTTTCGAAAAATGATTGCTTAGGACCAGAAGTGTTTCAGATCTTTTTTTTTTTTTTTTTTGAGATGAAGTTTCCCTCTTGGTTGCGCAGGCCAGAGTGCAATGATGCGATCTTGGCTCACCCCAACATCCACCTCCAGGGTTCAAGTGATTCTCCTGCCTCAGCCTCCCAATTAGCTGGGATTACTGGCACGTGCCACCACGCCCTGCTAATTTTGTGTTTTTAGTAGAGATGGGGTTTCTCTACGTTGGTCAGGCTGGTCTCGGACTCCTGATCTCAGGTGATCTGTCCAACTTGGCCTCCCAAAGTGCTGGGATTACAGGCATGAGCCAACGCATCTCGCCTTCAGATTTTTTGGGGGGAATATTTGCATTTTATAGTACTTAATGGTTGAGCATTCCTAACACAAAAACCTGACATCCGTAATACTACAGTAAACATTTCCTTTGAGCATCAGGTCGGTGCTCAAAAAGTTTCAGATTGTACAGCATTTCTAAATTTGGATTTTCAGATTAGAAACACACAACCTTATAGGTGTGGTGGCTCACGCCTGTAATACCAACACTTTGGGAGGCTGAGGTGGGTGGATCACCTGAGGTGAGTTCAAGACCAGCCTAACCAACATGGTGAAACCCCATCTCTACTAAAAATACAAAATTAGCTGGGTATGGTTGCACGTGCCTATAATCTCAGCTACTCAGGAGGCCAAGGCAGAATTGCTTGAACCCAGGAGGTGGAGGGTGCAACGAGCCAAGATTGCGCCTTTGCACTCCAACCTAGAGTGAAATCCGTCTCAAAAATAAAATAAAAAATACTCGACTTGTATAATAGAATGATAATTTTTATTGAGCACAGAACTATACCAACCACCTCATAGCTATTCTCTCACTTAATCGTTGTAATAACCCTGTAAGTACTATACTGATGTCTCGTCTCTGCTTTTCTTCTTCTTTTTCCTTTTTTTTGAGACGGAGTTTGGCTCTTGTTACCCAGGCTGGACTGCAATGGCGCATTCTCGGCTCACGGCAACCTCCGCCTCCTGGGTTCAAACGATTCTCCTGTCTCAGCCTCCCAAGTAGCTGGGATTACAAGCATGTGCCACCATGCCCGGCTAATTTTTTTTGTATTTAGTAGAGACGGGGTTTCACTATGTTGGCCAGGATGGTCTCGCTCTCTTGACCTCGTGATCCACCTGTCTCGGCCTCCCAAAGTGCTGGGATTACAAACGTGAGCCACCACGCCCGGCTCTTCTTCTTTTTCTTTCGTTCTTTTTTCCTGAGACAGAGTCTCGCACTGTTGCCCAGGCTGGAGTGCAGTACTGTGATTCAAGCTCACTGCAACCTCTGCCTCCCAGGTTCAAGCAATTCTCCTGCCTCAGCCTCCTGAGTAGCTGGGATTACAGGCATGCGCAACCACACCCAACTAATTTTTTGTATTTTTAGTAGAGACGGGTTTTCACCATGTCGGCTAGGCTGGTCTCAAACTCTTACCTCATGATTTACCCACACTGGCCTCCCAAAGTGCTGGGATTACAGGTGTGAGCCACTGCACCAGGCGATACCATATTTTTATTGTACCTTTTCCATACCTGTAGATACATTTAGATACAAAAATACTTACATTGCCTAAACAGTACAGTAATATGCTGTACAGGTTTGCAGCCTAGGAGTAACAGGCTAACCACATAGCCCAGGGGTGCAGTAGGCTATACTCCCTGGGTGCATGAAGTACACTCTGTGTTCATGCAATGACAAAACCGCCTAATGATGCATTTCTAAGAAGGTATCCCCATCATTAATTAACACTTGACTGTATTAGTGAGTACAGCTGAGGATTCTCTTAAACCACAACTGTCTATCCCCAGGAAATGGAGGGCTATGTTATTTTGGAGAAATATATTAGCTCTTGCCAGAGATAAAGCAGCAAATAGCTTCTGCTATCCTGAAATAAAGCAAGTATTTTAAAAGAATACAGTAAGGCAGTGGCACAGTCCAGAGTTAAGTAGCCAGGCAGGTCAAGGCAATGCATTGCTTCTGGTTTAAGGGATGTGCAGCAAATTCACTGATTCTGATTTTTTTTTTTTTTTAAGTAGAGACAAGGTCTCGCCATGCTGCCCAACCTGGCCTCAAACTCCTAGACTCAAGCAATCTGCCTGCCTTAGCTTCCCAAAGTGCTGGGATTACGGGCATAAGCCACCATGCCCAGCCTACTTCTGATTTAAAGGCCATGTAGGTAGCTGACCCGGGCTGAGTGCACACCTGCTAAGTGCTCGCTTCCTGGTCTCCTTGGCGCGAACCTTCCGCAACAGGTCTTCTAGCTTGCTGGATTCCTCAAAGTGAACCCTGAGGTCCTCATCCTCTGCTATGCTGATAATATCTCTGTAGAACAATGATATGTCAAAGCCCCCAGGTTTCTTCAGGTGCATCAAGTCAAGGAAGATTCCTGTTGCAAGGATAAACAAAAGTGAGGGATGGAAAAACAATGTTCAGGAAGTTAGAAGCTCTTCCAGTTAAAATGAAATATGCTTTCGAAAGCTCCCTGAAAACTAGACTATTAACATTTTCAGGACTCAGAGAAAGTGGCCAAGGAAATCAGCTGCTATAATGACTTCAGACAACTTATTCAAATAATCACCATTCATAGTAATATAAAAGTCAAGACAATTGGCCAGGCACAGTGGCTCACATCTGTAATCCCAGTACTTTGGGATGGCAAGGTGGGTGGATCATCTGAGGTCTGGAGTTCAAGACCAGCCTGGCCAACATTGGTGAAACCCCATCTCTACTAAAAATACAAAAATTAGCTGGGCATGGCGGCTCATGCCTGTAATTCTAGCTACTCAGGAGGCTGAGGCAGAATTGCTTGAACCCATGAGGTGGAGGTTGCAGTAAGCCAAGAATGTTCCACTGCACCCCAGCCTGGCGACAGAGTGAGACTCCGTCTCAAAAAAAAAAGAGAAAAAAAAAAATCAAGACAATCTTGTTCTGACAGAGTCCTTTGGATAGCTAATGGCATGGCCATTTGAGTGTTTATGTTACACAGGTATCTTCTCCTGGCTTCACTTTATTTTTTTCATTTAGTCTGAATGATAAAAAGCAAATGCTTGACATCAGGTACACAGAAAGCAAATAAAACTGCACTGGGCACAACAGCACATGCCTATAGTCCCACTTGGGAGGCTAAGGCCAGACTCCTGAACTTCTTTGAATCCAAGAGTTTGAGGCTAGAGTGTGCTATGATTGCACCTGTGAATAACCACTGCATTCCAGCCTGACCTCATCTCTTTAAAAAAAAAAAAAAAATCTATTAAATAGTCCCAATTTAAGAGAAAGGGGAATATGCCCACCTGTATCTCGGAGATCACCGGCTTTGGTCCTGGCCCGGCTGGCTTTGGCACTGTCATTGCCGTGGGGGTTGTCTTCATTGGTGAAAAGCATGATCCTCTTATGACTCATCTTGAACTGGACATCACTAAAGAGGTTGGCACAGACCCACAGCACTTCACTGAGTGAGTAGTCAGATCCGTGGCCCATCAGCTCTTGGAAGCGTTTCTGTCCCTGCTGCCCCTTAAACTGGTCAAGCTCTAGAATTCGTTTTGCACCTTATCAGTGGCAGGGAGTCAAATGGAAGGAAAAAAATCAGAAGAATGTCAGTGGCTGCCTTTACCACAAGGCTAAAAGAAGGACCCTTTCTCACCCCAGAACTGTTTAACCCATTTAACAAAGTCCACATTGAGCAAGGTCCCCTTAATGCAGGAAAGCATACTCCTAGATAAGATGTAACCTGCTTCCTTCTCCACAGTCCTCTTTGTTTAGAGTACTGACATTCTCATACATAAGAGAAAAGAGTGTTACTGACCTGGATTATCCAACTCCTGTAAGACGTAAATATTTTTAAAATTCACTGAATTTTTGTCTTTCTCAGTACCATAGAACACCACTGCCAAGAGATCTCGATCACTGCTTATGATCTTACTGATGTACACACTTTGGATACACTGAAAAAATGAAATGTAAGCTCCGTAAGTGCTCGGTATCCATTAGTTGCTCAAAATATGTTTGCTGAATTTGCACATGGCACTAAAATAAGGCATGACCCCTAACTTCAGGGGCAATGAATCAGTGAGAGTAATGCCCATAAATATAAAGTTTTAACAAAAACCAGAACACAGTAAGTATATAGTAGAAGTATAAGCAGTCCCTGCCACGAAATCAGAGAATTAGTAATATGTATACTCAGGCCAGACACAATGGCTCATATCTGTAGTAATCACAGAACTTTGGAAGGCCGAGGTGGGAGAATCACTTGAGCCCAGGAGTTTGAGACCAGCCTGAACAACACGGTGAGACTCTACAGCTCTCTACAAAACAAAAAAACCAAAAAATTAGCTGGGCACGGTGGCTCAGGGTCCCAGTTACTTGGGGAGCAGAGGTGGGAGGATCATTTCAGTCCAGGAGGCGAAGGCTGCAGTGAGCAGAGACTGCATCACTACAGCCCATTGGGCAACAGAGACCCTGTCTCAAGTAGAAAAAGAAAAAGGGCATGTATATTAACAGGGAGGAAAATGTGCTATGGGAGTTGGGGGAAAGCCAAGGATTGGAATCAGAAAATCTGGAGTCGAGTTCTGCTGATTTCACTTACTTAACTGGCTGAATGTGGACAGGTCATGTGATCTTTCAAGTACCCTCATATCAAGAAACAGAGTTTACACATACAATTGACCCTCCATATCTGCTGGTTCTGCATCTATGTACTGAACCAACCTCAAATCTTAAATATTCAGGAAAAACAAAAAAATTCCACAAAGTTTCAAAAGGAAAACCTGAATTTGCCACGTGCCAAGTACTACACTGAATCCATGTGAATGATGTGATGCACAGGCATTGTATTAGGTACTATGAGTAACCTAGAGATGATTTAAAGTATAGAGTAGGATGTGTGTAGGTTATATGCAAATACTATGCCATTTTAAGGCACTTGGGCATCCTCGGATTTTGGAATCCAAGGGAAGTCCTGGAACCAATCCCCTCCATAACAAGGGATGATAGGTGACCTGAAAATATGTCAATACTAGTTAAGAGCATCCTTGAAATAAAACTGCTTAACTACACAGTTAAAGACATCAGTATTCCAGTTACAAGAAAGCTTTATCCCTCTATATAAACTAATGTCAGCATCTGATAAATCAGGTCTTGTAAGAGTTCAACAATTCAGCTGGGCGCAGTGGCTCACACCTATAATCAATCCCAGTACTTTGGGAGGCAGAGGCAGGCAGATCAGGAGGTCAGGAGTTTGAGACCAGCCTGATCAACATGGTGAAACCCTGTCTCTACTAAAAATAAAAAATCAGGCAGGTGTGGTGGCGCGTGCCTATAATCCCAGCTATTCAGGAGGCTGAAACAGGAGAATCACTTGAACCTGGGAGGTGGAGGTTGCAGTGAGCCGACATCATGCCACTGTACTCCAGCCTCGGTGACGGAGTGAGACTCCATCTCGGGGGGAAGAAAAAGGGGGGGGGAGGTATTTGTCAGTTCTAGGGGCCTATTTAATTCTGGGGCAGTAACAAAATTAAGTCTTGGGACCAGCGGCTCGTGCCTGTAATCCCAGCACTTTGGGAGGCCAAGACCAGCGGATTGCTCCAGAATTTGAGACCAGCCTGGGTGACATGGCGAAACAATTTCTCTTCAAAAAAAAAGAAAAATGAGTCGGGCATGAATGTGCTTGTAGTCCCAGCTACCCAGCTACTTGGGGTACTGAGGCAGAAGGATCGCCTGAGCCCAGGAGGTCAAGGCTGCAATAAGCAGAGATCATGCCACTGCACTCCAGCCTAGGTGACAGAGTGAGACTCTGCTTCAAAAAAAAAAAAAAAAAAAAAAAGTTTAGAACTTGCAAAGCTGAAGAATAAACAAACCATGGTGATCCCCTCCATGTCCTGCCTAAGCCTCTAGCTGGCCTTCGTCCAGTTATTCTCTCCTTAAACGTAGAACGTATACTAGAGTTAGTCACTGACAACCATCCACATGGCAGGTAGTCATTTCCATAAATATTTTAATGTACTCTGAGCAGTTTGGTAGGGGCTCCTTTTAGATTCTAAAAATTAAAAACATAAAAACTAAAACAGGATTTCAGAAAATGTTCTCTTTTTTTTTTTTGAGATGGAGTTTCGCTGTTGTTAACCAGACTGGAGTGCAATGGCACGATCTCGGCTCACCGCAACCTCCGCCTCCTGAGTTCAAGAAATTCTCCTGCCTCAGCCTCCTGAGTACCTGGGACTACAGGTGCGCACCACCATGCCCAGCTAATTTTTGTATTTTTAGTAGAGACAGGGTTTCACCTTGTTAACCAGGAGGGTCTCGATCTCTTGACCTCGTGATCCACCCGCCTCAGCCTCCCAAAGTGCTGGGATTACAGGCTTAAGCCACCGAACCCGGCCACTTATCACATACTTAACACTTATTATTGGTGATCAAATTGTGCTGTTCTATGAATATCTTATTTCCTTGCTACCTAACACTACAGTTTCTTCTGAGGTCTTTAGGCATCAAAGTTCCCATTAACTCACCGAAATTACACATAGAACTGTGAGTACTATCTTTATTCAGGGAAGGAATGTAGCTTACATCATATTCTCAAAGAGGTCTATGGTCCAAAAAAGGTTAAAGCACTGCTCTTTAAAGTGATGGTCTCCAAATCAGTAACATTGGCATCACCTCACAACCACTAGAAATGCAAATTCTTGGTCCCCACTCCAGACCTACAGAGTCGGAAATTCTGATTCTGGCACAAGGTTCTGTAGTCTGTGTCGTAACGCCCTGGAGGAAATTCTGTTTGAAAACCGTTTTTTCTTTTTTTTTGAGACGGAGTCTCGCTCTGTCACCCAGCCTGGAGTGCAATGATCTCAGCTCTATTGCAACTTCGACCTTCCTGGTTCAGGCAATTCTCCTGCCTCAGCCTCCTGAATAGCTGAGATTAAAGGTGTGAGCCACCGAGCCCAGCCAATGTTTTTATTCATTGTTCTATTATTTTACTTTACACACACACACACTTTTTTTTTGTTGTTATTTTAAAGAGACATTGTCAGCTGGGTGCAGTGGCTCAAGCCTGTAATCCCAGCACTTTGGGAGGCCGAGGTAGGTGGATCACGAGGTCAAGAAATCGAGACCATCCTGGTCAACATGGTGAAACCCCATCTCTACTAAAAATACAAAAAATTAGCTGGGCATGGTAGCGTGTGCCTGTATTCCCAGCTACTCAGGAGGCTGAGGCAGGAGAATTGCCTGAACCCAGGAGGCGGAGGTTGCGGTGAGCTGAGATGGCGCCATTGCACTCCAGCCTGGGTAATAAGAGCAAAACTCTGTCTCAAAAAAAAAAAAGAGAGACATTGTCTTGCACTGTTGGCCAGACTAGGGTTCAGTGGCACAATCATAGCTCAGTGCAGCCTCGAACTCCTGGGCTCAAGCAATCCTCTCACTTCAGCCTCCTGAGTAGCTGGGATTACAGGCGCACACCACCACACCCAGCTTATTCTTTTTTTCTGGGTGCAAGATATTTTGGTTTGCCAACTACGAAAAGTATTTTTTTTCTTGGGATGAAGTCTCGCTCTGTCACCCATGCTGGAGTGCAAGGGCATGATCTTGGCTCACTGCAACCTCCACCTCCCGGGTTCAAGTGATTCTCCCACCTCAGCCTCCAGAATACCTGGGAGTACAGGCATGCACTACCACACCCGGCTAATTTGTATTTTGAGTAGAAACAGAGTTTCACCATGTTGGCCAGGCTGGTCTCAAACTCCTGACCTCAAGTGATTCGCCCACCTCAGCCTCCCAAAGTGCTGAGATTACAGGCATGAGGCACCACACCCAGCCTACAAAAGCTATTTGTATACAAATTAGAACGAGAAGTTTCTGTTCAGTTTCAAATTCCAAAACTATGAGACATGAGATATATATCAAATCTGTGAAAATTATTCTCTATGAAGTACACAAAAGAAACCTATACTGGAATATGCAACCTTGAACTCCTGGGCTCAAGTAATTCTCTTGACTCAGCCTCCTAAGTAGCTAGGACTACAGGTGTATACCACCACACCTGGCTGATTTTGTATTTTTTGTAGACATGGGGTGACTCCATGTTACCCAGGCTGGTCTCAAACTCCCAGGCTCAAATGATCTGACCATCTTGGCCTCCCAAAGTCCTGAGATTATAGGCATGAGCTACCATGCCCAGCCAATACTGTTTTTAAATTTGTCTTATATTAAATGAAAGGGTAGTCTTACCTGGATGCTCATGTCAAAAGGAGTCAACTCATCTTCACTTTGAGATTCAAACATAGCCCTGGAAGCATCAACCAAAAAAATCAAACTATCTCTTCCTGAATATTTGTAGTCTCCTATACGGAAAAAAAAACAAACAAACAGAAAAAAATGTTTGTCCTTGTAGTCATATTTATCATATAAAACAAACAGAGCAAACGCCATAAAGCAAAGTATTACCTAATCAATTATAAGGTAAACAGCCATAAAATCTCCACCTATGTCAGGAAATTGAGCCTTGCTAGACAATCCAGAAATCCCTCCTATATTCCTTCCCAATCACAACACCCACCTCCCCAAAAAAGTCCATATCCTGACTTTTTGTTTCCTTTTTTTCTTTTTTGAGACAGAGTCTCACTATGTCATCCAGGCTGGAGTGCAGTGGCGCTCTCAGCTCACTGCAACCTCCGCCTCCCAGGTTCAAGGGATTCTCCTTCCTCAGCCTCCTAAGTAGCTGGCACTACAGGCACACACCACCACACCCAACTAATTTTTTATTTTTAGTAGAGACGAGGTGGTTTTGTTTTGTTTTGTTTTGTTTTTGCTAATTTTGTTATTTTTAGTACATACAGGGGTTCACCATGTTGGTCAGGCTGGTCTTGAACTCCTGACCTTAGGTGATATGCCTGCCTCAGCCTCCCAAAATACTGAGATTACAGTGAGCCACCATGTCCCCACCAGGAAAAGCTTTTATGCAAAACTTACCACAATGTTGTTTATTAAAGTAAAAAGTTGGAAATAGCTAAAATGCTTAACAGGAAGTAGAACAAGTAAATTATGGTACATTTATTTTTTTGTTTTTATTATTTATTTTTTGAGACAGAGTTTAGTTCTTGTCACCTATGTTGGAGTGCAGTGGCATGATCTTGGCTCACTGCAACCTCCGCCTCTCAGGTTCAAGCGATTCTCCTGCCTCAGCCTCCTGAGTAGCTGGGATTACAGGTATGTACCACCATGCCTGGCTAATTTTGTATTTTTAGTAGAGATGGGGTTTCACCATGTTGGCCAGGATGGTCTTGAACTCCTGACCTCAGATGATCTGCCTGCCTCAGCCTCCTAAGGTGCTGGGATTACAGGTATGAGTCACTGCACCTGGCCTATTTTATGTTTTTGAGACAAGGTCTCACTCTGTTGCTCAGGCTGGAGTGTAGTGGTACAATCTCGACTCCCTATAGCCTCTGCCTCCCAGGTTCAAACGATTCTCTTCCCTCAGCCTCCAAGTAGCTGGGACTGCAGGTGTGCATCAGCACACCAGGCTAGTTTTTGCATTTTTAGTAGACACAGGATTTTGCCACATTGGCCAAGCTGGTCTTGAACTCCAGACCTCAGATGATCCGCCTGCCTCGGCCACCCAAAGTGTTGGGATTATAGGCGCGAGCCACCATACCTAGCCAAATTATGGTACATTTAAAATGAGCTACAGGCCAGGCACAGTGGCTGTAGGCCCAGCAGCTTGGGAGGCTGAGGTGGGAGAATAGCTTGAACTGGGGTGGTGGAGGTTGCCATGAGCAGAGACCGAACCAGTGTACTCCAGCCTGGTGACAGAGCAGGACTCTGTCTCAATAAATAAAATGAGTTATAAAACCTAAACAAATATATAGTTGCATGGAAAGATATATCCATGATACAACAATAACAAAGACAAAACACAAAATTATGTACATGTGTTTTTGGAAGACTGGTATAAATTAAAATGGAAAAAAATGTTTATGCACTATCATTACAACAATACAAGAAATCAGATACAGGCTGGACATGGAGGCTTATGACTGTAAACCTAGAACTTTGGGAGGCCATGGCTTGGGGGAATCGCTTGAGGCCAGGAGTTTGATACCAGCCTGGTCAACACAGCAAAACCCTGTCTCTAAAAAAAATTAAAAAATTATTGGGACTTGGTGGCACACACTTGTAGTCCCTGCTACTGAGGAAGCTGAAGCAGGAGGATCACTTGAGCCCAGGAGTTTGAGGTTACAGTGAGCTATGATGATCTCACCACTGCACTCCAGACTGTCTCTACTAAAAAATTAAAAAACAAATACAAAGAAAAACACATATATATTTCATTAGGAAATAAAGATTGAAAGATACCTGAAAGACAAATACAAAAATGTCTAAATCCTGGTAGTGGCTGGTTAGGATGGTAGATTATACAGATTTTAGTAAAAAAAAAAATTTTTTTTTTTTTTTTTGAGACTGAGTTTCACTCTTGTTACCCAGGCTGGAGTGCAATGGTGTCTTGGCTCACCACAACCTCTGCCTCCTGAGTTCAGGCAATTCTCCTGCCTCAGCCTCCGGAGTAGCTGGGATTATAGCATGCACAACCATGCCCAGCTAATTTTTTGTATTTTTAGTAGAGACGTGGTTTCACCATGTTGACCAGGATGGTCTCAATCTCTTGACCTCATGATCCGCCCACCTCGGCCTCCCAAAGTGCTGGGATTACAGGCGTGAGCCACCACGCCTGGCAATTTTTTTTTTTTGTTTCCTATATATTTCTCACTTTTAATAAAGACATTCAAAATTTTTCTACCCAGGAGTTAAATTAACCAGTATGAAGATTACATGTACCCCTTATTTCTCTTCCTCTATGTGTTACTGTGTTGCCTGAATATGGAGGCTACAATGAGGGAATCAATCACTCTCCTGTAACTGTGTTGCCTGCATATCTTTGGTTGGGGTAGTTATTGCAGGGTGGGGGCATTTTTACACTGAGGTCCTGGAATGGTAAAACTACTTTCCTGGATGAGAAGTGTCTCACCTGAGACACTTACGATGACAAAAGACACTCCCATGGTCATAGTCATTTATCAGGGCCCAAAAGATGTCGAACTACCATTGTCCAGAAAAAAACTTAGGGCAGACTAGAGTAGGATCTAAATATAAGAGACTAGCAGTAGCTCTGCAAAGTTCAAAGGAAGAAAAGAATTTCGGATTATCTGGGAAGAGAACGGTAGGCCATGAAACAGCAAAGTCCAGCCACAGAGATAGGCAGGGAAGGTCTTTCTTCCATACACAGAATGGCACTACATGCTGAAGTCACTTACCACTTGCTTCAAGGTTCTCCTCTTCCTGTTCTTCTGCTTCTTCATCGCCCTCAGTTTTGTAATAGGACTCCCACCCTGACATGTTGGCTACTGCTCACTAGGCGAAAAGATGTTAAAGTCAGTAACAGGCAAATTTACACTGAAAAAATACCGACTTCTAGGTTCTCATGAGATGTTTTTTTTGTTTCGTTTTTTTGAGACAGTCTCGCTGTCACCAGGCTCGAGTGTAGTGGCGTGATTTCGGCTAACGACAACCTCCGCCTCCCGAATTTAAGCGATTCTCCTGCCTCATCCTCCCGAGTAGCTGGGACTACAGGCACGCGCCACCACGCCTAGCTAATTTTTGTATTTTTAGTAGACACGGGGTTTCACCATGTTGGCCAAGATGGTCTCGATCTCTTGACCTCGTGATCCACCCGCCTCGGCCTCCCAAAGTGCTAGGATTACAGGCCTCAGCCACCGCGCCCGGCCGTGAGATCTGTTCTAAAGGCTTGGTTAATGAGGAATGTGGACAATGGATCCTGCTACCTCGAGAGCTCAGTAGTCGGACTGCATTGGTAAATGCGCCCGGGGGCCATCTCAGTAGCAGCCTCATCTCAGTTATCCTTCACGTTTCAGGGCCCGCGGCGGCCCGATCCCGGAGGTCCCGCCCCCGGCGCCATTTGGACGATGAGGGATTCCCGCTCCGGGATTCTGTGCTCTCTAAAGAACCCCCTCGTCCTCAATAGCGACCAAAAACCTCCCCAAATCCCTCAGACAATCACACCCAATGAGGTCTCAAACGCAGACAGGCCTCAAACGCGAGGTGCCGCCTCCTTCGGGAGGAAGGAGCGTGGTCACGAGTCTGTCTATACACTTCGGAGTCGCACTCTTAAGGGTAACGCTAACACTCCGGCAAGGCTATAGGGGTGCGCGAGACTGAGTGGGCGAAGCTGGAAGAGGCCAGACCTAGATGGCGAACAACACAAACGGATAACGGCCCGCTTACCTCTGGCGCAGGGAAGCGACCAACTTGGACAGAAGACGAGAATGCACGCAGGCGCGGGCCCAGTTCTCTCTCCCAATCGACGCTCCCTACGTCACACGCACGTACGCACGGCTTGGCGTCAGGCTGGCTCGCACACTTCCCAACCAGCTTCTACTTACGTCACTGACGAAAGCCAACCCACCAGCGGATTCCCGCCCACTCGCACAAAGCCCCGCCCCCGCCTCGCGTCAGGACTGTACGCACATGCGCTTAAGTGCGTCCCTATCCCCGTCCCCTCCCCCTCTTTCGTATGGACCCTCCCTGTCCCTTCTCTGTCACCTCACTGTAGTCGTTGCCGGTAGCGGGTGTGGAGGCGCGAGCAGCGCAGGGCGGCCTCTCCTCCGCCCCCCTGGCCGGGCTTGGGCTCGGGCCCCCTCCTCCCTCCGCTTCCCACCCGCGTCGGGTACGGGAAGGTCCAAGCCGCTGCCTGGTGCCCGAGGGCCGTCGTGGCCGCCGTCGCCACGGGTCCAAATGGAGCCGCCGAATCTCTATCCGGTGAAGCTCTACGTGTACGACCTGTCCAAGGGCCTGGCCCGGCGGCTCAGCCCCATCATGCTGGGTGAGGGGGAAGGGGCCAGGTGGGCGGGAGGCCGGGAGCCAGGCCAGACAGTGGCGGCTGGCCGAGGTGGGGAGACACATGGCCCAGAGGATATTAGAAAAGCCCGAGTGGAGAAGAGAGTGGTCTGAGGGTTGGGCCGTCTGAGCCTAGCTTTAGCCCCGCAGATACCATCCTAACGTTTGAATCCAGGGGGTAGGGATGAAGGAGTTACGCCTCCCCCTTGCAGGGGGCTCGGGCAGAAACCTAGCACTCGAAAGCCCCTTCGACGGGGATATGGGATAAACCAGCGCTGGATCCCGGCGGGTTCCCTCCCTCGCTCCGGGAGCCCGATGCACTCCTGCCTCCTTGGCGCGGTGTAGGAAAGATGAGGATGTCTGCCGCGCGGTGCCCCTCGTGGTGACAGAGACACTGCGGAGGTGGGGTGGCCCTCAGAGAACCTTGCCTAAGTGCCAAAAGGAAACTCCCTTTGCAGTCCCGGGGTTAGGTGGGGTGGGGGAGATAGCCATTGCCCCCAGGTATGTCAAGTCAGGACAACAGAAACCTGGAACTCCGGAATTCATCAAGCAGTCTTCTCCCCACAGTTTCAAATGGCAAGAAAGCAGTTTCAGGGGAGAGTTGGATGAGGTTGTGTCAATAAGGATTCGTAAGGAAAGTATTTCGGTTGTGCTCCATTAAATCAGCCTTCATTCAGTGACCATCAAACCTCATTCCAACTTAAATAGAAGAATGTCTTGTGTAACACAGGAATTATCAGGTTTGTAATTTCGGGTAATCATGAGTAGGAGAGAATTCCAATAATTGAAAATTGAAGCTTTGACAACATCCATTTGAATGGCTAGTTTTTCCTGGCTTCTGTGGAGACATTGGTGAATGATTTAGTTCATCTCTGTGAAACCAGGGAGCAGAGGTCAAGTAAGCCAGGCTACTTTTGAGGGCATCTTTCAATATCCTTGAGTTTCTAATATGTCATAGTTAATTGAACTTAATTTCACAACCATGGTCCCATGAGTGGTTTTTATATTTGACTTCACATCAAAATCATCTAGGGTGTCTGTTAAAAATGCAGATACCGGCCAGGCGCGGTGGCTCACGCCTGTAATCCCAGCACTTTGGGAGGCCAAGGCGGATGGATCACGAGGTCAAGAGATCAAGACCATCCTGGTCAACATGGTGAAACCCCGTCTCTACTAAAAATACAAAAAATTAGCTGAGCATGGTGGCGCGTGCCTGTAATCCCAGCTACTCAGGAGGCTGAGGCAGGAGAATTGCCTGAACCCAGGAGGCGGATGTTGCGGTGAGCCGAGATCGCACCATTGCACTCCAGCCTGGGTAACAAGAGCGAAACTCCGTCTCAAAAAAAAAAAAAAAAAAAATGCAGATACCTTCATTGCCAACATATATTGTTAAATGAGATTCAAAAAGACAAGGTTAGAACAGCTCTTTAAATATGCAAATCAAAGGATATATATGTGCTTGCTTAAGCAAATAATTACCCATAAGGATGCACAAGAAATTGGTAGCAGCCGTAGCTTATGAAAAGGGGAACTTGATGCCAGGGGGACAGGAGTAGAAGAGAAACCTTGCTGTAAACTGCTTCTTAGCTCTGGAACTGTGTATTACATACACTGACTATCTATTGAAAATGAGAAAAGTTTTAATTACATGGTTTCTAGAGTTTTACTTCACAAATACTAAATCAGAATCTCCTGGCATTTTGCTCCAAAAATCTATATTTTTAATGAGCTTCTCGCTAATTCTTATGTAGCCAATCCATTATTTGCCAGAGGTTTGGGCCTAGATAACCAGTTGTTAAAATGAGTAAGGCATATCTGAAAGCAAAACTTACAAAGTCACTGAGGAAGCTGTTACTCATTAATAGATTACATCAGTCAAGTTCTAACTAAACTTCTTGGAATGGAGCCATTTAGTTTTTTTTTTGTTTTGTTTTGTTTTTATCATGGTGAGGAATCAGATATATCCTAGACCCCTTTTACAATGGATTTTTTTTTCTATTACCTAATAATTATTGGGCAATAGCTGAAAGGGGCCTTAAGAATCATTATTTCTTTTCTTTTTTTTTTTGTTGAAGTGTTGCTCTGTCGCTCAGGCTGGAGTGCAGTTCTGCGATCTTGGCTCACTGCAACCTCTATCTCCTGGGTTCAAGCAATTCTGCCTCAGCCTCCCGAGTAGCTTGGACTAGAGGTGCACACTACCACACCCAGCTAAGTTTTGTATTTTTAGTAGAGACGGGGTTTCACCATATTGGCCAGGCTGGTCTCGAACTCCTGACCTTGTGATCTACCTGCTTCAGACTCCCACAGTGCTGGGATTACAAGCGTGAGCCACTGCACCCGGCCAGGAATCATTATTTCATTCATTCAGCAGATGTTTATTGAGTGTTTGCTCTATGCTAGTCAACGTGTTAAGGTAAATGAGGTTGATATAATAAACAAAGATGTTCTTTGCGATCATGGAGTTACCTAATGGGAAAGACATTAAAAATAAATAAATACATAAGTAAATACTTAGTTACAAATTGCACAAGTGCCTTGCTGCACAGGAAGAGAGACTTTTTTTTTTTTTTTTTTTTTGAGATGAGTCTTTCTCTCTTGCCCAGGCTGGAGTGCAGTGCTGAGATCTCAGCTCACCGCAACCTCTGCCTCCCAGGTTCAAGTGATTCTCCTGCCTTAGCTTCCAGAGCAGCTGTGATTACAGGCACATACCACCACACCGGCTAATTTTTGTATTTTATTTTTAATTTTTGTTTATTATTTTAATTTTTGTATTTTTAATAGACAAAGGGTTTCACCATGTTGGCCAGGCTGGTCTCAAACTGCTGACCTCAAGTGATCTGCCCCTGTCAGCCTCCCAAAGTGCTAGGATTACAGGCCTGAGCCACTACACCCAGCCAAGAGACTATTTTAAATAAGTGTATCAAGGATAGTGACTTTGAAACTGGGAATTTAGGATGAGGAAGAAGTAGCCGTAGGTGGGTAGTAAGGGAGTTACAGTGTTCCAGGCAGGAGAAAGATCAACCTGCCAAGGCCCTGAGATAGGAAAGAGTCCGGCCTGGTACTAGAACTGAAAGAAGCCTTTGTGGAGTGTAGTGGGTGAAGGGGAAAGTGCCGTAACTGAAGGTGGAGTAATAGACTTATCTGCTCCCAACTCTCTACCTTTTTAAATAGATACAAAGTCCTGGAAGGCCTCGGCCAAACATGGGAACATTACCTGTTGGGCACATCAGATTCTGATCTGAGGATATCACCTTGTCTGCTCATCTACTTCTCTTCTTTACCTAATTTTTCCATATTGCTTTTTCACCTTTTGCCAGATAATTGAAGAAAGAGTTAACAAAGCTGGTAGTCATTACTTTCTAGAGTTGAAAACTTAAGGGCTGGGTAAGGTGGCTCACGCCTGTAATCCCAGCACTTTGGAAGGCCGAGACAGATGGATCACTTAAGGTCAGGAGTTCAAGACGAATCTGGTCAACACAACGAAAGCCCATCTCCACTAAAAATACAAAAATTAGCTGGGTGTGGTGATGGTGGGCACCTGTAACCCCAGTTACTCGGGAGGCTGAGGCAGAAAAATCACCTGAACCCAGGAGGCGGAGGTTGCAATGAGCTGAGGTCGTGCCACTGCACTTCAACCTGGGCGACAGAGCAAGTCTCTGTCTCAAAAAGGGAAGAAAAAAAAAAAAAAAAAAGAGAAAATTTAAGGAAAATAGGCCTAATTTTACTGGTTCATCCCATTCAGACATCACTAATATTTTTTTTTTTTTTTTTTTTTTTACTTCATGAGACAGCTGAACCACTAATCTTAAAGTTGGGTATGTCCCAGTTCTGTATAATTAGGCATATATTGATTTCACATTTCTAAATATGTTTGAACTTTTAAAAAATCAATTTGTGGCTGGGTGCAGTGGCTCAAGCCTATAATCCCAGCACTTTGGGAGGCCGAGGCGGGCTGATCATGAGGTCAAGAGATTGAGACCATCCTGGTTAACATGGTGAAACCCCGTTTCTTTAAAAAATACAAAAATTAGCTGGGCATGGTGGCGCATGCCTGTAGTCCCAGCTACTCAGGAAGCTGAGGCAGGAGAATTGCTTGAACCCGGGAGACAGAGGTTGCAGTGAGCCTAGATTGTGCCATTGCACTCCAGCCTGGTGCCTGGCAACAGAGTGAGACTCTGTCCCAAAAAAAAAAAAAAATCAATTTGTTGGATCAGGCATGGTGGCTCACGCCTGTAATCCCAGCACTTTGGGAGGCTGAGGTAGGCGGATCACGAGGTCAAGAGATCGAGACGATCCTGGCCAATGTGGTGAAACCCAGTCTCTACTAAAAATACAAAAATTAGCTGGGCATGGTGGTGCACACCTGTAGTTCCAGCTACTTGGAAAGTTGAGGCAGGAGAATTACTTGAACCCAGAGGCAGAGGTTTCACTGAGCCAAGATCGCACCACTGCACTCCAGCCTGGTGACAGAGTGAGACTCCTCAAAAAAAAGAAAAAGAAAAAAAATCAATTTGTTTCCTGATTTCTATGATGAATTCTAGAAATATATTAATAGCCAATATTTACTGAGAGCTTACCATGTGTTAGACCCACCCTTTTTTTTTTTTTGAGACAGGGTTTTGTTCTTGTTGCCCAAGTTGGAGTGCAGTGGCGTGATCCTGGCTCACTGTAGCCTCTGCCTCCCGGTTTCAAGTGATTCTCCTGCCTCAGCCTCCTGAGTAGCTGGAGTTACAGCCATGCACCACCACACCTGGCTAATTTTTTACTTTTAGTAGAGACAGGGTTTCTCTATGTTGGCCAGTCTGGTCTCGAACTCCTGATCTCAGGTGATGCCTCGGCCTCTCAAAGTGCTGGGAGCCTCTCAAAGGCATGAGCCACCACGCCCAGTTGTGTCAGACACCTTTTTTTTTTTGAGACGGAGTTTCGCTTTAGTTACCCAGGCTGGAGTGCAATGGCGCCATCTCAGCTCACCGCAACCTCTGCCTCCTGGGTTCAGGCAATTCTCCTGCCTCAGCCTCCTGAGTAGCTGGGATTACAGGCGTGCGCCACCATGCCCAGCTAATTTATTGTATTTTTAGTAGAGATGGGGTTTCACCATGTTGACCAGGGTAGTCTTGATCTCTTGACCTCGTGATCCACCCACCTCGGCCTCCCAAAGTGCAGGGATTACAGGCATGAGCCACTGTGCTTGGCCCTCAGACCCTTTTTTTCTGAGTTCCTTGCATGCATTATAATCCTCGCCACAACTATGTGAGATAGGTCCTGTTACTACCTCCATTTTATCAACTGAGGAACCTGAAAGATAGAGTGTTAAGGAATTTGCCCCAGGTCACAGTCCTGCTAGGTGGTAGAGCTGGGTTATGAACACAGGCAATCTGACTTCCAGAGCTGGTGTTCTTAGTCATTTTGCGATACCACCTCTGTAATATGTTCCCTTATAATTGAAGTAAAGTAGACACCTTCCTGAAGTTTATAAAGGCATCCTTTGCCAAATGTTTCAAGTTTGGATGAGACAAAAATCTGGGTTCAACATGTATGTGCCACTCATAATCTTCTAGATTTATGATCATGCCTCTTAGCCTCCATTTTTCCAAATTGAAACCGTGTGACCTCATCCGCAGTACCCTCTCAGGCTTCAGTTGTGTCAGTTCTCCAATGGGAGGCCTTATCTAGCTCTGTCGCAGTTCAGGATTGGACCATATAAAGCCCAAGGTAATTCCCCTTTCCTGAAGCAATGTAAATTCCATAGTTTTACCCTGTCCTGTTTTCAGCCTCCTAGAATTGCCTCCCGTGAAGGTATTCTGTTCTATAGTTCTTCACTCACTGTGAAAAATGGTCCCAAAATTATCCTTAGCATTCTAATTGAGCAGATAGCCTGATTGCAGCTTTTTTTCAGAGTAACTGATTGCCTGAGGTAATTAGCTATTATAATTGTCCTTCAGTTCATCCTCTTAATAATTTTGGCTGCTCTTTAAATTTCTTGACCCCTTTTTGTGCCAGAGTACATGCAGAAGTGTGCATATGTTTTTTAATTGTGGTAAGAAGTACTTCGGATTTGTTTATTACTTTCTGGTGCAAGTGTGTATGCATCATGTTTATTTTTCTTTACAAGCCCATTTCAAAACTGTTTTCAGATTTAAAGATTTGGAGATACAGAATATATATACTTCTTGGCAGAATGCACTCTAATGAATTTTATAGATTTTACTCTATACTCAATTCTTTACTTCATTTTGTAGTACAAATAGTAATGAAATAAAAGATAAGACATGAATTCTGTCCTCCAGGAGTTTTTCTTTTTTTTGAGACAGTTTCACTCTTGTTGCCCAGGCTGGAGTGCAATGGCATGATCTTGGCTCACTGCAACTTCTGCCTCCCAGGTTCAAGCAATTCTCCTGCCTCAGCCTCCCAAATAGCTGGGATTACAGACAAGTGCAGACAAGTGCCACCGTGCCCGGCTAATTTTTGTATTTTTAGTAGAGACAGGACTTCACCATGTTGATCAGGCTGGTCTCGAACTCCTGACCTCAGGCGATCTACCCACCTCAGCCTCCCAAAGTACTGGGATTACAGGCATGAGCCACCCTGCCCACCCCAGCAGTTTTTCTCAAAATATTGTTTTCCTTTAAATAATGAATGTACACATATAACATTTGATAACAATATAAAAGAGATTATGATTAGGTACCAAAGTGAGTGAGTGGTGCAGCAACTATCTTAGGCCTTGAAATCAGAGAGGTCATTGTGGGCTAGCCATGTCAGAAGGCCTTCACCAAGAGCCTGGAGCTCCTGGAGGGCAAGGACTCTGTTCCCTTCTTCTGTGTCCTTGGTGACCAGTTGGAGCAGGTGTTTAGGAAGTATTGATTATGGAAATGATTGAGACTTGAACTTAACTTGAAGATTAAGTACAATTTATTCAAATCAGAGAGAGGTTTTTTATGTTTGAATGCCATCTATTATGCTTTGTTTTAGGTTGTTTTTTTTTTTTTTTTTTTGAGACAGAGTTTCGCTCTGTCACCCAGGCTGGAGTGCAGTGGCATGATCTCAGCTCACTGCAACCTCTGCCACCTGGGTTTAGGCAATCCTCCTGCCTCAGCCTCCCGAGCAGCTGGGATTATAGGTGCCTGCTACCATGCTCAGCTAGTTTTTGTATTTTTAGTAGAGATGGGGTTTCACCATCTTGGCCAGGCTGGTCTTGAACTTCTGACCTCATGATCCACCTGCCTCGGCCTCCCAAAGTGCTGAGATTTCAGGTGTAAGCCACGGCACCTGGCCTAGGATATGCCTTTACTCCCAGCTACTCAGGAGGCTGAGGCACCAGAATTGCTTGAACCCAGGAGGCAGAGGTTGCAGTGAGCCGAGATTGTGCCACTGCACTTTAGCCTGGGTGACAGAGCAAGACTGTGTCTCAAAAAAGAAAAAAAAAAATGTATCAATCTAGTCTCACTTTCCAATGCCTGGCATCGTGTCAAGACTATGGCCCTTATCCTTTACCTTACAAGAATAGGCTGCAAAGCAGCAAACCTTTCACTTCTACCCAAGCTTCTCCTCCAACAAGCTCATCTTCATATCTTGCTTCATCTTGTTTTTCTGCTGGACAAACCACGTATCTTTATTTACCTGTTTGTAAAATGATGTTAATAAATGTTTGCTCTACTCTACCCACTAAAGATGTTATGAGAATAAGAATAATTGGCTGAGCCTAGCACTTTGGAGGCTGAAGCAGGAGGATCCTTGAGCCCAGGAGTTCAAAACCAGCCTAGGCAATACAGTGAGACCCTGTCTCAAAAAAATAATAATAATAAGAGAGAGAGAGAATAAGTATAACTAAGAAAGACTTTAAGAAAGGATGTAGGGGCCGGGTATGGTGACTCACGCCTGTAATCCTAGCACTTTGGGAGGCCGAGGCTGGTGGATCACGAGGTCAAGACATCGAGACCATCCTGGCCAACATAGTGAAACCCTGTCTCTACTAAGATACAAAAAAATTAGCTGGGTGTGGTGGCATGCGCCTGTAGTCCCAGCTACTCGGAAGGCTGAGACAGGAGAATTACTTGAACCCCGGAGGCTGAGGTTGCAATGAGCTGAGATTGGTCACTGCACTCCAGCCTAATGCCGGGCGACAGAGTGAGACTCTGTCTCAAAAAAAAAAGACCAACCTGACTAAGATGGTGAAATCCCATCTCTACTAAAAATACAAAAAATTAGCCAGGTGCAGTGGCGGGCACCTGTAATTCCAGCTACTTGGAAGGCTGAGGCAGGAGAATCACTTGAACCCCAGAGGCAGAGGTTGCAGTGAGTGAAGATTGCGCCACTGCACTCCAGTCTGGGCAACAGAGTGAGACTCTGTCTCAAAAATAGATAAATTACCCCAGCACTTTGGGAGGTCGAGGCGGGTGGATCACGAGGTCAAGAGATCGAGACCATCCAGGTCAACATGGTGAAACCCCATCTCTACTAAAAATACAAAAAATTAGCTGGGCATGGTGGCGCCTGCCTGTAATCCCAGCTACTCTGGAGGCTGAGGCAGGAGAATTGTCTGAACCCAGGAAGCAGAGATTGCGGTGAGCCGAGATTGCACCATTGCCCTCCAGCCTGGGTAACAAGAGCAAAACTCCGTCTCAAAAAAAAAAAAGAAAATAGATAAATTAATAAGAATGTATGTAGGCTGGGCGTTGTGGCTCACGCCTGTAATCCAAGCACTTTGGGAAGCCAAGGTGGGCATATCACAAGGTAAAGAGATCAAGACCATCCTGGCCAACATGGTGAAACCTCATCCCTACTGAAAATACAAAAATTAGCTGGGCGTGGTGGCACACACCTGTAATCCTAGCCACTTGGGAGGCTCAGGCAGGAGAATCGCTTGAACCCAGGAGGTGGAGGTTTCGGTGAGCTGAGATTGCGCCCCTGCACTCCAGCCTAGGCAACAGAGAGAGACTATGTCTCAAAAGAAAAAAAGAAAGGATGTAAATTTACTCAATCTATTTTTAATGTTATTGTAGGCTCCAAGTGTTTGGTGAATGAATGAATAAGTGAAAGAATGAATAGGCTGGGCTTGGTGGCTCACACCTGTAATCCCAGCACTTTAGGAGGCTGAGGCGGGTGGATCATGAGATCACGAGTTTGAGACGTCCTGGCCACCATGATGAAATCCCGTCTCGACCAAAAATAAAAAAAATTAGCTGAGCATGAGAATTGCTTGAACCGGGAGGCAGAAGTTGGAGTCAGCTGAGATTGCACCACTACACTCCAGCCTGGGCAATAGAGTGAGACTCCATCTCAGAAAAAAAAAAGAATGAATGAATAAGTAAGGGTATCTTTTTTTTTTTTTTTAGATGGAGTTTTGCTCTTTTTACCCAGTTGCTGGAGTGCAATGGCGCAATCTTGGCTCACCGCAGCCTCCAGCTCCTGGGTTCAAGCAATTCTCCTGCCTCAGCCTCCCGAGTAGCTGGGACTACAGGCATGCGCCACCATGCCCAGCTAATTTTTGTATTTTTAGTAGAGACGGGGTTTCACCATGTTGACCAGGATGGTCTTGATCTCTTGACCTTGTGATCCACCCGGCCTCCCAAAGTGCTGGGGTAATAGGCGTGAGCTACCGCGCCCAGCCCAGGGTATCTTTTTTCTATAATTCCTATCTCCACTGTATGGATGGATGAGATCCTAAGTGTACCTTGATACAGTTGAATAGGAAGTGTG
This sequence comes from Callithrix jacchus, assembly GCF_049354715.1. Taxonomy (NCBI): domain Eukaryota; kingdom Metazoa; phylum Chordata; class Mammalia; order Primates; family Cebidae; genus Callithrix; species Callithrix jacchus. Next base: position 190,133,667 of record NC_133502.1, read on the forward strand.
TGTAGCTTACAGGCAAATTTAGTGATGATACAAAGGATATAAAGAAGAATAGGCCAGGAGCGGTGGCTCACGACTGTAATCCCAGCACTTTGGGAGGCCAAGGTGGGCAGATCACGAGGTCAAGAGATCCAGACCATCCTGGCCAACATGGTGAAACCCCGTCTCTACTAAAAAATATAAAAAAATTAGCTGGAAGTGGTGGTGTGTGCCTGTAGTCCCAGCTACGCGGAAGGCTGAGGCAGGAGAATTGCTTGAAACCAGAAAACGGAATTTGCAGTGAGCCAGAATTGCGCCACTGCACTCCAGCCTGGTGATAAAGCGAGACTCTGTCTCAAAAAAATAAAATAAAATAAAGTAGGGTTTGTATTCTGCAACTTTTTAGTTGTTTTCAGGGGTAAAATAAGAGGCCCCTTTCCAAAAGTGTTTAGTAGGAATGGGTTTGAGCTGATGATACGTCTTTACCTGTCAGCAGTACTCCTGGGTCATTGAGCATGCACATCTAAGAGGACAGCAGCAGACCAGGAGTGTGGTATGCCAGGATTGCAGAGTCATTTCAGTAACAAGCCAGGCAGCCCAAATTGGGGTTAGGAACTTTGTCCTCAATAGCACTGTGTGTCAACTAACAGAGCTAACTAAACAGAACAGCTCATCTCAACAGATGTTCATGTTGCATCTCAGGTCCAGATCCTTTTGTACGTGCTGGAGTTACAAAGATGAATAAGAGGCCAGGTGCAGTGGTTCACGCCTGTAATCCCAGCACTTTGGGAGGCTGAGGCAGGTGGACTACCTGAGGTCAGGAGTTCGAGACCATCCTGGCTAACATGATGAAACCCCATGTATACTAAAAATACAAAAAATTAGCTGGGAGTGGTGGCCTGCACCTGTAATCCCAGCTACTGGGGAGGCTGAGACAGGAGAATCGCTTGAACCCAAGAGGTGGAGATTGCAGTGAACTGAGATCGTGCCATTGCACTCCCGCCTGAGTGACAAGAGCGAAACTCCTTCCCCCCCACACACACACAAAAAAATACATATGTATGCATAAGAAACTGTCCTGATTATTGAGGCAACTGAAGTCTAACTGGGAAGAAGGACACGTAAATAGTTTCAATACCAGGGTACTATGAGAACAGCTATAAAACTTTAAAATTCTAAAGCCTAGAAGAAATGAGTTAGCCTTTATTGGGCATGTATTGTGTCCCAAACCCTGTGCTAGGCATATGTCATGTATCGTCTCTTTTAATCCTGGAAATGTTATGAGGCAGGCACTGTTACTATGCTTTTTTTTACAGAATAGGAAACTGAAGTTTAAACAGTGCGTCCAGTAGAACTTTCTGCAGTGATGGAAATGTTCTAGAGCTGCCCTGTCCAATAAGTAACCGCTAGTCACATGTGCCTATTGAATACCTAAAATGTGGTTAGTGCAACTAAGGGACTGCATTTGAGCTTTTATTTAATTTTAATTTTAATTTTAATAGCCACATGTGGTCAGTGGCTACCATACTGGACAGCTCAGGCTTCGTGTTCGCTGTGGTCTGGTCCTCCATTACCTCTGCTCATCTTCTTCCCCTCCTCACCCATTCTAGCCTCACTAGCCTCCTTACGGGCCTTCAGATAAAACTGGCATGTCATTGCCCCTGCATGCCTCTTTCCCTTGCCTCCTTTAAATCTTGGCTCACAGCTGGGTATGGTGGCTCACACCTGCAGGTGGGAGGATCATTTGAGCCCAGGAGTTCAAGTCCAGACTGAACAACATAGGGAGACCCTATCTCTAAAAAAATTAGCCAGGCCCGAGACTTATAGTCTCAGCAACTTGGGAAGCTGAAGTGGGAGGATCACTCGAGTCTGGGAGGTCAATATTGCAGCGAGCTATGATTGCACTACTGCACTCCAGCCTGAGTAATAAAGCAAGACCCTATCTTAAAAAAAATTTTTTTACTAAAATGACACATTCCTGAAATTCCCTTACCCTACTCTTGTTTGTTCCATCTCACTCATTATTGCTAACATGTTATGATTTATTATTATTGACTGTCCCCTCCCCCCACCTAGTAAGTGTCATGAAGAAGGTTTTTGCCTCTGTTTACTGGTATATTCCTAGTGCTAAGAATAATGCCTGTAGGCCAGGAGCGGTGGCTCATGCCTATAATCAGCACTTTGGGAGGCTGAGGTGGGTGGATCATGAGGTCAAGAGATAGAGACCATCCTGGTCAACAGGGTGAAACCCCATCTCTACTAAAAATACAAAAATTAGCTGGGCATGGTGGTGCGTGCCTGTAGTTCCAGCTACTCGGGAGGCTGAGGTGAGAGAATTGCTTGAACCCAGGAGGTGGAGGTTGTGGTGAGCCGAGATCACACCATTGCACTCCAGCCTGAGTAACAAGAGCGAAACTCCGTCTCAAAAAAGAAAAAATAATAATGCCTGGAATGTAGTAGTCACTCGATAAACATTAGTTCACCAATTAAACCAGGAGGATTCACCCAACCTGTCTACACCAGAACCTGTGTTCTTACACACTGCACTGTACTTGCTCCTTGTAAATGCAGCTGTAGTCCCAGCTACTTGGGAGGCTGAGGCAGAGACTACTTTTCTCAAAGTAAATGAGAAAAGCTTCATTTGAAAGGAACAGGTAAGAGAAAGCAAGTATCCTTAATCTCTACAGTTTCACTGAATCATTACATGATTTCAAGCAAATAAACAAAGTGCACCCATTTAAACAGCTAATTTATAAATGGCAGTTCAGAAGGGCACATAAGCTCTATTTAAAATGCAATGTTAGGCCAGGTGCAGTGGTTCACACCTGTAATCCCAGCACTGTGTGAGGCCAAGGCAGGCAGATCTCCTGCCTTGGAGGTCAGGAGTTTGAGTCCAGCCTGGGCAACATGGTGAAACCCCATCTCTACTAAAAATACAAAAATTAGCTGGACATGGTGGCACAAGCCTGTAATCCCAGCCTGTACTTGGGAGGCTGAGGCACCAGAATTGCTTGAGCTCAGGAGGTGGAGGTTGCAGTGAGCCAAGATTGTGCCACTGTACTCCAACCTGGGCAATAGAGTGAGACTCTGTCTCCCCATTTTACATATAGTAAACAGGAAACAGGAGACAGTATGGTTTTCTAGAGTCAGCTGGATAAGATCAGAATCTAACTTAGTTTATTTTATAGCTCAGTAGAACCCAGGTTTTGAAGATGCTTATCCTAAATGGATTAACCCTCCCTCTATAGCATCTAGTCTGGTTCTGATCAACCTCTGTGAAATTTCAGCTCACGTAAGGTCAGAACCTGCCTCACATTCTCTAGGATGCTATCCCCAGAAACCCCAGGCTAGGATTGCTAGGATCCCTCTATCCACTTGAAGTCTTTTTTTTTTTTTTTTTTTTTGAGACAGAGTTTTGTTCTTGTCACCCAGGCTGGAGTGTAATGGCATGATCTTGGCTCGCTACAACCTCCACCTCCTGAGTTCAAGTGATTCTCCTGCCTCAGCCTCCCAGGTGGTTGGGATTACAGGCTCCTGCCACCATGCTCAACTAGTTTTTATATTTTTCGTAGAAATGGGGTTTCATCATGTTGGCCAGGCTGGTCTCAAACTCTTGACCTCAGGTGATCCGCCTGCCTCAACCTCCCAAAGTGCAGGGGTTACAGACGTGAGCCACAGTGCCCAGCCCACCTGTGGTCTTATGGACCAGAGTAACAGATTTCTTGGTGAAAAGCAGACTGATCTCTGGAATTAGAACAGAGACAGAAGTACTCCACTACATTTCATTTTCTTGTTATTCTGTTTGGCCTGGCAACACTAACAGCAAAGAATGGAATCTTTTTTTTGAGACAGAGTCTCACTCTGTCACTTAGGCTGGGGTGCAGTGGTAAGAATGAAATTTTACATATAAAATAGATACAGCATTTGGCCGGGCATGGTGGCTTACGCCTGTAATACTGGTACTTTGGGAGGCAGAGTGGGCGGATCACAAGGTCAGAAATTCAAGACCAGCCTGGCCAATATGGTGAAATCTTGTTGCTACTAAAAATACAAAACAATTAGCCAGGCATACTGGGACATGCCTGTAATCCCAGCTACTCAGGAGCCTGAGGCAGGAGAATTGCTTGAACCCGGGAACCAGAGGTCACAGTGAGCCAAGGTCACGCCACTGCACTCTGGCCTGGGCGACAGAGCAAGACTCCATCTCAAAAATAAGTAAATAAAAACAACATAATATAGATACAGCATTTCATAATCATTTGCTGGATGTTGAAATCTGTTCTTAGATTTTACTCACCAATACTGAAGAAGATTTTTTTTTTTTTTTTTTGAGACGGGATCTCACTCTGTCATCTAGGCTGGAGTGCAGTAGCATGATCTCGGCTCACTGTGAGCTCTGCCTCTAGGATTCAAGTGATTCTCCTGCCTCAGTGTCCCAAGTAACTGGGATTACGGGTGCCTGCCACCACACCCGGATAAGTTTTGTATTTCTAGTTGAGATGGGGTTTCACCATGTTGGCCAGGCTAGTCTCGAACTCCTGACCTCATGATCCGCCCGCCTCAGCCTCCCAAAATGCTAGGATTACAGGTGTGAGCTACCGAACTTAGGCTTTTTTCTTTTTTCTTGAGATAGAGTTTCACTCTTTTCGCCCAGGCTGGAGTGCAGTGGTGCAATCTTGGCTCACTGCAACCCCTGCCTCCTGAGTTCAGGTGATTCTTCTGCCTCAGCCTCCTGAGTAGCTGGGATTATAGGCATGCACCACCACACCCAGCTAATTTTGTATTTTTAGTAGAAATGGGGTGGTTGGCCAGGCTGGTCTCAAACTCCTTACCTCAGGTGATCTGCCCGCCTCAGCCTCCCAAAGTGCTGAAATTACAGGTGTGAGCCACCACACCCAGCCTATTGTTTATTTTATTTGAGACAGGGTCTCGCTCTGTTGCCCAGGTGAGAGTGCAGTGGTGCAATCTCGGCTCACTGCATCCTCTGCCTCCCAAGTTCAAGCAATTCTTGTGCCTCAGCCTCCCAAGTAGCTGGGACTACAGGTGTGCGCCACCACACCCAGTGAATTTTTCTTTGAATTTTTAGTAGAGTCATGGTTTTTCCATGTTGGCCAGGCTGGTCTTGAACTCCTGGCCTCAAGTGATCCCCCTGTCTTGGCCTCCCAAAATGCTGGGATTATAGATGTGAGCCACTGTGCCCTGTCTGAAGTAGAATTTATTTTTATCTTTTAGAAGTCTTTGCCCTTTTCCCCGAGGAGGTCATCATACCTAATAAGAGCCTCCATTTATCAAACATCTGTATATCATATACTGTGAAAGCTTTCTCTCTTTCTTTCTTTTTTAAACAAAGTCTCACTCTTGTCGCCCAGGCTAGAGTACAGTAGCATGATCTCGGCTCACTGCAACTTCCAACTCCCAGGTTCAAGCGATTCTCCTGCCTCACCCTCTTGAGTAGCGGGGATTATAGGCACGCGCCACCACACCGGGCTAATTTTTGTGTTTTCAGTAGAGGAGTTTTCGCCATGTTGGCCAGGATGGTCTTGATCTCCTGACCTCGTGATCTCCCCGCCTCGGCCACCCATGATGCTGGAATTACAGGTGCGAGCCAGCGCACCTAGCCACATACTGTGAAGCTTTCTATACGTTATCATTACCAATCACAGCAATTCTGAATTGGAGAAACAGACTTAAAACAGGCTGGATAAACTTGCCCAAGATCCACTACTGGCAAGTGGAAGAGCCAGGATCTTAACCCATATGGTCCTCTTAACTATCTCTGAGGATGCTATGCTGAGTGTGAGGTGGCTCGCACCTGTACTCCTAGCACTTTGGGAGGCCGAGGCAGGTGGATCACTTGAGGCCAGGAGTTCGAGACCAGACTGGAGAACATGGCAAAATCCTGTCTCTACTAAAAATAAAAAAATTAGCTGGCCATGGTGGTGCATGCCTGTAATCCCAGTTACTTGAGAGGCTGAGGCATGAGAATTGCTTGAACCTGGCAGAGATTGCAGTGAGCTGAGATCATGTCACTGCACTCTGGCCTGGGTGACAGACTCTGTCTCAGAAAAAAATTAAAAAGTCACAGGGCAAACAGTGAAGGTAGCCGTTAGCTGTCAGTAATCCACCATGTCGCCATGTGAATGAAGTGATAACCAGGGGTGAGTGAGTGATGTTTGCTGGTGCTCCACATCTTTCACTGCCCTTCTGCCTCCTGATCACTGCTGTAGAGTGTCTCTTGTGGACTCTGGAGAGGACCTCCTTACCCTGGTCTGTTCACTCTGCTCTCTTCCCTCCAGTTCATCTGCTCTCGCACAACTACAGTTATCTTTTCCAAAAACGGATCTGATCAAGGCACTCTCGAGGCTCACAGCCTCTTTGAGTCCTGGTCTGCCTGCTTTGCTGGCCATCCTGTTGGCCACTCTTCCCCCTTGCCACCATCACTGCACTCTTCTTCACTGTGCCCTGCAGGCTTTAGACTTCACAGCCATGCATGTGCACGTTCTCTCCCAAAGAAATGTCCATCCCTGCCCTCACTTGTCATTGGTAGAGGAAGCTCACAAAAGTAGTTTATTATAATTAACACCTTGTTTTTACCACTATGGTACAGTGTATTAACATTGTGTTTTTGTTAATTATTTGAGTGTCTCAGTCCATTTGACTTTGAGCCCCTCAAAAGCAGGAAAGTGATCTGTTCCTATTTTCATTTCCACACCTAACATTGTTTCTGGCACATAGAGGGAGAATAACACTGCCTTCACTATCTAAATGGATAGCATTTACAAAGTTTTGTTCTATCACTTTCTAAAGGATTTCACCTCAATGAAGAAATGAGTAATAACCTAGATTGTATTACTATAGTCTTACTGTACATGAGACAGAGAAGTTAGAAAGACATAGCTAAGGCAAGGCACAGTGGCTCATGCCTGTAATTCCAGCACTTTGGCAGGCGAGGTGGGTGGATGGATAACAAGGTCAGGAGTTCGAGACCACCCTGGCCAACATGGTGAAATCCTGTCGCTACTAAAATACAAATACTAGCTGGGCGTGGTGATGCATGCCTCTAATCCCAGCTTTAAAAAAAAAAAAAGGCATAGCTGAATTGACACCAAAGAGGAAAGAGGTACACCATAAAACCAGGGTACCTTTATACCAGTGTTTTTTGTTTGTTTTTTGAGATGAAGTTTTGCTCTTGTTGACCAGGCAGGAGTGCAATGGTGTAATTTCGGCTCACTACAACCTCCCGCTCCTGGGTTCAAGCAATTCTCCTGCCTCCGCCTCCCAAGTAGATGAGATTACAGGCACCTGCCACCAATCCTGGCTAATTTTTGTACATTTAGTAGAGATGGGGTTTTACCATGTTGACCAGGCTGGTCTTGAACTCCTGACCTCAGGAGATTCACCTGTCTCGGCCTCCCAAAGTGCTAGGAGAACCTGGCAGAGATTATAGTGAGCTGAGATCAGGCGTGAGCCACAGCACCCAGCCCTATACCAGTGTTTTTAATCTTGCATTCTGATAAAGGACTTTCATTATTTCCAACTTACTTAACAGAACACACTCTATCACAAGCTAAGAATCTTACTGGAGGAGAGTTGCATTTCTAGAAAGTCCCTCAAGAAGTTTATAACGAGTTGCCCTGGGTTTGAGTGATGTAGTGAATTTACCAAGGCTGAGGGGCCACTTAATCTAGTCCCAAGTGGCTAAATCTCTTCTTTTCTCCACAGGGAAACAACTGGAAGGCATCTGGTAAGTTGGGTTGGTCTCCTTACTTTGACTAGTTTCTGAAACAAGGCAGCACTCTCTGCATTTCAGGTTTCAATCTGTGCCTTCCAGCATGAAACCTAGCTCTCCATACTATAAATCTTTAAGCCCTAAAGCAGTGGGTTCTCCATCAGGACTTATTTTGCTCTCTTACCCTGGGACATTTAACCATGTCCAGAGACATTTTTGGTTGTCACACAGGGAGGAAGATGCTACTGGCATCTTATGGATAGAGGCAGGGATGCTGCTCAACAGCCTGGAGTGCACCGGACAGCCCCAAATGACAAAGAGCTATCCAGCCTCAAATGTTAGTAGTGCCAAGATTGAACACCCATGATCTATGGCATTTACCATACTCATACCTTTGGTTGGTTGGTTTTATAAGGCTGGTCACCACAGTCCTATCCTTGGGCAGAAATTATTCTCATTGCACTATAGTGTTTGCTTTTACTCAAATTCTAAGTTTTCTGGCTCACCGTGTCTCTCTGTATGACAGGCACACCTCCATAGTTGTGCACAAGGATGAGTTCTTCTTCGGCAGTGGTGGTATCTCCAGCTGCCCTCCGGTGAGTGTCTTTCCCTGCACTCTGTCCTGCAGTCTCAGGTTCCTGGGGGCTCCTGTAGACCAGGAGCTTTGCTTCTGCTGTGGACCTCTGGCATTGTTCCTCAAAGCCACCTGAAGACTTGGCTCAAGAAAACCTTTCCCAGATACCCCAGCCAATCGCCCTCCTCTCTTTTCCCATGGCATGTGTGGGTCCTTCTGTCTCACACAGAGCATCTTATGGTGAAATGAGCTGTTTCTGGGTCTCCACAGGGAACTGTGTACGCTCCTTGCGAGCTGAGACCTCCATCCCCATCCCCAGCTCAGTGCCCAGCTCGTCATAGGAATGCAGCTGATGTTCTGATGTTAAGCTGAGTGATGAGGGCTCTGAGAAGCATCAAGCGTTGCCCAAACTTACACAGCCAATAAGTGTCAGCAGTCCTAGAAGCCAGGATTCTGACTCTAAAGCCCATATCCTTTTCCAAAACTTTCTATCAGAGCTATCCAAGTGTCACAGGAGGTGCTCAAGCAGTGACCAAGAAGCTGTTTATTTTGTTTGTTTGTTGGCTTGTTTTGTTTTTGTGGATTTTTTGCAATATCCTATAGGAAGGATTTTTTTTTTTTTTTTTTTTGAGACAGATCTTCTCTGTCACCCAGGCCAGAAGTGCAGTGGCACAGCCTTGGCTTTCTGCAGCCTCGACCTCCCAGGTTCAAGCAATCCTCCCACCTTAGCCTCCCAAGTAGCTAGGACTGTTAGCACCACCATACCCAACGAATTTTTTCTATTTTTTGTAGAAATAGGATCTCCCTATGTTGCCCAGACTGATCTCAAACTCCTGGGCTCAAACAATCCCCTGCATAAGCCAGAATTCTCCCATTGCTTTTGGAATAAAAGCCAGAAAGCTCAGCATGGCCTCCCAGGACCTACCTGATCTAGTCTCTGACTGTCTCTGGCCAGCCTCTTTTGGGTTGTTCCCTCCCAACTCTCTCTCTCTTCTCATTCTTTGAACACACCTTAGACATTTAAACTCTGACATCAGTACGCCTTCCTGATCCTTCACCTGGTTATGCCTCTCCCTCCTTTAGATTTGAGTTGTGTCACTTTCTCAGGCAAGTCTTCCCAGACCCCTCAGACCAAGAAAGTCACCTGTCATATGTACTGTTGACATTCTGTACTTTTCCAGCACACCCTTATTGCAGCTCATAATTATATACTGATTTATGGGATTTTTTAATCCCCCTTCCCTGCTAAACTTAGCTTCTTAAGGACAAGAATCTCATCTATTTTGTCCACACCACAGCCCCAGTGCCTATAAGTGAATAAGAGGAGTCAAAGAGTGACCTTTTAGTCTCTTACAACTCTGAGATAATTGTTCTCTGCCTGCCATAGGTATCTTGCTCACCATGTTTTCCACAGTGCCCAGAACAATGTCAATGTCAACTATGTAGGAGGTGCTCAGTAGCTGTGAATAAATGATCTTTTCAGGGAGCTCTGCTCTGGTGTATTATCCCTTCCCAGATTTGTTCTCCCTGCTAATCCTGTTGCTTCCACAGTGGCTGGTTTCCCCACTCAACTTCAGTCTTCTCTGGCAGTCTGTTAACTCCATAGCTTAGGGTTTTCTGTAGGCCTTTCAGGAGCCATCAGCTCCCTTGCCCTATCACCATCATTGGATTAGGCTCACAGATCAAAAAAGAATTGCATTATGGAAATAACTGCCAGCCTGCCAGATTTCTCACCACCCTTCACATTTTTCCATTGTTACACAGGATATCAAGTATGTCAGAAGAAAAACTGGCTGCATACTTTATGCAAATAGGCATGGAGAGATGGCCTGTGAAGTGTGAGCCATTTCTATTGTCCTGTTCTGTCCTCATGATGAGACATACTGGGGACAAAAGGAGACTTCAGATTCTGGGTTTCTCTGTTTTTCTCAACTGAATAAGTGGACAGCATCTGGAGTCAGAGCTGCAAGAGAATCAGCTTCCCAGAGCTCCACAAGAAACAAGAAGCCTGACTTCCTAACCATGCTGCCAGCACATGGCAATGGAAAGTCACCAGAAAGTTCTAAGCCAAGCTTGTCCAACCTGTAGCCCACAGGCCACGTGCAGCCCAGGACAGCTTTGAATGTGGCCTGACGCAAATTTGTAAAGTTTCTTAAAACATGAGATTTTTTTCAAGCTCATCAACTACCGTTAGTGTTAGGTTATTTTATGTGTGGTTCAAGATAATTCTTCCAGTGTGGCCCAGGAAAACTGAAAGATTGGACACCTCTGCTTCTAAGCCATTGCATCCTTGATACAAATAGTGAATAGCACACTTCATCTGCCCAGGGTGCCCTGAAAGATGAAAGTGAAGTCAGGCTGGGTGCAATGGCTCACGCCTGTAATCCCAGCACTTTGGGAGGCCCAGGTGGGTGGATCACTTGAGGTCAGGAGTTCGAGACCAGCTTGACCAACGTGGTAAAACCCTGTTTCTACTAAAATTACAAAATATTAGCTGGGAGTGGTGGCAGGCACTGTAATTCCAGCTACTCAGGAGGCTGAGGCAGGAGAGTCACTTGAATACGGGAGGCAGAGGTTGCAATGAGCTGAGATTGCCCCATTGTACTCTAGTCTGGGTGACGAGAGAAACTGTCTCAAAAAAAAAAAAAAAAAAAGAAGTCAGAACAGAGCGTTTGTGATCTACTGTGGGAAGCCACGTAAAGATGGTAATTTAATGACTTTCTTTGGGTTGGCTTTTTTAGGGAGGGACATTGCTTGGGCCCCCAGACTCTGTGGTTGATGTGGGGAGTACAGAAGTCACAGAAGAAATCTTTCTGGAGTACCTGTCCTCCCTGGGGGAGTCCCTGTTCCGGTGAGTGGAGACAGGGGTGGTGGTTAGTTGTGTCTGTCTCCCCAACTAGATAATCAACACCTGGAGGCATCTGCCATGTCATCTCATCCTTATCACTCAGCACAAGGCCTGGCCCAGTTTTTTTGCTTAATTAACGTGAAGAAAGGGCAGTTATACTACAAAAAGAACTCTAAGTTGTTCTGATACAGATATTCCTTCCAGCATACTTTCTGCTGAAATTTTTAAAGGAAACAAGGGCTTTTCATTCCTTCTGATTAAAATCAGCAAGTGCTGTTCTCAACCTTTATTGGACAAGTTTGTAGAAGGAAAAGCAGTGTTTGCAGAAGGGTTGGGATGAAATACAAACTTGAGCAGACTTTTCCTGAAAGAGGCTTTCGTCAGTTTCAGTACGGGGTAAACACTAACACCAGAGCTCTGCTTTCCTCAATGTAGAGATTCTCCTGAACTGTGTAGGAGCCACGTATTTTCTGTTTCTCCTTTCCATAAAAATCAGTTATTAATGGCCAGAATGGCAAATAAGCAGTGTTTCTGGTGTATGAGGGGGCAAATCACAGTCCTTACATTGAGCTGTGCTCACTGTTCCACTGCCTAGCTTGAGTTATTCCACACAGACGCTTGCTGGCTTCTCACATCTGTTCTGCAAATCTTTCAACATACAGAGGTGAGGCCTACAACCTCTTCGAACACAACTGTAACACCTTCAGCAACGAAGTGGCACAGTTCCTGACTGGGCGGAAGATTCCTTCTTACATCACAGACCTGCCCTCTGAAGTTCTCTCCACGTAAGTGTGGCCTCTGTCCCCACCCCTGCCTTGGCCAACCTTCCCATTAATGGTCAGTGCGCTTTCTCTGGCCATCTGCCCTCCCAACCAGGTGGGCCTGCCCTGATGGCAGATTCTAACACAGAAGGCTGCTGTTCTCTACACCCACTGTTGCGTACCTGTATTACCTCCACCTTCAGAGCTAGACCAGCTCTGCCCTGGCCTAAGTTCAACCACAGAACTTAGAAACCCACTTGACATTAGCTTTAGTACTTGCATAAAAGTCTGGCATCTGTCCTTCTCATTGTGGTTGAAGCATGCCACTCTCCAGAAGCACCCAACTAAAATGCATTATTAGATGAACAGAGACGGGGTCAGAAAAATAGTAGAGGGGCTTATTTTATAGCTGTTGATTTGTCTTTCTCACTGCACCAGGAGCTCTGACTCCCTCACAGACTGTTCTACTTGCTCTTGTGCCTTACAACACAGTCAACCTTCAACAGATGTTTTCTTCAAGAACATTCAGCAGTTCCTTCTGTCGTTATGTGGCCCAAGCCTTCAAAGAGCCTTGTAGGCCATCATCCAGGCGGTATCCACTAAAAAGACAAAACACCCCCAAAGCCATCTCACCTCCCTCCCTCCCTTTGCCATTGATTGCATTTAGGCAGTCTCTGCTCACTCCAGGACCATGTCTGTTTGCTTCTTCTGACTCAGTTTCTTCTGAATTATGGCCTTACTCAACAGATCCTAGCAGGTTTAGCAGGCCCAGCAAGGTGGGCTATTTTTTATACCTGAGGAGGAACCTCCCAGGAAGAGCTTGCATAGGAAATGAGGCTGCTGTGGCAGGCTGGTGAGGAGCCCCAGTCTGCCATCTGTGGCCCTGCCTTCCTATCGCTCGATGGGTATGCAGCCCCACAGCCCTGCTGAGGAATGTAAGTTATGGGGCCCTGAGCAAACTGGAGTAGCCAGAATGTTCTTACTGGTATTATTTGATGGGTGGAGTTCCTGGAATTGTCTGAATTAGGGTTGATATTTGTAGGTTTCATCTGTTTATACTTTGGAGTACTTCCTTCCTTTGAACTTGAAGATGAAGTGGCAGTATCCACTGAAAAGCCAGTGATTGAAATGTGTTGTGGGCAACCTTATTTATGGTAGTTGTGATCATGGAAAATCTCCAAACTCCAGTATTTACAGTGTTTTTTCCAGCTAAATTACTATGAGAACAAACTAGGAGACCTTTAGAAAGACATTAGTGGCTGGGTGTGGTGGCTCACGCCTGTAACCCCTGCACTTTGGGAGGCTGAGGTGGGTGGATCACAAGGTCAGGAATTTGAGACCAGCCTGGCCAACATGGTAGAACACTGTCTCTACTAAAAATACAAAAATTAGCCCGGCGTGGTGGCCCCCACTTGTAAATTCCAGCTACTCCGGAGGCTGAGGCAGGAAAATTACTTGAAATCCAGGAGGCATAGGTTGCAGTGGGCCAAAATTGTGCCGTTGCACTCCAGTTCTGGGTGACAGAGCAAGATGGCGTCTTGGGGGCACCAGGAGAGGGGAAGAAAGGCATTAATACGTATTTCGGGAGGCCGAGGCGGGTGGATCACAAGGTCAAGAGATCGAGACCATCCTGGCCAACATGGTGAAACCCCATCTCTACTAAAAAAATACAAAAAATTAGCTGGGCATGGTGGCGCGTGCCTGTAATCCCAGCTACTCAGGAGGCTGAGGCAGGAGAATTGCCTGAACCCAGGAGGCGGAGGTTGCGGTAAGCCAAGATCACGCCATTGCACTCTGGCCTGGGTAACGAGCGAAACTCCGTCTCAAAAAAAAAAAAAGAAAAAGAAAGAAAAGCATTAATACTGGAACCTGGCATTTGTCATTTTTCCTGAATATTCCCTGTACTCCCTGGCAGAACTCTCTGTTTCTGGAAGAATTCAGTTGTGTGCTGTCCTCACCCTTAAGTTTGTCTTCTTTTTTTTTGAGACAGAGTCTCGCTCTGTCACCCAGCCTGGGCTGATCTCTGCTCACTGCAACCTCCACCTCCCAGGATCAAGCGATTCTCATGCCTCAGCCTCCTGAGTAACTGGGACTACAGGCGTGCACCACCATGCCCAGCTAATTTTTTGTATTTTTGGTAGATATGGGGTTTCACCATGTTAGCCAGGATGGTCTCAAACTTCTGACCTCATGATCCACCTACCTCGACATCCCAAAGTGCTGAGATGATAGGCTTGAGCCACTGCACCTGGCCTGGTCTGTCTTCTTTTTTATATCCTTCTTATTTTGCCTCAGTTTCCTTGCTTAAATTTGATATTTTTCAGCTGGGCTTAGTGGCTCACACCTGTAATCCCAACCCTTTGGGAGGCTGAGGCGGGCAATTGCCTGAGGTCAGAAGTTTGAGATCAGCCTGGGCAATATGGTGAAACCCCGTCTCTACTAAAATCCAAAAAATTAGCAGGCGTGGCAGCGTGTACGTGTAGTCCCAGCTACTTGGGAGGCTTTGGCAGGAGAATTGCTTGAACCCAAGGGGTGGGGGTTGCAGTTAGCCAAGATTACACCACTGCACTCCAGCCTGGGCGGCAGAGCAAGACTGTCTCAAAAAAAAAAAAAATAACACAGCACAGGCATGGTGGCTCACGCCTGTAATCCCATCACTTTTGGGAGGCTGAGGCGGGCAGATCAGGAGGTCAAGAGATCAAGACCAGGCGAGGCGTGGTGGCTCATGCCTGTAATCCCAGCACTTTGGGAGGCCAAGGTGGGTAGATCACGAGGTCAAGAGATCGAGACCATCCTAGCCAACATGGTGAAACCCCATCTCTACTAAAAATATTAAAAGATAGCCAGGCATGGTGGCACGTGCCTGTGGTCCCAGCTACTCGGGAGGCTGAGGCGGAAGAATCACTTGAACCCAGGAGGAGGAGGTGGCAGTGAGCGGAGATTGCACCACTGCAGTCTAGCCTGGCAACAGAGCAAGACTCTGTCTTGGGGAAAAAAAAAAAAAAAGATCAAGACCATCGTAGCCAACATGGTGAAACTCTGTCCTACTAAAAATATAAAAATTTATTGGGCATGGTGGCACACACTTGTAGTCTCAGCTACTCAGGAGGCTGAAGCAGGAGAATTGCTTGAACCTGGGAGGCAGAGGTTGGAGTGAGCTGAGATTACGCCGCTGCACTCCAGCCTGGCAACAGAGTGAGACTCTGTCTCAAAATAAAAAGCACAGAGCACGCTATTTCAGAGATGCCCTCCAAGAACACTGGTGTGTGAGGCAGATGGGAAACTTAAGTGAGGTGACGAGGTGCTCCTTCTTGCTGTGGCGGTGCTGCTGCTGCCGCCGCCACCACTCACTCCTCCCTACCCATGGGCAGTGCAGGGTGTGTGTGTGTGACAGCAGGCCACATCCCAGAGCCCATCCCACTCATGTCTCGGTTTCCTTGCAGGCCCTTTGGACAGGCACTTCGGCCCCTCCTGGACTCCATTCAGATCCAGCCTCCAGGAGGGAGCTCCGTGGGCAGACCCAACGGCCAGAGCTAACAGGACTTCCTGGGACCGCCCTGCCTCACCGGGGCTTTTCCTTTTTAAACAAAACCAACCCTACCAGAGTTCTATTTTATAATTTTACATCAGAGCTAACAGCCAAGGGACGGCTTTTTAAATTTCCCAGGGAAGGAGATTGTCAGGCCGCATGTAGATAATGCTGCTAAGAAACAGAACAAAATGCCACCCCTTCTAATGGTATTATACTAATTTATTAAGGCTGTCTTGTCTGTGAGTTCACTTCTGATGCTGTTTCCTAAGTGTCCTCCACACTGAAGAAAGGGAGGGGCTTTGTTTAAACAGAAAGCAAGAGGCACGGTTTGGGGGAGCCCCAACCTAGAACTCTTCCAAGAGAACACTCACGCTCTACCCAAGTCACCACCACCTGTGGGACCCAGGTGAGTTTTAGAACGTCCATGACCTGGAAACAGTCACTCTAGTGTTAAATGAACCAAAGGATTTGGTGCACATGGGACCAGTTTCAGAATGACTAACCCAACCTAAATGAACTCTAGCCACAATCCTCTTCACCTTCCCTCCCTTACCTCAAGCAAAGCCAGTGCTGGAGCAGCCATTGCCTCAGGATCAAGGAAGTAACAGCAAGTATCAGGCTGCAGAAAACAGGATAAAGCCATTCCTCCTTCCACCTAGATGGATTGCCAATCCTCTGCCATCAGTTTTGGGAAACCTGCCTCAGGGCCCCCGAGGCTGCTCTTCCTCAGCATAGCTGATGTGTCATAGTTGATGAGGTCTGGGCTGGAGCAGCAGAGACCCAGGCCTTTTTTCTGCAGTAATGATGTAGGTTATTTGCAGCCTCTGCAACTACCACCCAGACCAGTATGCAGAATTCAGCTGGGGACCAAGGGATGGGATTCCCTGCTCTAGGAAAATACCTTTTTTTTTTAAGACTGAGTCTTGCTCTGTCACCCAGGCTGGAGTGCAGTGGCACAATTCGGCTCACTGTAACCTTCCAAGTAGCTGGGACTATAGGCACATGCTACCACGCCCAGCTATTTTTTTTAGTTTTAGTAAAGAAAGGGTTTTACCA
Source organism: Callithrix jacchus (assembly GCF_049354715.1). Lineage (NCBI taxonomy): Eukaryota > Metazoa > Chordata > Mammalia > Primates > Cebidae > Callithrix > Callithrix jacchus. The sequence continues at coordinate 190,150,143 of NC_133502.1, forward strand.
TGTTGGCCAGGCTGGTCTCTAACTCCTGACCTCAGGTGATCCACCCACCTCACCCTCCCAAAGTGCTGCGATTATAGGCATGAGCACTGTGCCCGGCTGGAAAATACCTTTGATGTAGAAAGAATAATGATGTGAGGCCAGACACAGTGGCTAAAGCCTGTAATCCTAGCACTTTGGGAGGCCAAGACAGGCAGATCACTCGAGGTCAGGAGTTCAAGACCAGCCTGGCCAACATGGTGAAACCCTGTCTCTACTCTCAAAAATTAGCAGGGCACAGTGGCACATGCCTGTAATCCCAGCTACTCAGGAGGCTGAGGCAGGAGAATCACTTGAACCTGGGAGGTGGAGGTTGTGGTGAGTCGAGATTGTACCAATGCACTCCAGCCTGGGTGACAGAGCAAGACTCCATCTCAAAAAAAAAAAAAATAATAATGATGTAGAATCAAGGTGGCAAGAAAATTTAGAATCATTTCTGATAGGGACTTTCCCTTATCCTAAATGTGTTTTGATGGCACACCTTATTTCCGTTGTCATTCTGATTTTAGGGAAGCAGGTTGGGGCATGACTGGGCATTTTCCTAATGACTTGCTGCTACGAGTCAATAGGTAGGGAACACAGTCTGGGAGTCTCTAATCCAGAGAGACTTTCAGATTCCTTCTCTTCGTGTAGACCTCCCTTAGTTAGATTTTGGGAAAGTGAGTGTGAAGACGGACTCAGAGCTGCCAGGTGCCCAAGTCTAAGCTCTGACATCCTTGGGTCCCTTCTGCCACAACTTCCTGCCACTTTGTGGACTTGAATTATGTTGCTTCTTCCCAGAAGTCTGGCCTGCAGCAGGGGCCTTTCCTCTCCAAAAAGCTGCTGCTCACTTTTGGCCCCATCTGCTGCTATCTTTGCCACTAGCCATAGCAGTTGCCATCATCAGAGTCTCAGCTAAAGGAGATGTCATTCTGCCTTAGTGTTTGCCTGAGACCTGACCAGGGGCATGTCCAGCTGGGATGTCAAGTGACATTTGAAAACTTTACAGGCCAAATGAATGAACAGTTTAATTCTTCTCAAGACCCACTGATTTGCCAGTGTCCATGGAAATCACAAATTAGAGCAGAAACTAGCAGGGACTGTTGTATAACGGTGATCTACTGGCAGATGTGGGCCCAAGGAGAAAGAATTTCAGAGGCTGGGTTTCTTCTGGGAGGGCAGCAAGTTGGTCTAGGCCAGGGCTTTGTTTCCTATCAGTGTTCCCTTTTCCAACTTGCCTGGCCCAGCTCTGTCTTTCAGGCTCCTGCTCCAGACCTCTCTGCCTGGGGTCTCCCCTCCATCCAGGGGATTCTGGGCACCACAGCTCGTTTTTTTTTTTCTTTCTCCTCTCCCAGATCCAGTTTCAGCTGGTTTGTTTCTCCCAGCAGGCACCCTGAGACCCACGGGAAGCTCCCCTGAGAGAATTTTAGTCACTCATTTCCTTGAACAGCACACCGCTTTATACTAGCAGCCATTTGTGCCATTGCCTGTGCCCTAGGGTTTGTGGGGAGAGATCAAGGGATCAGTGAGCAGTTTTCCCAGAGCTCCATGGGAAGGCAAGCTCTCCCTCCGCTGATGGGAGCCCCACTGTCACTAACTGGAAACCCAGGCTTGGGCTTCGACTGCCCACCCATCCTCACATTTCTGTCTGTCCCAGCATCTCAGGAGCATTCTTATTGTGGCCGGCTAACTCTACCTGGATGTGAACAGGCAAGCAGAGTGGGAAATGAGTCACGGACTTACACTGCACACTGGACACCTCCCTAGGTCCCTTGGTTTAAAGGGATAGGGAAGGGGGAGGGATGAGACCATCACCCCCTCCCAGAAGTAAATCCAGTATCTGAGTTTTCTTTATGCCCTTGAGTACTAATAACTTTGTCTAGTATGGAGGTATTTGCTGTTTTTCTTTTGGTGTTTTTTCTAATGCAATAAACTCATTTCTGCCTGCTGCATTTGTGTGATCCATGAATCAGGTCTGGATATGTGTCCAATATGAAGCAACCCCAGCCTTCTGGGTGTCCTTCAGAGCTTAACTCTGCAGAGTCTGGATGAGTCTCCTTTGCATGGTTGTGAGCCTGTGGATAAGAAGTGATTATAACAGGGAATGATGTCTGAATTTCACCATTGGTTTATAAAGATGGGGAAAGGGCCCAGAGAGAATATCACTTGCCCAAGGTCACCTTGCAGCTGGTGCAGCTCAAGGCCTTGTCTGGTAACTTCAAATTCCGAAGCCTTCCTCTAGCCATCAGGAGTGTCTGACCTCACTGAGAAGTGTTCACTTCTAGTTTCAACTTGGCTCTAGGCTGGGTCTGTGGTTCCTCATGCCCAAACAGGCTGTAGCTGAGAAGGCAGTCAAGGAGCCTAGCAGGGGCCTGACATACCCCTGATGTGAGTCCTTGACCACAGAGCCTAGCTGCTCTGGAAGGAGGCAGAGAGTCTTGGACGAGGTTGCCCCACTGGCTCCCGGGATGGAGAGCCAGGCAAGGTCACACTGCAGTGAGAATGATGGACACCAGGTGGCGCTGTGGCCCCACACACCAGGCCCAGCCCACTGCTCAACACCTAATGCCAGGCTGATCTTGGGCACCCCTGGCCACCTCAGTAAGCTCGTCCAGCTCCCCACACATCTCAGCCCCTACACAGCCAAGCTCCTTGTCATTTATCAAGGCCCTTCTCAATCTTGTCCTTGAACACCCTGGACCTACCCCACACCCTGATGCAAATACCAGTCCCAGTCCATAATCACTTCTGGTGGTTTCACACCTCCAGGCCTTGATTCACTCTTTTCACCACCTGAATTCCCTTTCCCCACCCCTTGTTCAGTGCTAAAGGCTCAGCGCTAGCATGCCCTCTGACCCGTCCCCCACCACAGCTGACTCCTTGCTCCCATGGGTGCCTCTGGCGCACTCCCACCAGCCCAGTACCTCCCAGGGCAGGGCCTGGCATGGGGTGAGCCTCAGACTCTGAGAAAATGACCAAGGCCTTCCCCTTTCTGGGCCTCAGTTTCTTCATCTGGAGAATGGAAATTATGGATTGGATCCACTCTAAGTTCCTCCTAGTGTGACTCCGCTCCCCACCCCTGGCTTGCGAGGTCAGGAGAGAAACTTGCTCAAGTTCTCACAGTCCTGGGCTGAGCTCTGACCTGCAGAGACCACTGACCCCAGCTGTCAGGCTGCCACCCTTGTCCCCCACCCCCAGGTGGAACAGTGCTGTGGCCTGGGCCATATCTGTCCCCATTGACTTTGGCTGAGAGCTCCAGAGGGCCTGAGCCAACCGAGCAACAGCTTCCACCTTCTTCTTCAAAGCCATCTGAGCATGTGCCCAGCTTGTTTAGATTCATTAGACTTGTTTATTGTGAAAACAATATAAGCACTGCAGGCATTTTGAAAGTTTAAAAAAAAAAAAACCAGGCCAGACACAGTGGCTCACACCTGTAGTGCCAGCACTTTGGGAGGCTGAGGCTGGTGGAACACCTGAGATCAGGAGTTTGAGACCAGCCTGACCAACATGGAGAAACCCCGTGTCTACTAAAAAACACAAAATCAGCCAGGTGTGGTGGTGACACATGCCTGTAATCCCAGCTACTCAGTAGGCTGAGGCAAGAGAATCACTTGAACCCAGAAAGCAAAGGTTGTGGTGAACTGAGATTGCACCATTGCACTCCAGCCTGGGCAACAAGAGTGAAACTCTGTCTCAAAAAAAAAAAAAAAAATCCAACATCCAGTCTTCCCCAGCCTCAGCACACAGCACACCTCCCCTGCTGCCCCTAGGCTTCTTAACTACACAACCTTTAGGAGGATGTTGACCCATTTGTAGATGAACAACCTCAGGGAGTGGGAGGGACCTGCCCAAGGTCACTTGTGTGAGGAGAGCTCCAGGAACTGTCAGCCTGACTGTAAACCCCACTACACAGAGGCTGCCCCTCGGGCCTGGACCGCCCATACACAACAAGTCACATACCAGGTAGAGAAATAGTATTGACAGCCCCGATGTTTATTGGACATGTTGACACATGGCCTCCTACCAGGAGCCAGGGAAAAGCCTGGGCTTTGGCAAAACAGGACTGAGGAGGAATCCTGCCTGTGATGTGTGACCCTAGGAAAGCCACTGCACCTCTCTGATGTCAGAACCTACCTCTGGAAATTGAGCGTAAGGGTACTCTCTTTAGAGATGTATTGAGAAAAGTAAGTGAAACACCCAAACCAAACATGAAAGTCACTAACTGCCAAACTTCAGCCACATGTCTGGCCCACAAGCACCCAAGATTTTCCCTTCATAGCAGTATCTTGCCAGGTTCAGCTCTCAGTCCACTGTGTTCAGTTCTGGCTTCCTCTGGGTCCCTCTAAGTCACCCTTCTGGCCAGTCTTACCTTTCCCCAGTACTGCACTTCTCCCCAGGGACTCCCCTGGTCCCTATCTGAGCACCAGTTGCCAGGGATGAGCCTTCCTCTTTATTTATTTATTTATTTTTACTGTTTGGTTTTTTTTTTAGATGGGGTTTCACCAAGATGGCCAGGCTGGTCTTGAACTCCTGACCTCAGGTGATCCTCCCACCTGGGCCTCCCAAAGTGCTAGGATTACAGGCATGAGCCACCATGCCCGGCGAGCCTTCCTCTTAAAGGGACATAATGGTGGCCATAGGGATTACCCCCCTACCTGGTCCTCCTGGGTCTGTACCTCAGGGCAAAAAACTCTCCCTCTCTGGGTTTCAGTGGCCTTACCATGTGGAAAGGGTTGTGATGAGAATTGAGGGACGGATGGTAGGAAAGGCATTTGTAAGAAGCAGCCCATTTGTTGAGGGGCCAACGGTGCTTATCTTTGTTTTCAGAAAGGTGGATCCAGTCCATAGGAGATAAAAGCCCCTCCTGCCCAACAGGCCACACTCCAGGCCTTCTGGATCCCAGCATTAGGGGTGGGGCCCAGGAATCTGCACTTAACCTGTTTCTAGGGATTCTTCAACAATGGAACAGGTCAATGAAGATACTGGTGGCTCACACCTGTAATCCTAGCACTTTGGGAGGCCAAGGCGGGCGGATTGCCTGAGTTCAGGAGTTCAAGACCAGCCTGGGCAACATGGTGAAACCCTGTCTCTACTAAAAAGCAAAAAATTGGCCAGGCGCAGTGGCTCACACCTGTAATCCCAGCACTTTGGGAGGCTGAGGTGGGTGCATCATAAGGTCAGAAGTTCAAGACACCCTGGCCAACATGGTGAAACCCCGTCTCTACTAAAAATACAAAAATTAGCTGGGCACGGTGGTAGGCGCCTGTAATCCCAGCTACTCAGGAGGCTGAGGCAGGAGAATTGTTTGAACCTGGGTGGCAGAGGTTGCAGTGAGCCGAGATTGTGCCACTGCACTCCAGCCTGGGTGATAGAGTGAGACTCTGTCTCAAAAAAAAAAAAAAAATTAGCTGGGCATGGTGAAGTGTGCCTGTAGTGCCAGCTACTCAGGAGGCTGAGGCAGGAGAATCACTTGAACCTGGGAGGCAGAGGTTGCAGTGAGCCAAGATCGAACCACTGCACTCTAGCTAGACTGTCTCCAAAAAAAACCTGGTTAAGTGTCCTATATGGTGTGTAAGGGTTATTGCTGAGTTTAAAATGAGGAAACTGAGGCCAGTATAACAAAATTAAATGCCGATTTATTCAGCTCCCGGGCGAGGTTCTATGGTCTGGGGGAAAGAGGACCAGAGAAGTCATGCTGACTTCCTGGGGCGTGGGTTTTTTTTTTTTTTTTTTTGAGACGGAGTTTCGCTCTTGTTACCCAGGCTGGAGTGCAATGGCGCGATCTCGGCTCACCGCAACCTCCACCTCCTGGGTTCAAGCAATTCTCCTGCCTCAGCCTCCCGAGTAGCTGGGAATACAGGCATGCGTCACCATGCCCTGCTAATTTTTGTATTTTTTTTTTTTTAGTAGAGACAGGTTTCACCATGTTGGCCAGGATGGTCTCGATCTCTTGACCTTGTGATCCACCCGCCTTGGCCTCCCAAAGTGCTGGGATTACAGGTTTGAGCCACTGCGCCAGGCCGGGTGTGGGGTTTTTATGGCTATGAGGAACAAGCAAGAGCTGGGTGCTCTGACTGGCTCCAGGGGAGAGGGATTGGGATGGGGCGGGTTGCTACTGGGTGGTGGGTTGTTGGGCGGGTTTTCCAGTGCAAGAGCCAGCCTTCCAGGGGAGCCATGCGGCAGAGCTAGGTGCTGAGTGCAGAGCCTGGTGCCGGATGCAGAGTCAGGTGCTGAGTGCAGAGGTGGGTATGTCTGGCCTCCCGGCGAGGCAACTGGCAAGGAACCCAAGAGGTGGCCTTACATGGTGGTTAGCTCATAGTAGAGAATAACGAGCACCAGTTCTTACTATTTCACCTTTTATAGTTCTATCAGGTGGGTTTTTTTTTTTTTTTGAGATGGAGTTTTGCTCTTGTTAGCCAGGCTGGAGTGCAATGGTGCGATCTCAGCTCACCACAATCTCTGCCTCCTGGGTTCAGGCAATTCTCCTGCCTCAGCCTCCTGAGTAGCTGGGATTACAGGCACGCACCACCATGTCCAGCTAATTTTTTGTATTTTTAGTAGAGACGGGGTTTCACCATGTTGACCAGGATGGTCTCGATCTCTAGACGTCATGATCCACCCGCCTCGGCCTCCCAAAGCGCTGGGATTACAGGCTTGAGCCACCGTCCCCGGCTCAGGTGGGGTTTATATCCTCCTTAGATATAAAGAAACTGAAGCCCAGTGAGGAAAGATTACCTGTCCAAGTCCTTAGGGTTAGCCAGGACCAAACTGCAGTTCTCCCTGATGCCAACTCCAGTGATCTTCCAAGATACCATGCTGGGATTACAGGTGCACCCCACCATGCCTGGCTAATTTTTGTATTTTTAGTAGAGACGGGGTTTCCTCATGTTGGCCAGACTGGTCTCAAACTCCTGACGTTAGATGATCCACCTTTCTCTGCCTCCCAAAGAGCTGGGATTACAGGTGTGAGCCACTGCACTTGGCTCCTTTTCCTAATTTCAAAAAGTTGAACTGCTGGCTCATATGATCTGCACTTTTTTTTTCTTGAGACAGGGTTTCTTCACTCTTGTCACCCAGACTGGAGTGCAGTGGCAAAATATGTCTCATTGCAGCCTCAGCTTCCTGGGCTCTGGTGATTCTCCTACCTCAGCGTCCTGAGTAGCCAGGACCCCAGGTGCACACCACCATGCCCGGCTAATTTTTTGTATTTTTAGTAGAGACAGCGTTTTCCCATGTTGCCCAGGCTGGTCTCGACCTCCTGAGGTCAAAAATCCACCCACCTTGGCCTCCCAAAGTGCTAGGATTACAGGTGTCAGCCACCACACCCAGCTCTACATTTATTTTCCTGTGAAACGCAAAGCAGGTAGTGTTCATCCCATTTTACAGGTGAAGACACAAAGCCTCTGAGAGGTGAAGTGACTTGTCCAAGGTCACACAGTGGTGGAGCCGGGAAGATAAACTCGAACTGACTCCAAAGTCAATGCAATGGTTAAATAATTGTGAAAATAATCTGGGAAGGTTGGCTGGGCACGGTAGTTCACATCTATAATCTCAGCACTTTGGGAGATCATTCGAGGTAGGGATTTTGAGACCAGCCTGACCAACATGGTGGAACCCTATCTATCTCTACTAAAAATACAAACTTAACCGGGCATGGTGGCACATGCCTGTAATCCCAGCTACTCGGGAGGCTGATGCACGGGAATCGCTTGAACCCAAGAGGAGGTGAAGGTTGCAATGAGCCGAGATGGCACCATTGCACTCCAGCCTAGGCAAAAAGAGTGAAATTCTGTCTCAGAGAAAAAAAAATTAGGAGGGTGTGGTGGCACATGACTGTAATCCCAGCTGCTTAGGAGGCTTGAGGCAGGAGAATCTCTTTAACCTGAGACGGAGGTTGCAGTGAGCCAGATCGTGCCACTGTACTCCTGGCTGGGTTACAGAGTGAGACCCTGTCTCAAATAAAATAAGGCCCTGTTTCAAAAATAAAAAACAAATAAAAATACAAAACTTAACCGGGGATGGTGGCACACACCTGTAGTCCCAGCTACTCGGGAGCCTGAGGCACGAGAATCGCTTGAACCTGGGAGGTAGAGGTTGCAGTGAGCAGAGGATTGCGCCATGCACTCCAGCCTGTCTCAGAAAAAAAAAAAAAGAATCTGGGAAGCTCTCCAAGGAGGTGGACCGTGAGAGCTGGGTCTTATGTGTGGACAGAAGTTATAAGGTTCGGGGAAGGCAATTCCGCAAAGTTCAAAGCCTGAGCAAAGGCCTTCAGAAGAGACTTCTTTCTTTTTCTTTTTTTTTTTTTTTTGAGACAGAGTTTCGCTCTTGTTACCCAGGCTGGAGTGCAATGGCACGATCTCGGCTCACCGCAACCTCCGCCTCCTGGGTTCAGGCAATTCTCCTGCCTCAGCCTCCTGAGTGGCTGGGATTACAGGCACTCGCCACCATGCCCAGCTAATTTTTTGTATTTTTAGTAAAGACGGGGTTTCACCATGTTGACCAGGATGGTCTCGATATCTTGACCTCGTGATCCACCCGCCTCGGCCTCCCAAACTGCTGGGATTACAGGCTTGAGCCACCGTGCCCGGCCTCTTTTTCTTTTGTTTTTGAAGCGGAGTTTCGCTCTTGTCCCAAGTAGCTGGGTTTACAGGCATGCACCATGCCCAGCTACTAATTTTGTATTTTTAGTAGAGTCGGGGGTTTCCCTTCTTGGTCAGGCTAGTCTCGAACTTTCGACCTCAGATGATCCGCCTGCCTCGGTCTTCCAAAGTGCTGGGATTACAGGCGTGAGCCACCGCGCCCGGTCCAGAAGATTTCTTACAGCTCAAAATTTGTAAGGCAAAAGCGATCACTACAAATCTTGTCAGAGTGGAGAGAGACCCCGGCTCTCTAAGACAGGGTCGAGGCCCCGCCAGACCCAGCCCCTCGTCTGCCAAGTAGCAATCACCATCAACCCGCCAATTCTCATCCCGCCCCTGTCTTCCGGGTTCAACCTCTCACTTCCTGCCGGGCCAAGGCTCAGGCCCCGCCTCCGTCTTGTTTGGAGCAATCCAATCGAACCTAGGGGGCTCCGCCCCGCCCTATACCACGCCCCCTCCTCCAGGGGTAATCAGAATCAGCTCAGGCCCCACCCCTGCCTCGGGCCACCGAGACCACGCCCCTTATATTTTGGCTCAGTCTGCTGCCCCCGCCCCCAAAGGCCCGCCCCGTCGAATCTTAACCCTGCCCTGTTTCGGCGGCAGCATCGTTTGGACTCCGCCCGGCTCGCGTAACTGCAGCCATGGCGGTCACCCCCCAGGGCGCCCGCAGGAAAGAGCGCGTCCTTTGCCTGTTTGACGTGGACGGGACCCTCACGCCGGCTCGCCAGGTAGGACGCTGAAGTTTGGAAGCTCCCGCCGGGGGTGTCACGCGGACACACCCGAGGCTGAGTGTGGGGTCTGCAGCAGCGTGACCGTGGACACCCCGGGACCGAGTGTGGGATGTGGCGTTACCCGGCCACCTGACATCCGGGGCTGCCCACCGCGAGTAAGGGGACCTGGTCCTCCACGTCACTGCCCCTGCGGCGTCCCTGCCTGTGTTCTGCTTGGGAGTGCTGGAGTTGGATCCAATACTGGAGGGAGGAGGCTGCGAGCGGGGGGCCTACCTCCCCTCCCCAGAGGCTTTCACGCGCCACTGAGGCCTGGCTCCCGGATGCACCCCCACCCGAACCGGGGATCCCACCCTAGTTCAGCCCTACGACGCACCAGTGGTGGGAGTTGGCTTCTGAACCGGGAGTTCAGGCACACAAGCACACAGCCAAGCGTCAGTCACCATCTGGTGGGATACCGAGGATCTAGGAGCCATCCCACCTCGACCTTTGCAGGTCTGGGCCTCCCCCAGCAGAGAAGGGTTCTTTTCGAATGCTTTTATGGGCTCTACCCACCCGGAGGTGAGAGGCTGCAGGCCTAGTCTGTTTACTGTGAGGACACTGAGGCATAATGAGGATAGGATTGTAGTTTTCCTCCTAAAGGCTCTCTCTGTGTTGAGCCTCTTAACGTCTGCTCAGTTTTTCTCCCACTGGGTCTCATCCTGAGTGAGTCCCCAAAAGCCCCCTCATCAGCTGGATGCCTAAATAAGCAGGCTTCATTCATGCCCTCCCTGTGGGTAACTCACCCTCCAGTCTGGGGGCCTTAAGGACCAACTGACAGGTCTAGAGACGGGGAGCAGTGGGGATGGGTTTTACTAGGCAGTGGTTGATGGGGACCCAGGTCTTAGCCTCCTCTTTTAGGTCCTGAATGCCTTTCCCTATCCTCTATGGTGAAGTTGCCTTGGCTTGGGCCCTGGGGGCTCAAGGAATGATCAGTCCACTCTGCCTTCCTGCAGGGGTGATCCAGGAGGAAGATGGTAGGATTGGAGTGAAGGTGGGCTGGTCAAAGTGGCTCACTCCTGTAATCCTAGCACTTTGGGAGGCTGAGGCAGGCAGATCACCTGAGGTCAGGAGTTGGAGACCAGCCTGGCTAACATGGTGAAACCCTATCTCTACTAAAAATACAAAAAATAGCTGGGCATGGTGGTGCATGCCCAGCTAGAGGGACTACAGAGGCAGAGGCAGAATTGCTTGAACCTAGGAGGCGGAGGTCGCAGTGAGTGGTGATGGCCTCATTGCACTCTAGCATGGTTCACAGAGTGAGACTCCATCACAAATAAAAGAACTGGAACAAAGGTGGCAGGGCCTAGACCCAGTTCTGATACCTCCCTCTGACCTTTTGCTTTACAGACATAACAACCTGAATAAAAACAGCCTGTTAATTTTTCTATGGGCCAGGCTATGTGCTTACTGCCTTTTGAAAGTTAATTTTTAATTGTACACATATTCATGAGCACATTCTCCTGATGAAGAATGAAAACATGACAGAGAAGGGTAAAGTCTCCTCTGACCACACCAGGATCCCAGGCCTGGCCCCCTCCCCAAGGCAGTGTGGTTCAAGTGCTGTGGCTTACCTCCAGGGTTTTATCTGCTTTATCTGGATCTGTTTGCCCAGAGCAATTTTTTTTTTTTTTGGTGACAGAGTCTCAGTCTGTCACCCCGGCTGGAGTGCAATAATGCAATCTCGGCTCACTGCAGCCTCTGCCTCCTGGTTTCAAGTGATTCTCCTGCCTCAGCCTCCCGAGGAGTTGGGACTACAGGCTCATGCCACCTGGGTAATTTTTTGTATTTTTAGGAGAGACAGGTTTTTACCGTTGGCTTCTCAAGAATCAACTTGATTGTGATGCTATTTTGTTGTTAGAGACAGGGTCTCGCTCTGTCACCCAGTCTCTGGAGTGCAGTGGTGCGATCAAAGTTCTCACTGCAGCCTCGAACTCCTGGGCTTAAGTGATTCTCCTGCCTCAGCTTCCTGAGTAGCTGGGACTACAGATGAGTGTCACCATGCCAATTTTCAACTGGGTGTGCTGGCTCATGCCTGTAATCCCAGCACTTTGGGAGGCCCAGGCGGGTGGATCATCGGAGATCAGAAGTTCAAGACCAGCCTGCCCAACATGGTGAAACCCTGTCTTTACTAAAAATTAAAAAAAAAAAAAAAAAAAAATGGCCGGGCATGGTGGCTCACGCCTATAATCCCAGCACTTTGGGAGGCCGAGGAGGGTGGATCATGAGGTCAAGAGATTGAGACCATCCTGGTCAACATGGTGAAACCCTGTCTCTACTAAAAATACAAAAATTAGCTGGGCATGGTGGTGCGCACCTGTAGTCCCAGCTACTCGGGAGGCTGAGGCAGGAGAATTGCTTGAACCCAGAAGGTGGAGGTTGCGGTGAGCCAAGATTGTGCCATTGCACTCCAGTCTGGGTAACAACAGCGAAACTCCGTCTCAAAAAAAAAAAAAAATTGACTGGAGTGATGGCTCATGCCTGTAATCTCATCACTTTGAGAGGCAGAGGTGGGTGAGTCACAAGGCCAAGAGTTCAAGACCAGCCTGGCCAACATAGTGAAACCTTGTCTTTACTAAAAATACAAAACTTAGCCAGGCGTGGTGGTGGATACCTGTAGTCTCAGTTACTTGGGAGGCTGAGGCAGGAGAATTGCTTGAACGCGGGAGGTGGAGGTTGCAGTGAGCTGAGATCGTGAGCTCTACTCCAGCCTGGGCAACAGGGCAAAAGTCCATCTCCAAAAAAAAAAAATTTCATAGGCCCTAGTCTCAAACTCCTGGATCAAGCAATCTTTCTGCCTTGGCCTCCCAGAGTGTTGGGATTACAGACCTGAGCCATGATGCCCCCCAACCTGTCTAATTTTTGGTGTCTAAGCCTTGTATTGCTTCAGATCCAGGTAGAATGTGGGCTCCCTGGGTTCTGAGCACTAAATGAGGGCTAAGTGGAGGTCCGAGACATGCTGAAAGCCAGAATGCTGTACTTCCCCCTTCCCGCATAGAAAATTGACCCTGAGGTGGCTGCCTTCCTGCAGAAGCTGCGAAGTCGAGTGCAGATTGGTGTGGTGGGCGGCTCTGACTACTCTAAGATCGCTGAGCAGCTGGGTGACGGGGACGAAGGTAGGCGTGGGGCTAGGGGTAGCGGGAGTGGGGAGTTTGAGAGATTCCTGAGCATCTTCAAAGAGCCAGTCCTGCTTCTCTGGGGCAGAAGAAAAAGAGCGAGAGCAGCCAGATAGTTCCCTCACTGATCCCACAAACATTTGAGCACCTCCTGTTGCCTGGCATTATGCCAGGCCCTAGAGAAACAGCTGGGAACAAGGCAGGCAGAACTTGCCCTTATGCAGTTTACTTCTCATCTTTCCGTGCTGAGTCTTGATTTCCTCATCTTTAAAATGGGCTGAACTGGCTGGCACAGTGGCTCACACCTGTAATCCTAGCACACTGGGAGGCCAAGGCAGGTGGATCACTTGAGGTCAGGAGTTCAAGACCAGCCTGGCCAACATGGTGAAACCCCATCTCTAATAAAAATGCAAAAATTAGCTGGGTGTGGTGGCACATACCTGTAGTCCCAGCTACTTGGGAGGCTGAGGTAGGAGAATCACTTAAACCTGAGAGGCAGAGTTTGCAGTGAGCTGAGACCATGCTACTGCACTCTAGCCTGGCAACAGAGTGAGAATCCATCTCAAAAAAAAAATAAAAATTAGCTGGGCGTGGTGAAACATGCCTGTAATCCCAGCTACTCAGGAGACTGAGGCAGGAGAATCAATTGAACCTGAGAGGCGGAGGTTGCAGTGAGCCAAGATCAGGCCAATGCACTGCAGCCTGGGTGGCAGAGTGAGGCTTCATATAAAAAAAAAAAGGTGGGGGGCAGAATCAATGATGGCTACTATTTGTCAAAAATGATCATGTGTTAATGTCATTTCATTTAATCCCTAAACTCACACTTTAGAGTAGGTGTGATCATCCTATTTAACAGAGGATGACTCTGAAGTTATCTAGGAAATTGATTGGACCTCAGATCTCCTGGACTCAGCTCACTCAAAGTGGGTGCCTCCAGTTCCTCGAGCCAGAAAATTCCTTGAATTTTTCCTTTTCTGCACCTCTTGTTTATTCCATCAGCAAACCCCAAAATATCTTTCTGTCCCCTCTGTCTCCATTTCTACCACCCCATCATAGTCCAGGTGACCACATGCCACCCAGACACTGCAACAGTCTCTGGGCTGTGCTCCCTGTGCCTCCCATCTCCCACCTAATCCAGTTGCTTCTTGAGGCAGCCAGAGCTGAAAACTCCAACTCTCCCATGCAGCCAGCTTTGAGAACACAATGTGACGGCAGCTGTAGAATGGAAGGAAGCCCCTTTGCAGAGGGGCCGGGGAACACAGACTGGAAATGACGCCCTCTGCCGGAGAGTACTGCACGGCTTCCAGAGGAGGGAGCTGGATCTTGGAGGATGAGTGGCAGGGAAGCCAAGGCAGGGCGGTCCTGACAGAAGGACCTGCATGGATGCCTGTGTGTAGAGGCCCAGAGCCTTTGGAAGAAAACCAAGCTGCAGAGGGAGAAAGGCTGGAGAAGCAGGTCGTAGCCTGGGATTGAACAAATGGCCTTTGAATGTGAAACCAAGGGTGTGAGCTTCTTTTCTCTTTACTTGCCTGTGGCGTCACAGACCTGGTCTCACACTTTCTTTTTCTGGTCCTCTATGTGGCACCAAAGTCATTGAGAAGTTTGATTATGTGTTTGCCGAGAATGGGACGGTGCAGTATAAGCATGGACGACTGCTCTCCAAGCAGGTCAGTGTGCCAGGGGCTTAGCCAGGGGCACCCCACTTTTCCACAGTGGGGCAGTCAAGGGTGCCTTCTGTGCTGGGCTGGGGGAGAGATGCTGTGCCTGTCTCAGGGTCAGGCAGCCCAGGCCACACTCAGAGCCCTGTGTTCCTTGCCCAGACCATCCAGAACCACCTGGGGGAGGAGCTGCTGCAGGACTTGATCAACTTCTGCCTCAGCTACATGGCCCTGCTCAGGCTGCCCAAGAAGCGGTGAGGTCCCACCAGCCTCATCTCCAGAACCTGGGGCCTGAGGGAGGAGAAGTGTGGGTCCCTCATAGGGAGCCTGGAGATACTTGGGCCTCTGATTTTTTCGGGGGGAGTGTGGATTCTTGTCCCCTTTGAAGTCCTATAAGGTTGGGATCCCAGGTGGAGCTAGAATTGAATTCAGGTTTGCTCTGGTTCTCTCTGGCTCCCCGCCCTCTCGCACCACCAGTGGAACCTTCATCGAATTCCGGAATGGCATGCTGAACATCTCGCCCATCGGCCGGAGCTGCACCCTGGAGGAGCGGATCGAGTTCTCCGAACTGGACAAGGTACCACTAGCTTTGCAACCTTAGGTCTGTGGGGCCTCAGTCACTCAATTTCTCTGAGCCTTTATTTTCTCATCAGTAAAATAGACTGCGGGAGGTGTTGATTCAGCTGAACCCTTTTGGGCACCCACCATGTGCCCAAACAGACCTGCATCTTTCCAACGCTGCTGGTCCCCCTCCCTAGGTGACCAGCACCAGCAGCCACTCACTGAGCCAGACCAACACCTGGGAACACCATTTCCACCTTCCCACCCACATCGGGTCCAACAACTCCTATTTCCTCAGCCTCTCGAGTCAGTGTCAAATCTGTTTATCTGCAGAACTGAGATCCCACTCTCCAGATTACCCCTTTCCCCCAACCCAGCCCGCTCCAACTTTCCTGTCTCTCCCCACCCTCGAATAAGCCCTGTCAGCCTGCTCTCCATGCCACTGAGAACCTTTCTTTTCTTTTTTGGAGATAGAATCTCATTCTGTCACCCAAACTGGAGTGCAGTGGCATGATCTTGGCTCACCACAACCTCCGCCTCCCAGTTTAAAGCAATTCTCCTGCCTCAGCCTCCTGGGTAGCTAGGATTACAGGCGTGCACCACTATACCCGGCTAATTTTGAATTTTTAATAGAGACAGTGTTTCTCCATGTTGGTCAGGCTGGTCTTGAACTTCTGACCTCAGGTGATCCGCCTACCTCTGCCTCCCAGAGTGCTGGGATTACAGGCATGTGCCACCACGCCCAGCCATATATTTTAAGTAGAGATGGAGTTTCACCATGTTGGCCAGGCTGGTCTTAAACTCCTGACCTCAGGTGATCCGCCTGCCTCAGCCTCCCAAAGTGCTGGGATTACATGAGCCACCGTGCCGGCCCATGAGAACCTTTCAAACACGTCAGCCACATCTACCCCCTAGCCCCACCCCCTTGCTTATAATCCTTCCATGGCTCCTCGTTGCCAACTGGATGGTGTCCTAACCTTCTGCTATAGTGCCCCAAGCCCTGAGTGCCTGGCTCCAGCTCTCCGTGTCTCCTTTCTGTGTCCTTCAAGCTCCACTTTCTATTCCTGGAACACACAAAGGTCCCCTCACCTCTGCCTGTGCTACCCCTGCTAAACCATGATGTGCGTTTTGCTTTTCTCCCTACTGCCTTCCTCCCTCTCGGAGATGGATCAATCCACCCATCCAAACCTTTCCACGCTGGCCTGTCCACATGATGCCGTCATTCTCTCTGACCTGTTCCTCGGCTCTCCTGCCCTCTGCTCCAGCCATGGCCTCCTGGCTGATACTAGAGACAGCAATGTCCCACTTCAGGGCTGTACCTCAGCCAGAGCATACTTCTCTCAGGCCCAGCTCATCCCTCCGTGGGGCCTGCACTTCTTGCTCCTTTCCCTCCCTTATTTCTCCCCAAGCAGCCTTGGCCATCTTCTACCATCTGCTTTTAAAATCCGAATTACTCTCTGTCCCCTTCCCAGAACTGTAAGCTCTATCAGGGATCAGCGCACGGATTTCTGCAGCTTAGTTTTTTTTTTTTTTTTAAGACAGAGTCTCACTCTGTTGCCCAGGCTGGAATGCAGTAGCATAATCTCGGCTCACGGTAACCTCTGCCTCCCAGGTTCAAGCGATTCTCCTGTCTCACTCTCCCAAGTAGCTGAGATTATAGGCTCATGCCACCATGCCCAGCTAGTATTTGTATTTTTAGTAGAGATTGGTTTTACCATGTTGGCCAGAATGGTCTCAAACCCCTGGTCTCAAGTGATCCACCTGCCTTGGCCTCCCAAAGTGCTGGGATTACAGATGGGAGCCACTGAGCCCAACTACAGGGACTTTTTTTGAGTTAAGATTGGTCATTGGCAAGGAAACCCTCCCCTGCCACACACACATGCTGAGAGGTGACTCCTTGTCCACCCAGGTTCCCAGTCCCAGCTCTACCCATTTGCCTCATAACCTGGAAAAGCAGCTTTTCTACTGAGTGCCTCAGTTTGCTTATGTGTAAAGTGGGGGTAATAGCAGTTCCCATCCTATAGGGAGTCATGTGAGATGGCACATGGACCGAGCCTGGCTTGGGATTAGGGAGTCAGTCACACACAAACTCCCCACCCCAAAGCCCTGGTTCTTCTCAAGTATTTTTGGCTGTTTGCCCCCTTCTGGCACTGGAGGGGCATGAACCTTCCTGATCTGTGCTCCCTGCACTGGCCCAGATCTGGTATAAATGCTTGACCCAGCTCCAGTCTTCCAGAACCCTGAGGGAGGGACGAGTACTTCCCGTTCTTAGATGAGGATGCTGAGACCAGAGGGTGAGTGACCAGCTCAAGGTCACAGTGCTGGTCGGTTCCTGTCAAGGCTGGCCTTGCACATGGGGCTGTCCCGTGACCAGCCTTGTTCTCTAGAGAAGGGAGGTGCAGCGAGCCTTGGCCATGTGGAAACATTTCTTCAGAGCTTAGGGCACCCTTAGCAGTAGCCCTGTGCCTACAGAGTGGCTGCTGGTGGGGACTCTGGCCTCTCTGGAGTCCATCTACTGGCTGGAAAGCCAGGCCAAGGCTGGCAGGGGGCTCACATCCCTCATCTCTGCTTTTCCATGAGAGGGAAGCAGGCAGGGTTCATTCATTACTTCTTCCTCCTTTAGTCCAGGAAATAGGCTCAGAGAGGTCAGGTGACTTGCCCATGGTTACACAGCTGAGTACAGCAGCCAAGCCTGGCTACCTGCCTTCAGATCTCAGGCTGGGGGTGTCTGGCTTTATTCTGACATCCTCCCTGGGTCCTTTCTCCAGGCTCCATGCTGCTGACCGCTGTCTGCCTTTCTGCCTCAGTCCTACCCAGCTCTGACTACAGGGCCATACCAGCCACCCCACTCCTGTGCTCCAAAATCTTCAGCCCCTCTGGGTCCCCCAGGATGTGGTCAGACTTCCCAGCCTGGTCTTGAGACCCTCTGTAACTGAATGTCCTACTGTCTGGTTTAGATATTCAGCCGTCTCTTGGGATGGAGATGGCCACTCCCCTTTGTGACCCTCTGAGATGGAGATCCTAGAGGGATCCCTAGGGGGTGGTGGGGGACTGTCCACCTGCTCCATGTTTGCAGAGCTCCTGCCAGATTGCCTTCTCAGAGGGACGGGACAGGCCTGGGCACTACTGAGTCCCCTAGCCCAGCCACGTCTTTGCACAGTGGGTGCTGTGCCATGCCTGGCATCCTGCCCTCTCTGAATGCCCACAGCCACCTCTTCACAACTCTCTTGCTCTTAGCTCCCACACTCAGAAATGAGTGTTTGCTGTATTGAGCTGGGCACAGCCAACAGGATGGAGCCGTGCCTGGAGGTGGGCACTGACATGGGACCCAGACTGCCCTGTCTCCTCGGCCTTCCTCTTCGTTTCTCTCCTCCAAGGCCCCCTTCAGAAGTCCCAGCCCACAGCCCCATTGGTAGCCCAATCCCTTCTGGATTTGGGCCCTGGCTCGGCCACCAAGGCTAGGTGACCTTGACCAAGGCGTGACCCCTCTCTGAGCCTCAGTTTCCTCATCTGCACAGTGAGGGGGTCCTGCCCACCTAGAAGGCTCAGCAAGCTCACGTGGATTGTGTGTCCAGCCAGGGCCTGGCACACAGCAGGTCCTCTGAGCTGCCATCCACCCCCTCCCCTCTGCAGAAAGAGAAGATCCGGGAGAAGTTCGTGGAAGCCCTGAAAACAGAGTTTGCTGGCAAAGGGCTGAGGTTCTCCCGAGGTATGTCCACCTGGCAGAGGGACTGGAAGGCCTTGTGCAGGGGAGCCTCCTTGCACCATCCGCTCCTCCCAAGACCAGGCTGTGGCCCCCAGTGGCTTTAGGAGCCCCTCCCCTGCTCAGGGCAGAGGGGCTGGCTGACCAGAGGGGCAAAAAGGGGCTCTGTTTACCGGCCCCGTTTTCCCCACCTCAGTGGTAAACACCTCATGCCTACCCAGTGTCTCAGCCCAAAAACTTAAGCTTCTCCCTTGAATGCTCTCCCTGGCCTCTTCCAAACTCTTAGAAGTCCCAGGGCCCCATGTCTGGAATTCCACTGGTGCTCACACTTCCACTGCCAGCAACTCGTCCCGGGCTCCAACCGACGCTGACGCAGCTGGGCTCCCCATGACACCTCACCCATTCCCCAGTGGCCAGAGAGGCAGGAGCTGGAGTCATGGTGTGCCTCTGCTCAAAGCCCTCCCAAGGCTATTCCTCCCTCTCCATGTGAAGCCCAGGGCCTACAAGCCCTCCCCCTGCCTCTCCCAGCATCCTCCATTGCTGGGACTCTAGTCCTTTTCCCTGCCTCAGGGGCTGTGCTTTGTTCCCTAGCCATCCACTGGGCTCAGGTCCCAGCTCATTGTCACCTCCTCAGAGGTCTCCCCTGACTACCCTGGCTGGATGAGCTTCTCCCACCCATTTCATGGTCTTGTTTGTTCTCCAGCCTGTGTTGTAACTTTCCTTGAGGATCCTAAGTCTGTCCCATGTCCTGATCCTGGCCCTCAGTAGGTACTCGAGGGAGGGTTGTTGAATGAATGAATGAATGAGCAACCCCTCTGCTAGCCTTTTCTGCCCCTCTCGGGAAGGAATAACAGTCCCCACCCCTGCCCCCAGGAGGTATGATCAGCTTTGACGTCTTCCCTGAGGGCTGGGACAAGCGCTACTGCCTGGACAGCTTGGACCAGGACAGCTTCGACACCATCCACTTCTTTGGGAATGAGACCAGCCCTGTGAGTGTGCCCCAGCCCAGGTTTCCCCCAGTGCAGATCACCCGAGGTCAAGGCCAGAACATGGGGCAACACAACAGACCTCTTGGTACGGGGGGCTCCGGGAGAACCACCAGTGCTCGCTAACCCCATTACACAGATTGGAAGGCTGGGGCCTCCAGAGGGCCGGGCACTTGTCCCACATCACACAGCAAGTCAGGGCAGGAAGGTGATGAGGGCTGAGAAGGTGGGCTTCCTGGCAGTTCTGAAGAGCCAGGAGGAGGGGCGGGTCTATAGCAGCTGATGTGGAAAGCGACTCCCGCTAAGTATGCCTTCTCTGCCCATCCTGTGTGCAGGGTGGGAACGATTTTGAGATCTTTGCTGACCCCCGCACTGTCGGCCACAGCGTGGTCTCTCCTCAGGACACAGTGCAACGATGCCGAGAGATTTTCTTCCCAGAGACAGCCCACGAGGCGTGACCGGGGCCCACATCTGTGCATCGTGACTTTTGAAAAGTTTGGCCCAGGCCTAAAGAGAGGTCCTGCTGTTGGATAGATGCCGGGGCCCCTCCTCTGGCCCAGGACGCCTGCTGCAAGGCCCACCCAGATGGGGGCCAGAGTCTGTGCAGACAACGTCCCCAGCCAGTCAGCTCCTGGTGGCATTGGCTCCGTCCTCCCAGGGCCCAGAGTGTGCCCCGTGCTCCACCTGGCGGCCCAGGCCACAGCTGCTGCTTGTAATTCGGTACAGAACAGGTTTCTTTCTGCACCGGGAAGAGGCATGCGTAAGTGTCAGTACGAGGTCTAGCCTGCCCTGCCTGCCTGCCCTGGGCAATGGGGTACGGTGGGGAAGGTGCCTACTTTAGACAACTTTGTCACAGTATTAAAGTTCCCAGAATGAAGTAGGTGTCAGTTGTGTCTGAATGGATAATTGGCCCCATTCACATACTGTCACAGCCACCACTTTGCAGATAAGTAAACAGCACAGAGAGGGCAGGGACTTGGCCCAGGTCCACAAGAAGTCTCTGATCCAGTCAAGGAGGGGGCCATTGAAGACCCAAAGAAGAGCAAGTTTGGTGTGTCTGCCCCCAGCCCTTTCCTTGGGGACTCTGACGCAGAGGCAGCTTCAGGCCACAGTGGGTCACAGTTGAGGGTTTATTGCCAGTGTTAGGAAGAATGGGGATCCAGGTGGCCAGGGGTCTTGGGAGGAATTCCATATGGGGCGCTGCAGGGCCTGTGAGTGGGGATGAGAGCTGCTGCCCCCTGCCACCCAGGTGGCCCCAGGGCTGATGCCACCATATTCTGACTGCTAGTGGTGCCTTAAAAGGCAGCTTCTCCACAGGAGGGGAGCCTCAGGGCTCCTTGTTGGTGAGGAGTCAACCCCCACCAACAAGCCGTCTCTCAAGGGGGCCAGGGGCCCTTGTTCCTCATGGGACAGGTTGGTCCATGCCTATTTTAGGGGGATGACCAGCACACCTCTGCAGCTCTGGGCTCCCAGATTTTGTGCCCCTGGGGGCAGGGGCAGGATGCAGGCACCCCGGCTGATGTCTACCCTAGAGTCTTGGGGTACCTACAAGGCCAGGGATCCTCCTAAACAGTCACTGATCCCCTCATCTTGGGCATTTGAGCCCCCAGTGTTACTCACCCTGGCCTGCTCTCCCTTGAACCACGGCCCCACTTCCCCCCGTCAGGCGATGTGCTTTCTAGAAGGGAGGGTGGTGGGCAGGGGTGTGCCCAGAGGTGGAGGCAGACAGGGCCCTCCTTGGCCAGGCTACCCTTACCCCTGCTTGGGAGTGAATGCCCACCAGCTTGGGTGCACACACATCTTGGCCCCAAAAGGACTCCAGGTGACAGCAACAGCTGTACATCTTTAGGGATGAATGCGGTAAGAGCCACACCTGAGCCGCTGGTCTATCAGGGCCTTGGGAAGAAGGGCTGATGTGGGGGCCACAGGGCCTGTCTCCAAGGCCCTCCTCATGGGTGCCCGGGCCTGGCCCTGCCTGATGGACGTGTGTTCATCCATCATCGTGGCGCCCTCAGCAACCGTCAGCCGGGCGTGACCCAGAGCATCAGTGGGGCTTGTGAGTCAGGGGAAAGGAGGACTGCAGCCAAGCTGCAGAGATGGACCCCTGCCCTCTGCAGACTCCTGGGCTCAACTCAGCACAGCCCAGGGGGAGGAGCCCAGAGCCACTGCCAGGCTGAGGAGGAGGGACTGGCCAGCAAAATGGGAGTCCCAAACCCCTTCCTCCCTCAGGCCCCTCTTCCTGCCTCTCCAGTGCACTGAGAGAGGAGAGCAGGAAGGAAGGCTGGCCTCAGCAGTGAGAGGGCCACACGCCTCCGTGTCTGCCTCTTCCCCTGCCAGAGGCTGGGAGGCTCCCCAAAAGCACCCACCGGCCAGGCTCCTGAGGGAGGGTCCAGGCCGTGGTGAGGGACCTCAGCCCAGGGAGGGAGACATGAATAGCACAGAGAGCCTGGCCCCAGGCCAGGGACTGACACTGGATGGCTCAGGGGCAGAGGCCAAGGGAGCAAGGCTCTCGTGGTTCAGTCACCACGGGGACGAGTAGGCAGGAGGGCAAGTGGGTCCTGCATGTCTGAGGCAGGGAGGGGAAGAGAGAGGCAGTGGACAGCGAGAAGCCAGGTCTGGTGGCCTCACCCTCCACCCATCTCCTGGCCAGCTCACACAGCAGTCACGGGTCATGGGGTGGGTGGAGGCACACGCTCACAGCCACAAGCACAGACAGACAGACAGACAGACAGATGTGCACACTGAGGCCACTGAAGGACTGATCAGCTGGGACAAGGGGGCATGGAGCCGGCTGCTGCCCATTCACCCTGTGTGGCTCCCCACCCCCTGGCCAGCTGGCCTGTGAGCCACCCAGCCTAGGAGCCCACGACCTGGCCAGACCACGTCTCATGTGGAGTGTGGGGGGCCAGCTGAGTGAGCACCACCTCCACGGCCTGGAACTTCTGGTTCTTGGGTGGGATGGGGCACATCTTGTAGGTCACCTCGTCGCCCTCCACCGGCACGTACTCCCCCTCGATGCTGGCAGGCAGGAGAGGGGGGTGTCAGCCCAGCAGCAGGCCCTATGGCCCAAACAGCCCTGCAGCCTGGCCTCAGGGACAGCCTGGCCAGGCTTTGCTTCTCAGAACCTCAGCTCCCAAATCTGTAAAATGGGAATCATGGACACGATGGCTCATGCCTGTAATCACAGTACTTTGGGAGGCCGAGGCAGGTAAATCACCTGAGGTCAGTATTTTAAGACCAGCCTCACCAACATGGCGAAACCCCATCTCTACTAAAAATACAAAAATTAGCCAGGTGTGGTGACTTGTGCCTGTAGTCCCAGCTACTTGGGAGGCTGAGGCAGAATTGTTTGTACCCAGGAGGTGGAGGTTGCAGTGAGCTGAGATTGTGCCATTGCACTCCAGCCTGGGTGACAGAGTGAGTCTCAAAAAATAAAATAAAATGGGACTCATAAGCTATACTTCCCTTTCTGGGTCCCTTCGGGACTGGGATGTGAAAGGGCGCAGGAGGGTCCCTAAAGCTCTGAGAAGCTCAGTGACCTCCCCAGGTCCTCTTGGCATTAGGAGTGGGTGGCACCAGGCCTAGACATCCATCTCTACTTCCTGGCCTACCTGCCTGAAGGCCTTTTCCAGGTTGAGAGGCTCAGGAGCTGGCCCAGCCCTCTTAGGCCCCCACGATGCTGGAACAGGATCCAGGGCCCAGCCACTGGCTCCCAGGCTTCTGGGGTCCACATGCCCACTCACCACCTGCTCCCAGCTCTCCTCCCAAAACGCACCCGCAGCCCCTACTCAGAGGACAGAAAAGGTGCCAAGAAAACAGACCTCAGGGCCAGGTATGGTGGCTCATGCCTGTAATCCTAGCACTTTGGGAGGATGAGGTGGGTGGATCACAAGGTCAGGAGTTCAAGACTAGCCTGGCCAAGATGGTGAAACCCTGTCTCTACTGAAAATACAAAAATTATCCAGGCATGGTGGCAGGTGCCTGTAATTCCAGCTTCTTGGGAGCCTGAGGCAGAGAATTGCTTGAACTTGGAAGGAAGGGGTTGCAGTGAGCCGAGAATGCACCACTGCATTCCAGCCTGGGCGACACATTTTTGAGGCACCGTGGGGGACGCTAGGGCAGGGGCCAGGAACAGGGAGGTGAAGGGGACTCACTCAGACACGTGCACAAAGATGTCCTCGGACCCGTTCTCGGGGGTGATGAAGCCATGGCCCTGAGCGCGTGAGAACTGCTTACAAACACCCTTGAACACGGGGCCAGCTGAGGCACGGGCTGTCCTGGAGAGAGGGTAGTGGGATTGGAGCTGTGGCCTGAGTCATCCCTCCCCAACCCCTACAGCCTTCCTGAGCCCTTTCTGCTGAGCCTGCCTCCGGACTGGGAAACTTGCCCTAGGCCAGAAACCACACAGTGATCCCCATTCAAGGATAATGAGGCCAGGCAGGTGGCTTACACCTGTAATCCCAGCACTTTTGGAGGCTGAAGCGGGAGAATTGCTTTGTCCTAGGAGTTTGAGACTAGCCTGGGGGTCTTATAGGGAGACCCCCCCATCTCTACAAAAAAATTTTTTTTTTTTTTTAGACAAGGTCTTGCTCTGTCACCCAGACTGGAATGCAGGGAGCACAATCTCAGTTCACTGCAACCTCTGCCTCCCAGGTTTAAGTAATTCTCGTGCCTCAGCCTCCTGAGTAGCTGGGATGACAGGTACTACCACCGTGCCTGGCTAATTGTTTTTATTTCTTTCTTTTTCTTTTTTTTGCTGTCACTCTTAGAATATGCTTAAGTTACTCAATTTTTGGCATTTTTAGTAAAGACAGGGTTTTGCAGTGTTTGGCCATGTTGGCCAGACTGGCTTGAACTCGTGGCCTCAACTGATCTGCCTGCCTCAATCTTTGGTGTAATCCCACCAAAGTGCTGGGATCATAGGTATGAACCACCATATCTGGCCCAAAAATTAAAAAAAAATAATTAGCTAGGATTGGTGGCATGTGCCAGTAGTCCTAGCTACACAGGAGGCTGAAGTGGAAGGATCGCTCAAGCCCAGGAAGTCCCAGCTGCAGTCAGCCACGATTGCACCACTGCACTCCAGCCTTGATGACAGAGCAAGACCCTGTTTTTCTCAAAAGATCCTTTGGCTTCCTCCATATGGACCCATATTACTCCCCCATGTGATCTCATCAGTCATCTACCTCAAAGGTCCAGGGCTAGTCTTTGTCACGCCAGCCCACCCTCTCCAAAGGTTAACTCCATGTCTTGGGTTTTGCCCATGTGGTGCCATCTGCCTGGAACCACCAGCTCCCTTCTTCACATGATACATCTTCCAAACCCAACCAGGACATCATCTCTTCTCATACCCGATGCTGGGTCCTCACCCCTGACCCTGCTGGGTTGTAATGGATGGCGAACAAGTCCCCTCTGGATTGTAAGCAGCTTGTGGGCTGGGGCATTGTCTTATTCATCACTGGATCCCCCCGCTCAGGAACTCAGTAAATCTTTGTGGAATAGATGGGTGGGTGGGTGGATGGATGGATGGATGGATGGGTGGATGGATGGATTGATGGATGGGTGAACAGGAGGATAGATGGGTAGATGGATAGATGGGTGGATGGATGGATAGATGGGTGGATGGATGGATGGATGGATGGATGGGTGGATGAATGGGTGGAAGGATGGGTGGATGGATGGATGGAAGGATGGGTGGATGGGTGGGTGGATGGATAGATGGGTGGGTAGATGGATGGATGGATGGACAGGACGGGTGGATGGATGGATGAACAGCTGGCTGGCTGAGTGGCTGAATGGATGGATGGAAGGGTGGGTGGATGGGTGAACGGCTGGCTGGCTGGCTGGCTGGCTAGATGGACAGATGGAAGGGTGGAAGGGTGGGTGGGTGGCTGGTTGGATGGATGGATGAATAGGAGGTTGGATGGATGGATGGATGGGTGGATGGATGGACGGGACAAACATTGCAGTTACTGGAAGGTCCACACATAGTTCTCCTGTCCCTGGTGAGGACAACAGGGGTTGGAGGAGGATAGAGATGGTCAGCCCCTGTCCTGGCAAATGTCAAGGGTCTGGGCAAGGAGCAGATACTCACGCTGAATAGGTCCTGGTCCGCTTGGTGGGCAGAGGGCTGGGTAGGTCCCTAGGTGAGACACCACCCCGCTCCCAGACCCTGCTGCCCTCCCGGTGGAAGGGGAAGGTGGGCCAGACTGGGGACTTGGGGGAGTGGAGCGGGGGCACAACTGGGGGTGATGTGGACTCCGAAGTCATGGTGGGGCCAGCAGGAGAACCTGGTGGGCTCTGGGGCCCAGAGGCCGGTGAGGGGTTCAGGCGTCCTTGCGGGCAGGGCCCGGCCTGGCCCTGCTCTGCGGCCTCACCAGCCACGGGCTCCGTCTGGAAGAGGAAGAAAGAGGCACAGGTGAGTCCAGTCCAGGGGAGCTGCTCCTGGACCCTGGCCACAGTCAGGAGGGCTGGTCCCACCTGCTATCCTCACAGCGTGACTTCAAGGCACAAACAACCCCATCGAGGCTCAGAGTCCTCACCAGAAAAACAATACTAGGGATCATATGACCCCTAAGTCCTTCCAGTGTGCAGTTCAATTCTAAGTCCAGGGGCCTGGGAGGTGGCTCGGTAGCGTGGCCAGTGATGGTCTGGAATATGGTTCGGCATAAGGGTCAGTTGTTTCAGAGTCACACATCTGGGTTCAAATCTCAGCTTTGTCACCTACGACTTGGTGACCTTAAGCAAGCCAAGTCACATATCAGCTCCAACATGGTGGGCGGGAGTGCGGGCTCCAGACCCAGGCCTGGGTTTGAATCCTGCATCCTTCATCTTCTGGCTACATGGCTTTGGCCCAGATCAACATTCTTTTTTTTCAGAGAGAGTTTTGCTCTTGTTGCCCAGGCTGGAGTGCAATGGTGATCTCAGCTCATCGCAGCCTCTACCTCCTGGGTTCAAGTGATTCTCCTGTCTCAGCCTCCTGAGTAGCTGGGATTGCAGGCACCCACCACCATGCCTGGCTAATTTTTTTGTATTTTTAGTAGAGACAGGGTTTTGCTATGTTGGCCAGGCTGGTCTTGAACTCCCAACCTCAGGTGATCTGTCCACCTTGGCCTCCCAAAGTGCTGGGATTATAGGCATGAGCCAACTCGTCTGGACCATTGGTGAACACTTTTAACCTCTGACTCTGTTTTCTGTTATGTAAAATGGGGCTTTTTGAGACAGGGTCTCATCCAGGCTGGGGAACTTTGATATGATCATGACTCACTGCAGCCTCCATCTCCTGGGTTCAATCGATCCTCCCACCTCAGCCTCCCATGTAGCTGGAACTACAATCATGCACCACCACATCAGGTAGTTGTTTGTTTGTTTGTTTGAGACAGACTCTTGCTTTGTCACCTAGGCTGGAGTGCAATGGTGTGATCTTGGCTCACTGCAACTTCTGCCTCCTAGGTTCAAGTGATCCTCCTGCCTCAGCCTCCCAAATAGCTGGGATTACAGGTGCATGCCACCACACCTGGCTAATTTTTGTATTTTTAGTAAAGACGGGGTTTTACCATGTTGGCCAGGCTGGTCTTGAACTCCTGACCTCAGGTAATCCACCTGCCTCAGCCTCCCAAAGTGCTAAGATTACAGGCCTGTGGCCTCCATTTCATACCCCTCCTGCCCCAGAGCTTGGAGTTCCCAAGGAAGGAAAATCACCCAGCAGCTTCCTATAAGGTTTCTTCGGAGTCCAGAGCTCAAAAATCCTGAACATACTGCATGGCAGGCCTGGATGAGTCCTGGAGTCCATTGGAGCAGGTCTTCTGGCCTCTGCTCAAGATTATACAGCAAGTGGAATTTTTCTGAGCCAAGATGCTGAGCTGGCTCTGCCATCCCTGGGGATGGAAGTGAAGAAGTATCCTCCCTCTTCCCAAAACCCTCCCCCTCCAGCTAGGAGGGTAGGAGAGCCTTAGGCTTGGCTCCCCTCATTGCCCCTCAACTCTGAAAAGGCTGATGTGGGGCTTTTCAGTCTGAGCTCACTCCAGGAGGTAGGGCAAACCAGGCTTTTCACCCTTATTTTAGAGAGAAGAAAATGGAAGCTTCATGAAGCAACCACACACATGGCTGGGTGCAGTGGCCCATGCCTGTAATCCCAGCACTTTGGGAGGCTGAGTCACAAGTTTGAGACCAGCCTGGCCAACATGGTGAAACCCCATCTCTACTAAAAATACAAAAATTAGTTGGGCTGGGTGTGGTAGCTCACGCCTGTAATGCCAACACTTTGGGAGGCCAAGGCGGGTAGATTACCTGAGGTCAGGAGATTGAGACCATCCTGGTCAACATGGTGAAAACCCATCTCTATTAAAAATACAAAAATTGGCCAGGCACAGTGGCTCACGCCTATAATCCCAGCACTTTGGGAGGCCGAGGCAGGTGGATCACGAGGTCAAGAGATCGAGACCATCCTGTCAATAAGGTGAAACCCCGTCTCTACTAAAAATACAAAAATTTGCTGGGCATGGTGGTGCGCGCCTGTAGTCCCAGCTACTCGGGAGGCTGAGGCAGGAGAATTGCTTGAACCCAGGAGGCGGAGGTTGCGGTGAGCTGAGATCGTGCCATTGCACTCCAGTCTGGGTAACAACAGCGAAACTCCATCTCAAAAAAAAAAAAAATACAAAAATTGGCTGGGTATGATGGCACATGCTTGTAACCCCTGCTACTTGGGAGGCTGAGACAGAAGAATCGCTTGAACCCAGGAGGTGGAGGTTGCAGTGAGCTGAGATCACATCACTGCACTCCAGTCTGGGTGACAGAGTGAGACTCCATCTCAAAAAAAAAAAAAATTAGGTGTGGTGGCATATGCCTGTAGTCCTAGCTACTCATGAGGCTGAGGCACGAGAATCACTTCAACCCGGGAGGCGGAGGTTGCAGTGAGCTGAGATCACACCACTGCACCACTGCGGGTGACCAAGAGAGACTCTGCCTCCAAAAAAAAAAAAAAAGAAGCAACCACACAAACACTTGGACATGAAGGTTCATGAATGGTCACACCAGTGCTCATTCACAGCAGCGGACACATGAAAACAGCCCACGACCATCAGCAGATGAATGGATAATAAATGATGGTCTAGCCACATGGTAGACTAGCACTTGGCCATAAGAAAAAGAAAAGAAGAAATACCGATTCATGCTACACCCTAGATGAACCCTGCAGACATTATGCTAGAATGTTTGCAAGGTCACAGAGAAGGAGCCAGTCCCCCAAAAAAACACAGACGGCATGATTCTATCTCTGAGGCAAATCCTCATAGATAGGAAGTCGACTGGTGGTCACCAAGGCTGGGGAGGAAGAAGAAGGGAGAGCTGCCAGTGGGTAAGAGGGTTTCTTTTTGGGGAATGAAAATGTTCTATAATTGGCTGCAGTGATGGCTGCACAACTCTGTGAATGTACTAAAAACAACTGAACTGAACGCCCTAAGCAGGTGAATTTTATGGTATGTGCACGATAGCTCAGTAAATCTGTTACCAAAAAAAGATGGGGCAGCGAAGTTACCCGAGATGACACAGCTGGGAAGCACCAGGTGCCCTGCAGTGCACTTCTAGAGTGCCACCTGCCCCACCTGGTGAGGGGTGGCAGGTGATGGGAACAGAGGCCCTGCCTCTCTCTCTCTAGGAAGCAGGGTGATCCTGGCCTCCCCACCGCAGTTTTCCCAGGCCTGGTATTGTGCTTGGCAGTGACAGCCAGTGCTGGGAGGCCATGGAGGGGCAGGAAGGGAAGAGGAGGATGGGGAGGAGGAGATGCAGCTCACGGTGGTTACCAGGGAGACGCAGCTGAGCTGGGGCCTGCTCTGGCCAGCCAGGCCTCCCACCCAAGTGACCATGCAGCTCTGGGGCCTCATGCTAAGTAGGCAGCAGGTATGGGGTAAAGACCCACTGATGATTCTGGGCCAGGGTTGAGGGCAGCCTCCCCACGATAGGCGCTCAGGTGGCAGAGAGACCAGACAGCAGAGGGGAGGCAGAAGAGCCACAGCAGACAGGAAGGACCAAGAGGAGACAGCAAGTCGGCCTCAGGGCAGGAGCTCAGGCAGGGGCAGGAGACAGGCAGCTTCCACAAAACAGAGAGAACAGGCTTCTCCCCATCTCCCACTGAAGCCTCAGTTTCCTTATCTGGAAAATGGGGATCACAAAAAATCCCCCTCCAGCCGGCAAGGTGGCTCATGCCTACAATCCCAGCACTTTGGGAGACCCAGGCGGGAGGATCATGTAAGCCCAGGAGCTCAAGACCAGCTGGGGCAACATGATGAAACCTCATGTCTACAAAAAATACAAAAATCAGCTGGGCATGGTGGTAGTGCAGCTGTAGTCCCAGCTACTTGGACGTCTGAGGCAGCAGGATCGTTTGAACCCGGGAGGTTGAGGCTTCAGTGAGCCAAGATCGTACTACTGCACTGCAGTCTGGGGGACAAAGTGAGACACTGTCTTAAAAAAAAAATTTGGTATAGTGGTGCATGCCTGTGGTCCCAGCTACTTGGGAGGCTAAGGTGGGAGGATTGCTTGAGCCCAGGAGGTTGAGGCTGCAGTGAGTAGTGATCAAGCTACTGCACTCCAGCCTGGGCAACAGAGCAAGACCCTGTCTCAAAAAAAAAAAAAAAAAAAAAGGAATAGAGAGAGAGAGAGAGACTCTCCTCCAAGGGCTCTTTTGACGATCAAATGAGAATGGAGATGGGATGTGAGAAGCACTGAGTAGAGACTGGGTGCTGAGTGAGAGCCTGCTTCTCCCAGACAGGGCTGTGGAATTGGGTGTCAAGGGAAGAGGGAGTTGGGAAAGGAGAGACCCAGCCAAGCTGGGCCAAGCCCACCATTCACTCTCATCGTCTCTTCTTCCCTAAGGATCTTCCACCCCTCACAGCTCTGCAGTCTCTTGTTTTATTTTTATTTTTGAGACGGAGTTTCGCTGTTGTTACCCACACTGGAGTGCAATGGCACGATCTTGGCTCACCGCAACCTCCGCCTCCTGGGTTCAAGCAATTCTCCTCCCTCAGCCTCCCGAGTAGCTGGGACTACAGGCGCGCACCACCATGCCCAGCTAATTTTTGTAGTTTTAGTAGAGACGGGGTTTCACCTTGTTGACCAGGATGGTCTCGATCTCTTGACCTCGTGATCCACCCACCTCGGCCTCCCAAAATGCTGGGATTATAGGCGTGAGCCACCGTGTCTGCCTCTCTTGTTTTATTTAATTCCTGCAACTGCTCTTCAAGCCTGGTGCTATTATGACTCCACTTTGCAGATGAGGAAACCGAGGCTCAAAGAGGTTAAATCACTCACTCAAGGCCACACACCCACCCATCAAAGACTGAGCCAGAATTTGAATCAGCATGATCTGACTCTGGGGCCTTTGAGTGGGAAGACAGGAGTCCTGTGTCCAGGCCCTGCCTTGCTATTGACCTACTCCGGGACCTGGTACAGGGCCTTTCCCTCTCTGGGCCCTGCCAGGGCCTGGGCTTGGAGGACCTGCACAATGCCCAGCAACGTGGGAGACCAGAGAGAAGGGAACAGGGAGATATGGAGCAAGCCTCCAGTTCAGACCCCCCTCTCCAGAGCATTGCTGCCAAAGAGGGCAAGTGAAAATGAGGCTTTCATTGGCTGAATGCCATGTACTGTGCAAAAGTCTTTGCAGAAATTATTTTCTATGTTTCAGCCTCCCAGTTACCCTATAGAGTTGAAATGATAATTTCTCCATTTTACAGATGAGGTAGCTGAGGCTCAGAGAGGGTGAGTGACTTGCCCAAAGTCACAGAGTAGGTGACAGAGCCCCAGGTCTGTCTAACAGTAAATTCGTGCTCTTCCTGTGAAGATAAATCCTGTTCCTGGTTCAGCCAAGATGAGGCTGGAGTTTTTCCAAAAGAACTTTCTCTGAGAAACTAAATGGGAAAATAAACTCCCCCAAGAGCAGAGAAACTGATATGTTTCTAGAACATTTGTTTCCACTCAAACAGAGCTAAAGGCCAGCTCCAGGGGAATTTCGTGTGTCCTTCTGGGGCCACCTCCCGCCAGGAATAATGCCCTTCAGAACCAGCAGTCAGGTAGGAGTGCAGCCTGGGACCCAGACAGCCTGAGTTTAAATCCTGGCTCCACTGCAACCCAGCTTTGTGACCCTCCCTTCCTCGCCACCCCTCCCCCCATGAGACGGAGCCTGGCTCTGTTGCCCAGGCTGGAGTACAGTGGTGTGATCTGGGCTCACTGCAACCTCTGCCTCCTGGGTTCCAGTGATTCTCCTGGCTCAGCCTCCCAAGTAGCTGAGATTACAGGCACCTCCCACCACACCTAACTAGTGTGTGTGTGTGTGTGTGTGTGTGTGTGTGTGTGTGTGTGTTTTAGTAGAAATAAGGTTTTACCATGTTGGCCAGGGTGGTCTTGAACTTCTGACCACAGGTGATCCACCCGCCTTGGCCTCCCAAAGTACTGGGATTACAGGCGTAAGCCACTGCACCCAGCCAACCCTCCCATTTTGTGCCTCAGTTTCCTCATCTGTCAAATGGGGCTCATCATAACATCTACCCAAGTTGGGAGGAACCACAGAGCTGCATCAAGGGTCCCCATGTGAAAGTGCATCTCCTTGCACCCCTGGCCCTGCATTTGGACTCTGAGCCAGACTCATCTTCATTTCCCTGCAGAAAGCCAGACCCCAACTGACTGACTCTGCAGACAAAGGGGCCTGGAGGTAAACAAATGTCAGACTGTTTAGAGATAACCTGAGGCTGGATGCGTGTCACGGGGCACTCTGGGTGGTGACTCAGCCTTCTTGGCAGATGAACCATAGCCCATGCTGGGGCTCTGCTCCAATTCTCAGCTCCCCCAAAAGAATGGAGAATGGGGCAGGAAATGTTTGTCATGGTCCTCTCTCATTTTTTTTATTTTTTGAGACAGGGTCTCACTTTGTCCCCAGGCTAGAGTACAATGGCAAGATAACGGCTCACAATCAGCCTCAGTCTCCCTAAGTGCTAAGATTACAGTGTGAGTCACTGTGCCTGGCCATGGGCCTTTTTTTTTTTTTTTGAGACAGAGTCTTACTCTGTCACCCAGGTTGGAGTGCAGTGGCGTAATCTCGGCTCACTGCAACCTTCACCCTCTGGGTTCAAGCAATTTTGCTGCCTCAGCCTCCTGAGTAGCTGAGATTACAGGCACCTGCCACCACGCCCAGCTGATTTTTGTGTTTTTAGTAGAGACAGGGTTTCACCATATTGGCCAGGCTGGTCTTGATCTTCTGACCTTGTGAGCCATTGCTTTGGTGTTGGGATTAAAGGTGTGAGCCACCTCGCCCATTGTTTTTTTTTTTTTTTTTTTTGAGACTGAGTCTCACTCTGTCATCCAGACCGGAGTGCAGTGGTGTGATCTCGGCTCACTGCAACCTCCATCTCCCAGGTTCAAGTGATTCTCCTGACGCAGCCTCCCAAGTAGCAGGGATTACAGGTGCGTGGCTAATTTTTGTATATTTAGTAGAGACAGGGTTTTACCGTGTTGGCCAGGCTGGTCTTGAACTCCTGACCTCAGGTGATCCACCCCCTCTTGGCCTCCCAGTGTGCTAGGGTTATAGACGTGAGCCACCACACCTGACCATATGATCCTGTCTTGACCATGAGAATCTCTCTCAGTCTGGGCAGATCTGGGAGAGACAGCCTGCTCAGCCACCCAGTGCTGTGTGACCTGAGGCAGGCACCTGCCCCTCTCTGGGCCTCACCTTTCTCTTCAGCTATGTGCATCATCACTGGTACAGATGACTAATGAAGGTCAGGCCAACTCTCCTCTGAGATTTTCAAAACACACACGTAATTGAAATCAAACTGATTGCAGGCACCAGGACAACAAATGTGAGGGTGACAGCTGTCCTTAGTCCTTAATCATCTGTGACTGTTCCAGTGGAGGGAATAGACACAGGCAATTAAAACGAAGCCTGGGAAGTCCTGACATGAGCCTCAACCACCATGTAGTGATCTGTGGATACCGACCACGAGCCAAGCCCCTTGTCCCATTTTTTCCTTTTGATCTCACAAGAACCCCATGCAGTAACTACTACTAGTACACCCATTCTTCTGAAGAGTAAACTGAGGCTCGGAGAGGTTGAGAGCCTCACTGAGCTCACACAGCAGGTCAGGTACAGCATGTCTGCCCTCTGGAGATGTCCGGGGAGGTGAAGACCAGCCATTCCTTGAGGGCGGCACCCACCCTCCCCTGGAGAAGAAGGAGTGGGGTGTGGAGTTCCTGGGGAGCAAGGACTCGGGCTTTTATTTCTGGCTTTGCGCTGACTCAGACCATGACCTTGGGTGAGTCACTTGCCAGCTCTGCTAAGCTTAAAAACAACTCCCCCAATAAAAATGTCCCAGCCCCAAGCCCCCATCACAGGGGAGCAGATGGGAGGGATGGGTACGGTTGCTTAAAAATAGAAAGGACGGGGAACACAGGATGACGATGGCAGGGCTTCCTGAACATCCGGAACGTATGTACAGTGGGCCCTGGGAGGGTGAGAAAACCAACTCAGGATCCCCCGGGCAGGAGCTGACACTTCCCCGTCTCCTCCCCCTCCCCCAGCCTCCCAGATGCTCCTTAAAATACATCACTGCCTGAGCTGCTCTTGCAGCCTGAGGTGACCTGATTAAACGTGGTTCCTTCCCCCATGCAGACTGTGTGCCTGCATCTGTGCCTGGGGGCGCTGCCCCAGCCAATACTTGAGCTTAATTATTTAAGAGACCCTGTAGTCCTCCTCTCCATCACCTGCCCAGGCTGTCCTGGGGAACCACTGTGGTTAAGGCCTTTGGGCTTCTTGGGCTTGGGTGGAGGGGGGAAGCCAGGATGGCACGGGGGGAGCCAAGTTCACAAACCAGTGCCACTTCTGTTTGGCTGTGTGACCCTAGGCAAGTCACTTTCCCATTTTGAGACCCTAGAGAGAGGAATAGACTGGTCAAAGTCATGCATAGAGCATCTGAAATTAAACTCAAATCAGTGTGACCCCAAAGCTTTCTGGTGTGCCATGCCACCACTGCAGCCCAGGAGTCTCATTTTGCTGTGGGGCAAATGAACCCCCTACTACTCTTAGTCTCCCATTTTGCTGGCTGTGGGGCAAATGAACCCCCTACTACTCTTAGTCTCCCATTTTGCTGCTCAGCATGGACAAAGGTCTGAACTGCCCAAGCCCCATTCCTACAAGGCCCTGGGTCCTGGCTGCCCTGGCTGTGAGGTGGACATGACCGGCTGAGCCAGGACCAGAGCTCAGCCAGGCCCTGAGCGCCCTCTGCTGGGTGCTGCCCTGGGGGCACTACTACAGACCGGCTGGCAGGTGTCCCTTCCCCACCAGCCATCTAAGAGTGTCCCCAAGTCCCCCTCAGGGAATCCCCCTGTGCATCCACGAACATTGCCTAGCCATCTCTCTCCAAGCCTGGGAGAGCCCTCTGTGGGCAAAACTATCTTCTGGCCTTTCCCAGGCTGCCAGGCAGGCAGTTCCTGTCTTTTTTTTTTTTTTGAAGAGGGTGAGGATGGGTCAAGATAGGCAGATAAGGAAAACAGACATTTTTGGAAAAGACTTCAAGGAAGTGGGGCAGGGTGGGGTAAAGCTGGGAGGAGGAAACATTCAGAATTTGGAGGGCCCAGAGGACTCTGGGATGGAGTCAGGTTTGGGGAACCAGTTCCCCATCCCCCAGAAAGCTGGAGACCCCCTTTCCCAGGAAGAGGCCTCTGCCGGATCACAGCCAGGCGGTGTGATGCCAGGCTCTCAGAAAGGTTGCCCACCCCCTGCTGGGCATATTTCCTCCACCCCTCCCCCAGCCTCAGTGGATGCAGCAGTTCACACTCTGTATTTATTATTGTTCTCACTCTGTATCCCCCTCCCCTCTCCCTGGGAAGAGCCTGCAGGCTGGAAGCTTGGCAGGAACCTGCTGTCTCCTTGTGGGTGCCAGCGTCGCCCCTTATCTCCGCCTGGACTCCTTGTGCCAGGGTCAGGCCACACAGGGGCTTGGCACCAGCCAACGCCACCCTAAGTCCCTGCATCCCATGACAGGGGTGTCCTAGCAGGCCCTGGCTTATCACCCCTGCCCTCTGGGGGCTGCACCTGGGCAAGGGTGGAGGTCAGAGCAGACCAGAAGGCAGGCAAGAAGCAAGAGCTCGGGGTGGGGTGGTTCCCCGGGAAGAGAATAACCACACGGAGCTACCTCTCCAAGCCAACTAACACAATTATCCCCATCACACTGGGGAAAAAATCGAGTCAGGATAAGACAGATGCTCCAGGTCCAACTGTCTGCCTGCCCCAGCCAGTCCCTTCCCCACATTCCAGCCCCAGTCCCACATTCCAGGGGAAAGACCAGAAACCCTCCCTGCTGCACTCTGCTTTCAGCGGCTGGAAACGGCACCGGCACGGGGATTTCTCCGGTCAAGGCAGTCCTCTCTCCCCCTGCTTCCCAGACAGGAGGCTGCGGCTTGGCAGATATCTGCTGCTCTCTGCTTCCTGAGCCAGACGCAGGTCCCAGACACAGACAGACACCACTCCCACGGGAGCCACACAGTCTCACCTCGTTTGGGGGTCATGGGGAGAGAAGGAGGGAGGGAGAGGCAGGTGGGATCTAGCACCCTATCTGTAAGCTGAACTGGGCTGATCCATACCCCACCTTCACGTCGTACCTCTCTCCTTCGGCCTGGCCAAAGCCACAGTTTCCAGCACAGCCCCCATTCAGCCCCTCACCTCTCCTGGGCAGCCGGGGTCCAGGCACTGCCTCCTGCGGCGTCCTCGCTCTGCCTCCCTCTGGCGCGTGGAGCTGGCGGGCAAGGGATGGGTCTGGAAGATGTGTGTGTGTGTGTGAGTGCGCGTGTGTGTGCGCCTGTGTGTGTGTGCGCGCGCTCTCGCGGGCGGTACCTCAGCCCCTCACTCACTCATACGCCTTCCAGCTGACGTCAGGGAGAGCAAGAGGGAGGGACCGGGATGCGAATTTGTACTCCCTGCTTAAAGGGACCCGGCTCTGTGGCTTCTGGCCCAGACACCACTTCCTGAGTCAGGCACCTCCAGGTGAGAGGCTCATCTGCGTCTCTCGGGGGCCCTAAAGCTTCCTTTTTTGGAAAGTGGCTTTTATGGCTGGCCCACGGTATAATTTGCCCTGCCCAGTGAGGACAGCTGCTGAGGAATGCAGGGGAGGAAGAACCTGGGACAGTGCCGCGTTCCTGGTAATTAGAGAGCAAGTGGGGGGTGGTGAGTGTGAGTGTGAGTGAGGGCACACTGGGGGGGCCCTTGGGGTGGGTGGGGGTCATTGGGGGTGAGTCTGGGAGAATAGAGGTCAGGGCCAAAAGGAGCCCCCACCAGAGAGGGCTCAAGACAAGCCAGGTTCCCAGATACTCATCTCCCCTCCGGATGCTTGGTGGTCTTGTCCTCTGCTAGTACAGACACACTGATGGCACTCAGGTCTGTCCCCTCAAGGCCTCTGAGATGCTGGAGATGAGTCACATGTGCTCATCTCTATTTGCCACTTGTAATATTTCCGTGAAATTGAATTGAGGAGGACCCTAAGAGAGTGATGGCTTGAAGGTGCACAGGTGGACACCCCACAGCCTGGGAGGCTCTGAATAGAGAGGACTGATTGAATCCAGGCGCCCAGCCTGTTCCACTCCGCCCGCCCTGGCTTTGAAGTGCTCTGCACTGTCAAGCTGTGTGACCTTGGGCCAGCCCCTGAGGGCCTTTGGAGGTTGAGTATGTGATGTCCCTAACCCAGGGCCGGCTGCAGGAGGCCTCCACAAAGGAGCTTCTCTTCCTTCTTTCAGTTCCTTCTTAGCCTCGGCTTGGACAGAAGGCAGGCTTCCCCGGGTGTCTCCCGGTACTACTGAGGCAGGCTGGCATTTTCAAAAGGAGTCTCATTAAAATAAAAAGCAGGTGGGAGTTAAAAGAGAAACCGTGAAGCAAAATACAAGTAACTAATACACATAGCTAAGATGCCACGAGGGCTTGCCCTCACTGAAACCTCATAACAATTCATTAATTTTTTTTTGTCATACTTCCTTTACTGGTGAAGAAATAGGGGCTCAGAGAGGAGGAAGGACTTGACTTGCCTGTGTTATTTCTTTCTTTTTTTTTTTTTAGACGGAGTTTCGCTCTTGTTATCCAGGCTGGAGTGCAATGGCACGATCTCGGCTAACCGCAACCTCTGCCTTCTGGGTTCAGGCAATTCTCCTGCCTCAGCCTCCTGAGTAGCTGGGATTACAGGCACTCGCCACCATGCCCGGCTAATTTTTTGTATTTTTAGTAGAGACGGGGTTTCACCATGTTGACCAGGATGGTCTCAATCTCTTGACCTTGTGATCTACCCGCCTCGGCCTCCCAAAGTGCTGGGATTACAGGCTTGAGCCACTGCGCCCGGCCCTCTTTTTCTTTTTTTTTTGAGACAGAGTCTCACTCCTCTGTCACCAGGCTGGAGTGCAGGGGTGTGATCTCAGCTCACTACAACTTCCTCCTCCTGGGTTCAAGTGATTCTCCTGCCTCAGCCTCCTGAGTAGCTGGGACTACAGGCGCGTGCCACCATGCCCAGCTAATTTTTGTATTTTTAGTAGAGACAGTGTTTCACCATGTTGGCCAGGATGGTCTCGATCTCTTGACCTCATGATCCACCCGCCTCGGGCTCCTAAAGTGCTGGGATTATAGGTGTGAGCCACTGCGCCTGGCTGCCTATTTTATTTCAACTGGCTGGAGGGGTACTGAAACCCAGGACCACCCAATGTCACTACACGCCCCTGCCCCTCCAGAACCTCTCCAGACAACCACAACTCACTGCAGCTTCCAACTCCTGGGCTCAAATGATCCTCCTACCTCAGCCTCTTGAGTAGCTGGGACTATAAGTGTACACCACCATGCCTGGCTAATTTTTCCAAAAATACATTTTGTAGAGATGGGGTCTCACTATGTTGTGCAGGCTAGTCTCAAACTCCTGGCTTCAAGCAATCCTCCTGCCTCACTCCCAAAGTGTTGGGATTATATCCTGTCCTCTTTCTTCTTTGCCTTCCTCTCCTCCAGCAATAATAGCTTTCAAAGGGCTCTCACAGGCATCCCCTTGCCTGCTTCTTTTCTTTTGAGACAGAGGTTTGCTCTTGTTGCCCAGGCTGGAGTGCAATGGCTCAGTCTTGGCTCACTGTAACCTCCGCCTCCCGGGTTCAAGCAATTCAGCCTGCCAAGTAGCTGGGATTGCAGGCATGTACCACCACACCCAGCTAATTTTGTATTTTTAGTAGAGATGGGGTTTATCCATCTTGGTCAGGCTGATCTTGAACTCCTGACCTCAGGTGGTCTGCCCACCTTGGCCTCCCAAAGTGCTGGGATTATAGGCATAAGCCACTGTGCCCAGCCTGACCCATGTTTTTCTTTTTTTTTGTTTTTCAAACGCACCAACCTGCCCTCCCAGCAGAAGTACTGGAGCCATGGTGGACACTGGCAGGTTTCCCTGGCAACCCTCACTGTCCTGTCCACTGGGAACTGCCTTGCTGTTGTCATCTGGGGAATCACCTCTCCCCATTCTTGGTCTGTAGGACCTCTGGCCCAGGCCTGCCCAACCAGCGCTGGCATCAGGACTTAAGCTGGAATGTGGATGCCAGGCTGGCCCTTCTCCCAGGGGCCCCCAAGTTGGTTGAGTGATGGGTTATAAGCTGATTGGTCAGCAGAGGGGGTGTGGCCAGGCGGAATTTTCTGCACTCTAGGTGACCACAGGAGCTAGAGAGAAGACATCTAGAGGAAAGAGGCTTGGGGGGTTGGAAGGCCCTTAGCTGGGTATGGCTTGGGGTGGCGGTGGAACAGAACGGAGGCAGTGTCAGGGGACATGAGGCAGGGCCCTGGAGGCTGAGGCTGGGCTGCTGTGGCCAAGGCCCTGACCCCTCCCTTCATGGCCAGTCTCCTCTTTCTTGGCTCCTCCAGTGGGCTGCTGAACAACATGTGCCCAGGGCTGGCAGGCAGCCAGAGAGCAGTGAATGGAGGAGGCTGGGCTGAGCATGAAGCAGTGTTATGATTATTCCTGAGCTGGCGACGAGAGGGCACAGCTGTTCATTCAGGAAAAGAGCAGCCGCAGCCCCACCCACCCACCCACCAGCAGCTGAGTAACAAAGAAATCGTCTGCTTGAAACCAGGGGCTCCACTGTGGAGGCTATTTTTGTGAAAAGCTGAGAATTCAAAACTCATCTCCTCGAAAGCCTCCCTTGCCTTGCAGAAGCTGAAGAGGTGGGTTAGAGTCAATAGCCCCTGTGACTGATTCCACCTGAATTACAATTCTCACTCCTGTTATCAATGGTCAGCCCACACGTGGCGGCCAGGCCTGGACCTACGTGGCATTGAATCCACATCCCTTTGACATACATACACCTCTAAGATGTTGGTGCCACGTGACAAGATGATGAGGATGCTCAGGCACAGAGAGGTTAAGAAACTTGCCCAGTGTCACACAGTGGGTGATGGAGCTGGTATTAAAACACAGAGGTTCTGGCTTCATTACACTCCGATTCTTTCTGCCATGCCACACTGTCTTTAAAATGTCATTTCAATTCCCCGGATGCCCATCTCCCCACAGTGGGAGTCTTCTGCCGCCTGGACTCACATTTTTGCCCAGTAAATCAGAGTGGGTCTTTCTTCCTTTTTTTGGTGACGAAGTTTCGCTCTTGTTGCCCAGGCTGCCGTGCAGTGGTGCAATCTCAGCTCACTGCAACTTCTGCTTCCCGGGTTCAAGCAATTTTCCTGTCTTAGCCTCCCGAGTAGCTGGGATTATAGGCACTGCCACTATACTCGACTAATTTTATGCATTTTATTTTATTTTTTTGAGATGGAGTCTCACTCTGTAGCCAAGGCTGGAGTGCAATGGCGTGATCTTGGCTCACTGCAACATCTGACTCCCAGCTTCAAGCAATTCTTCTGCCTCAGCCTCCCGAGTGGCTGGAACTACAGGCATGTGCCACCACACCTGGCTAATTTTTGTATTTTTAGTAGAGACGGGGTTTCACCATATTAGCCAGCCTGGTCTCACACTCCTGACCTCGTTATCCGCCTGCCTTGACCTCCCGAAGTGCTAGGATTACAGGCATGAGCCACCATGCCTCGCCTGGCCAGTTTTTTTGATTTTTAGTAGAGATGGAGTTTCATCATGTTGGCCAGGCTGGTCTCGAACTCCTGACCTCAGGTGATCCTCCCACTTTGGCCCCAATAAAGCGCTGGGATTACAGGCGTGAGCCACCGCACTGGGCCTAAAATGTCTTTTCAATTCCCTGGATGTCC
Organism: Callithrix jacchus; assembly: GCF_049354715.1. Classification (NCBI taxonomy): domain Eukaryota; kingdom Metazoa; phylum Chordata; class Mammalia; order Primates; family Cebidae; genus Callithrix; species Callithrix jacchus. Next base: position 190,190,841 of record NC_133502.1, read on the forward strand.
ATTTCCCCCACCATGGTACTCATCTCCAGCCTAGACTTACATTTTTGCCCAGTAAATCAGAGTGGTCCTTCCTTCCTCTCTCCTTGTCTCCCAGTTGTCTCCTTCAATCCGACTACCACCCTTCTGCCAGGGAAAATCTTTTCCTGCATATCTGACAACATCATTTGTACATTCATTCGTATGTTCAGCAAATATTTATTGACTGGCCAGGTGTGGTGGCTCACGCCTGTAATCCCAGCACTTTGGGAGGCCAAAGTGGGCGGATCATGAGGTCAGGAGTTCGAGAGCAGCCTGACCAACATGGTAAAACCAGGTCTCTACTAAAAATACAAAAATTAGCTGGGCGTGATGGCGCATGCCTGTAATCCCAGCTAGTCAGCTACTCAGGGGGTTGAAGCAGGTGAATCACTTGAATCCAGGAGGCCGAGGTTGCAGTGAGCTGCAATTGCGCCACTGCACTCCAGCCTCTGCAGCAAGAGCAAGACACCATCTCAAAAAAAAAAAATATATATATATATATTGACCATCTACCACGTACCAGACAGCCAAGGTTCTGGAAAGACAGTGGCAAACAAAGCAGGCATGCTCCTTGAGTTTGTGGAGCTTGCATCTCATCTAGAGATTATATAGATGAGGCCAGGTGTGGTGGCTCACCCCTGTAATCCCAGCATTTTGGGAGGCCGAGGCAGGTGGATCACGAGGTCAGGAGATCAAGACCATCCTGGCTAACATGGTGAAACCCTGTCTCCACTAAAAATACAAAAATAAGCTGGGCGTGGTGGCATGCGCCTGTAGTCCCAGCTACTTGGGAGGCTGAGGCAGGAGAATTGCTTGAACCTGGGAGGCAGTGAGCCAAGATTGTGCCACTGCACTCCAACCTGGCGACAGAGTGAGACTCTGTCTCAAAAAAAAAAAAAAAAAGAGGTGATACAGATGATACAAAATGCAAACAAATGTGGAATCACAGATTACAAATAGATGACAGACTAGTTACGGAGGAGTCTACCTGCAGAGACAGGGGCTGAGGGGGGATCACTCCGAGAAGGGGACTTGTTAGCTGGACCCAAAGGTGAGGAGGAGCTAGCCTTGTAAAAAGCGAGAGAAAAGTTCCTGAAGAGGGAACTTGGGAACCCCCAGAGGCGGGAAATAACTGCACATTGAGTTGCAAATGAGGCTGGAGTAGCAAGTAGGAGAAAGACAGGAGCCCCATTATGTGGATTTGGGAAACCTGGTGAGAGGCCTGCTCCTCATCTGAAATGACAGGGGAAGGCATGACATGCTCCTGCCCACAAACAGCAGAGCTGGCAGCCTGGCAGGGCCTCTCTGTGGCCAGCAGGCTTCAGAGCTTGGCACCCTTGTCTGGGGTAGCGATCACTGCAGGTGGGAGGATGAGGGAGATGGGGGGTTCCCCGAACTGAGGTCCTAGGGGTGGAACCTCCCCCCCTCCCCCGGGCTGTGGGGCAGGGTCTCCTTCTGCAGCTGCTGCTTAGACTTCTTCCAGAATTCCTCCCAGGTCCTCGGGAGTAGCTCTCTGTGATGGGTAGTGGGCTCTGGCCCACAGCCAGCCTCGCCTGCACCCTGCCCTGAGATCCTCGGGCTGAGGTAGCAGTCTGTCTCCTGGCTGCCCCAGGGCGGGCCTGAGCTGTAAGCCAAGTCTCCCTCACCCATCCATCCATTCACACACACTCCTGGACCCTTTGGGCTGTGGGCCTCCAGCCTTCTCAACACTGAGAGTTCCCCTTCGTCCTCACCTTCTGAGCAAGGCAATCACTCGTGCCCTGGTGAGGGCAGTGGTCTCTTGTCGTGCCCCATCACGTTATCCATGTGACCCTCTCAGTGGCAATGCCTGGAATGATCTCCCTACATGTCTATTTCTGTTTTCTGTCAGTTCCCCCAGAGCAAAGGCCCTTATGGGAGGGCCTCTGAGGGCTTCACCAAATACATGGTGACTCTCTGCATTTCACTTTCGACACAAGCCAGACCAGGGAGCAACGTCCTGGGAGATATCAGGATGTTTAGTGCTGTTGTTTGTTTGTTTGTTTTGAGTTGGAGTCGCTGTAACCCCGAACCTGGAGTGCAACGGGCTGATCTCAGTTCACTGCAACCTCTGCCTCCCGGGTTCAAGCTATTCTCCTGCCTCAGCCTCCTGAGCAGCTGGGATTACAGGCACCTGCCACCACACTTGGCTAATTTTAAAATTTTAAGTAGAGATGGAATTTTACCATATTGGCCAGGCCGTTTTGAACTCCTGACCTCAAGTGATTCTCCCGCCTGGCCTCCCAGAGTCCTGGGATTATAGGTGTGAGCCACTGCACTCTGCCCAGGATGCCTGTTTAGGACTTTTCTAGAATCTCCTTTCCCAGTGGCACTTCTGCCTGTGCCTTGGCCTCCATGGAGGGACGTTTTTATTTTTATTTATTTATATTTTGAGATGGAGTTTCGCTCTTGTTACCCAGGCTGGAGTGCAATGGCGCGATCTCGGCTCACCACAACCTCTGCCTCCTGGGTTCAGGCAATTCTCCTGCCTCACCCTCCCGAGTAGCTGGGCTACAGGCATGCACCACCATGCCCAGCTGATTTTTTGTATTTTTAGTAGAGACAGGGTTTCACCATGTTGACCAGGATGGTCTCGATCTCTTGACCTCATGATCCACTCGCCTCGGACTCCCAAAGTGCTGGGATTACAGGCGTGAGCCACGGTGCCCGGCCCAGAGGGACATTTTTAAATTACTCAAATAAAAATCATTCCTGGGCCTATTCAGACAGATTGTTAAGGGCATCGTTCAGTTCCTCAGGGCCTCCATTCTTTGAGAACCTATAAAGTCTTCTGAGCGTTTCCTCATCTGAAATGAGAGGGGGAAGGTATGACATGCTCCTGCCAACAAACAGCACAGCTGGCAGCCTGGCAGAGCCTGTCTGTGACCAGTAGGCTTCAAAGGTTGGCACCAGAATCAAGAAAATCCAAATCTAATTTTTACACCTGGTGAGTTTCTAAGTTGTAATTAAAAATGTTTTTCTCTTTGCTTTGGCTGCTAGGAAGCTCAGAGCCAAATTATTTTACCACCAGTAGGTGTACAGGATCACATATATCTTTGGGCCTTTCTTTTCATAATTCATCGACTCCATCATCCAACAAATATTTATCTGGGACTTACTGTGTGCCTGGCATCTTTTTAGGTACTGAAGAAGTAACAGTGAACAAAAGAGACCAAATCTCTCTTTATGGACCTTACAGTCAAGTAGGGGAAAGGAGGCAATCAATTTAATAAAGGCCAGGTGCAGTGGCTCATGCCTGTAATCCCAGCACTTTGGGAAACCAAAATGGGAAAACTGCTTGAGACTAGGAGTTCAAGACCAGCTGGGGCAACAAAGTGAGACACCCCCCCCAATATCTACAAAAAATGTACAAAAAATTAGTCACAGGTCGGGCATGGTGGCTCATGCCTGTAATCCTAGCACTTTCGGAAGCCAAAGTGGGTGGATCATTTGAGGGGAGGAGTTTGAGACTGGTATAGTGAAACCTCGTCTCTACTAAAAATACACAAAATGTGCCGGGTGTGGTGGTGCATGCCTGTAATCCCAGCTACTCGGGTGGCTGCGGCACGAGAATCACTTGAACCTGGGAGGCAGAGGTTGAAACAAGCGGGGATCATGCCTCTGCACCCCAGCCTGGGTGACACGGCAAGACTCTGTCTCAAAAATTAATTAAAAAGTAGTTAGGCATGGTGACAAGTGCCTGTAGTTTCAGCTACTGGGGAGGTTGAGGCAGGAGGATTCCTTGAGCCCAGGAGTTCAAGGTCACAGTGAACTATGATTGTGCCACTGCACTCCTGCTGGGCAACCTGTCAGTCAGAAAAAAAAAAGAGCCAGGCGCGGTGGCTCACGCCTATAATCCCAGCACTTTGGGAGGCTGAAGCGGCTGGATCACGAGGTCAAGAGATCGAGACCATCCTGGTCAACAAGGTGAAACCCCGTCTCTACTAAAAATACAAAAAAATTAGCTGGGCATGGTGGTGCACGCCTGTAGTCCCAGCTACTCGGGAGGCTGAGGCAGGAGAATTGCTTGAACCCGGGAGGCGGAGGTTGCAGTGAGATCGCGCCATTGCACTCCAGCCTGGGTAACAAGAGCAAAACTCCGTCCAAAAAAATAAATAAATAAAAAGCCTAACAAACAAACACAGCTTAATAAATAAATAATGTGATATTGGAGGACTAGGAATGCTAGGGGAAACTTAAACAGGGAATTGTGGGGATGGTGGTGGGTGGTGTGCTGTTTAAAACAGGCGGTCAGGGCTGGGCTTGGTGGCTCACGCCTTTAATCCTGGCACTTTGGGAGGCTGAGGCAAGAGGATCCCTTGAGCTCAGGAGTTTAAGACCAGCCTGAGCAACATACTGAGACTTTGTCTCTACAAAATAAATAAACAAAAATAAAACAGGGGGCCAGGGCAAGCCTCACCAAGGTGTCATTCGAGCCAGGAGCTGGAGGAGGTAAGAGGAAGGGTGTTCAGGGAGAGGAAACAGCACAGGTGGAGGACCTGGGTGGGGGTGTGGCTGGGGTGTCTGAGAAACAGCCACCAGGTGGAGGAGTGGGGCATGAAGCTGGAGGAGCCCTGGGGCAGGGGGACCCCGAGGGCTGTGGAGGCCATCCGAAGGCCCCGGCTCTTTCCCCCAGGGAGATGGGGTGTTGCAGGGTCTGCAAGGGAAGAGAAAATTCCTGACCGACACTGAAACAGCATCTCTCTGGCTTCTGTGTTGCCTGTGGACAGTGGGGCATTTGGGCAGGAGCCTGGAAACCTGTACTGCGGGTGCCACGATGACCCAGGGAGGAGTGAGGGTGGCTGGGATCCAACAATGGCAGTGGAGGTGATGGAGAGAGGTTGGATTCTGGAGGCATTTTGGAGACAGCAGCAACAGGATTTGCTCAGGGATTCACATATGGGGTGTGAGAGACAAATTGTGGAGGATGATTCTGAGGCTTGAAACTGAGCATCAAAGAGTAAAGAAGTTATTTTCTTTTTTTGAGATGAAGTCTCGCTCTGTTGCCAGGCTGGAGTGCAGTGGCACATTCTCTGCTCACAGCAACCTGTGCTTCCCAGGTTCAAGTGAGCCTACTGCCTCCACCACCCAAGTAGCTGGGACTACAGGCACACACCACCATGCACAGCTAATTTTTGTATTTTTTTTTTTTTTTTTAGTAGAGATGAGGTTTCACCATGCTGGCCAGGATGGTCTTGCTTTCTTGACCTCATGATCTGCCCGCCTTAGCCTCCCAAAGTGCTGGGATTACAGGTGTGAGCCACCATGCCCGGCCTGGAGAAGTCATTTTCTAAGACAGGAAGAGGCTGGGTGCAGTGGGTCACACCTATAATCCCAGCAATTTGGGAGTCTGAGGCAGGAGGATTGCTTGAGCTCAGGAGTTCAAGACCAGCTTGGGCAACATGGCAAGACCCCATCTCTAAAAGAAATTACAAAAATTGGCCGGGTGCGGTGGCTCACGCTTGTAATCCTAGCACTTTGGGAGGCTGAGGTGGATCACCTGAGGTCAGGAGTTCAAGACCAGCCTGGCCATCATGGTGAAACCCCATCTTAGAAAAAAAAAAAAGAAAAATTAAAAAAAAAAAAAGAAAAAATTTAAAAAATTAGGCTGAGTGTGGTGGCTCAAACCTGTAATCTCAGCACTTTGGTGGGGCTGAGGTGGGCAGATCATCTGAGGTCAGGAGTTTGAGACCAGCCTGACTAAAATGGTGAAAACCTGTCTCTACTAAAAATACAAAAAATTAGCCGGGTGTGGTGACACATGCCTGTAGTCCTAGCTACTTCAGAGGCTGAGGCAGGAGAATCACTGGAACCCTGGAGGCGGAGGTTGCAGTGAGCCTGGGCAACAAGAACGAACTCCATCTCCAAAATAAATAAATAATAAATTAAAAAAATACAAAAATCCTAGCTGAGCGTGGTGATGTGCACCTGTAGTCTCAGCTATTGGAGAGGCTGAAATGGGAGGATCACTTGAGCCTGGGAGGTAGAGGCTGCAGTGAGCTGTGATCTCGATACTACACTCCAGCCTGAGCGACAGACATTGTGTCCAAAAAAAAAAAAAAAAAGACAGGGAAGATGGATAGGAGCAGGTTTGTGGGGAGGGCCAGCCAGGAGTCCCATTGTGACCACGTTAAGCTCAAGTGACCAGATGGAGCTGTGGAGTCTGTGCTCAGGGAGAGAGGCGAGGCTGGCTAGGAGGAGTAGAGACGTGAGTGACCGGTGCTGGGCAGAGGCACGGTACCTGCAGTAGTGTACACAGCGCAGAAAGTGAGCCTGAGGCCCGCTGGGACTGAGAGGCTGAAAGAGGAGTCTGTGAGGTGGATAGAGAATGTGGCTGGGCCTTGGGGGAAAGGGTGTCTGGTTTTTTTTTTGAGATGGAGCCTCCCTCTGTCGCCCAGGCTGGAGTGCAGTGGCACGATCTCCGCTCACTGCAACATCCGCCTCCCAGGTTCAAGCAGGTCCTACTTCAGCCTCCCCAGTAGCTGGGACTATAGGTGCCCATCATCACGTGTAGCTAATTTTTGTGTTTTTAGTAGAGGCAGACATCTGACCTCTGGGCATGGAGGTCTCTCTGCAGAGGCCCGGGCCTGGGCACTAAGGGCAAAGGGTCTCCATTATCCCGTATGGGTCTAAATGCAGACTGTGCATCCCTGGTGCCCTCGGGGGCCCCTTTTTTCACCATCGGACTCTCTTGGACTCTGGGGTCCTTGTCCTGCTCAGGCATTGCTGCCTCACTCTCCCTTTGGGCTCTCAACATGATCTCCTCTGGACAGGAGTCTGGGCCTCAGCTGGGTGTTGTGGGCCCCAAAGGGGCGACTCCCTGCTCCTGGGCCCCACAGAGAGTTTTTATGCGGAATTGGAAGCTTGCTGTGGTACCTGTGCATCCACATTGAAGGCAGAGGCGGGATCGCTGGAAAACCTTCTTAAAGTTGTTTTGACACAGCAGGGAGGAGATCCCACAAGCAAAGTGAATGCAGGCATGGGGAGAGCCGGCTCAAGGCAACTGAGCCCTACTGGCAGGCCCTCGGCACTCGGGCTGGGACAGGGATAAAGGGCACACAGTGCCCAGGTAGCCCCTTCTGGGAGCAGTGGGGAACTTTCAGATGCTTGAACTCTCGAGAGCTGGGCTCTGAGCGTCCTCTTGTAGCTGCCAACTTGGCTAAAGACTAAGCGAGCAGTTTCTCCTGTTGCCGGGCAAAGCATCTTTCAAACCTGCGTGAGTGGGGGCGCGTGCAAAAACAGGCGCAAGTGAAAGATCCGCGCCAGAAGGACGACCTTCAGTGATTCACGCGACAAGGTATGCGCACCAGGCACCTGCTGACAATGCGGTGGGGGGAGTGGTGCAAACCCTGTGCTCGAGGCACGTGCTGGCAATGGCGGGGGATGGGGGGTGCAAGGTATGTGCCCGAGGCACCTGCGGGCAATGACGGGAGTCAGGGCCCTCGGGGGTAGAGGGGCGCGAGCAATAGGTACTAGAAGGAGAGGCTAAAAACTCCGGACCTGAAAGGATTGGCGTGGCAAGGTACACGCACAAGGTACCTGCTGGCAATGGCGGGAGGGGGAAACGGCCTCGCGGTGCAATAGGTACTGGAGAGAGAGACGCGCGAACTAAGGACTTGGGACCTTAATGGATTGGCGCTGCAAGGTACATGCACAAGGCACCTGCTGGCAACTGCGGGATTGAGGGCGCGGTGGTGGGGTGGGGGGCAGGGCGCTCAATAGGTACTGGAGGAGAGGCGAGCACAAAAGATCCGGAACCTTAACGAACTGGCGTAGCAAGACACGCGTACAAAGCACCTGCTGACAACCGCGGGAAAATGGAGGGGCCGGGGCGGGGCGCGCGAAATAGGTACTGGAGGGAGAGGCACGCGCACAAAGTACGCGAGACTTTAACGGATCGGTGCGGCAAGGTATGCGCACAAGGCACCTGCTGGCAATGGCGGAGAGGGGTCAAGGTGTGCGCGAGAGGCGCCTGCTGGCAACGGCGGGGGAGGGGGCAATGTATGGGCACAAGGCGCCTGCTGGCAATGGCGGCGGAGGGGGCAATGTATGAGCACAAGGCACCTGCTGCCAATGGCGGCGAAGGGGTCAAGGTGTATGCACCAGGCGCCTACTGGCAATGGCGGGGGTGGCAGGGCGGCGGGGGGAGAGGGGCGCGCAGTCGACCAAATAACTGAAACTACAAGTGTGGGACACCACACTCGGCTAATTTCTTGCATTTTTTTGTTGAGTCGGGAATTTCACCTTGTTGCGGAGGCTGGTCTCCAACTCCTGGGCTTGATCAATCTTCTGCTTCTGCCTCTCGAAGTGTTGGGATTACAGGCATGAGATGTCCCGCCTAAATATTTTGAGATTCACAGAGGTGAATAGGTCATAATAACAGTTCACAACTCGTAGTTATATTTAATGTCTTTTGAAATTACTTGGCCGGCCGGGCACGGTGGCTCAAGACTGTAATCCCAGCACTCTGGGAGGCCGAGGTGGGTGGATCACGAGGTCAAGAGATCGAGACCATCCTGGTCAACATGGTGATACCCCGTCTCTACTAAAAATACAAAAAATTATCTGGGCATGGTGGTGTGTGCCTGTAATCCCAGCTACTCAGGAGGCTGAGGCAGGGGAACTGCCTGAACCCAGGAAGCGGAGGTTGTGGTGAGTCGAGATCGCGCCATTGCACTCCAGCCTGGGTTAACAAGAGCGAAACTCAGTCTCAAAAAAAAAAAAAGAGAGAAAAAAGAAAGAAAGAAATTACTTGGCCACCCCCATTGTAATTTAAATGATTTGTTCCTGACCTAGTTTCTTTTTTCTTTTTCTTTTTGGGACAGAGTCTCACTCTGTCGCCAGGCACCAGGCTGGAGCGCAGTGGCACAATCTCAGCTCACTGCAACCTCCGCCAGGTTTTTCTTTGTTTGTGAGGGTTGCAGGCCCATTAGACAACATCCCACGAACGAAGCAGTGATAATAAACCAGCAGCTGCCCGCAGGGGGCGCTGTGCGGAGGGTCACAAAAGTGGTCCCTGGTGTTGCCGGGGGTGCTGCCTCCATTCTACTTTCTGACACCCGCACCATGGGGCCAGGCTTGATGTGACCCCATCACTGCTCAGTTCACCACACAGTTTTTTGTTTTGAGACAGAGTCTCGCTCTGTTGCCAGGCTGCAGTGCAGCGGTGCCATCTCAGCTCACTGTAACCTCTGTCTCCAGGGTTCCAGCGATTCTCCTGCCTCAGCCTCCTGAGTAGCTGGGACTACAGCCGCGCGCCACCATGCCCAGCTAATTTTTGTATTTTTAGTAGAGACAGGATTTCATCATGTTGGTCAGGATGGTCTCAATCTCTTGACCTCGTGATCCGGCTGCCTCGGCTTCCCAAAGTCCTATGATTACAGGCGGGAGCCACCGCGCCTTGCCCACTACACAGTTTTATCACTTGATACGGAAGACTTGACTCCATCCATGTTCCTTAGGAGGTTACTGGAAATGATAGCGCTGTAAATTCCTGGGTAAATGAGCAACCGACATTTTCAGGAGCCTCCACACATCCACACTGCCCTTCCCTCCGCCTTAAAACCTTTAGGCTTGATTGACCTGGAGATAACCCATCAAACTCAGCCCCCACTGACCGGTTCATTCCCACACGAATATTTCTGACAGTCCCAACACAAGGCTTGTCCTCCAAAGGACAACTTGTAAACACTTCTAAAAGAAAGTGTTGGCTGGACGGGAGGCGGTGGCTCCCACCTGTAATCTCAGCACTTTGAGAAGCCAAGGTAGGCAGATCACACGAGGTCAAGAGTTTGAGACCAGCCCCACCAACATGGTGAAAACCCACCTCTGACCAGCCTGACCAACATGGTGAAAACCCGTCTCTACTAAAAATACAAAATTAGCTGGGCATGGTGGCGTGCACCTGTAAACCCAGCTACTCAGGAGGCTGAGACAGGAAAATCACTCAAACTCGGGAGGTGAAGCTTGCAGTGAGCCTAAATTGTGTCCCTGCACTCCACTTCAGCCTGGGTGACAGAGCAAGACTCTCTCAAAAAGGAGAGAGAGAGATAGAGAGAGAGAACAGGTTATTAATTTAATGAACTTTTACCCCTGTGTTCTTCAATTTGCTTAGGAGACACCTACACTTGAGAGATGGGTCTGTAGCCCTGATTGCAGACATGAAATATTCTGTTTCTGGCAAAAAATAGACACTGAATAATTATGATTTAGTTGAACTAGAAATCCATGTGGTTTCTTCCATATTTTTCCAATATTTTTATCCTAATTTTTTTTTTTTTGAGACGGAGTTTCACTCTTGCCCCCCAGGCTGGAGTGTAATGGCACGGTCTCGGCTCACTGCGACCTCCACCTTTCAGGTTCAAGTGATTCTCCAGTCTCAGCCTCCCATGTAGCTGGGACTACAGGCATGCGCCACCATGCCTGGCTAAGTTTTGTATTTTTAGTAGAGACGGAGTTTCACCATCTTGGACAGGCTGGTCTCGAACTCCTGACCTCAAGTGATCTGCCTGCCTCGGCCTCCCAAAGTGCTAGAATTACAGGCATGAGCCACCGCATCTGTCCCCATTTTCATATTTTAATCATATTAGAATTATGATTAAATTCCTGATCTTTTATATGATATCATAATTCTTGCTATGTATGTGATAATTTTTCATTTCCAGATGGTTCCAAACCTGAAAAAGGAAATATGAAGCAATAAAATGGCAAGAGAGAGAAATAGTAGTAACCTTTGACATTGAGGTACACCTTCAAAATGGTATAAATGCTATGTACTGTGAGTACAGAAAAAAATACACTTGGCCGGGCGCAGTGGCTCACGCCTATAATCCCAGCACTTTGGGAGGCTGAGGTGGGTGGATCACGAGGTCAAGTGATAGAGACCATCCTGGTCAATGAGGTGAAACCCCATCTCTACTAAAAAAATACAAAAATTAGCTGGGCATGGTGGTGCGCGCCTGTAGTACCAGATACTTGGGTGGCTGGGGCAGGAGAATTGCTTGAACCCAGAAGGCGGAGGTTGCGGTGAGCCGAGATCGTGCCATTGCACTCCAGTCTAGGTAACAACATCGAAACTACGTCTCAAAAAAAAAAAAAAAAAATGCACTCTTTCCTGGGCACCAAGGAAATCAAAATGCATCTGTTCTGCTAGGATTGACAAAAATTGAAAAACTGTGTAAAAGAATTTCATTATTCATCAATATTATTTGGATATAAAATTGAGTCTTGGATAAAACAAACAGCTTGTGATTTATTGGAACTTGAAATATCCTTTATTTCTTCTGTACTTTCTGATAAAATCTTAGAAAAGACAAGTTATTGTCTAGTTTCAGGTGTGTCTGGGGACATTTTATGCTTTTTGTTAATAAACTTCTAAAACTACACGTCCATGATTACCTTGTGTCTACTGAGTGACATTTTTAGAAAACCCTTCTGGGCCGGGCGCAGTGGCTCAAGCCTGTAATCCCAGCACTTTGGGAGGCCGAGGCGGGTGGATCATGATATCAAGAGATCGAAAGCATCCTGGTCAACATGGTGAAACCCCATCTCTACTAAAAAAATACAAAAAATTAGCTGGGCGTGGTGGCGCCTGCCTGTAATCCCAGCTACTCAGGAGGCTGAGGCAGAATTGCCTGAACCCAGGAGGCAGAGGTTGCGGTGAGCCAAGATCGCGCCATTGCACTCCAGCCTGGGTAACAAGAGCGAAACTCCGTCTCAAAAAAAAAAAAAGAAAAAGAAAACCCTTCTGATGCTTTGGGAGGCTGAGGTGGGAGGATGGTTTGAGGTCAGGAGTTTAAGACCAGCCTGGGCAATATAACAAGATCCGTGTTCTAAAATAATAATAATAATAATAACAAATTAAAATAAAAAAATTAGCCACACTGGCGGAGCACACCTCTAGTCCTAACTACTCAGGAGGCTGAGATGGGAGGATCACTTGAGCCCAGCAGTTCCTGGTTGCAGTGAAGCCATGATCCTGCCACTGCAGTGCAGACTGGGGGACACAGTCAGACTCTGCCTCTGAAATGAGAGAGAGAGAGAGAGAGAGAGAGAGAGAGAGAAACTTAGAAAGTTTCATTCCCTTTCTTGACGTGAAATGAGACCATTTTTAGTCCTTTGTCAGGAACTGGATCTGTGACATCCCAGCCTCTGTACACCAGATGTCCAAGTCCATATTGTGCAAACTACGCTGTGGTCCCCGTGCCAGCTCTCCTTCAGTTTTTCCCTGGAGTCGGGCCTGGCTGGCTGGATTCATTCCTTTGGTGACTCCTTCCACAACAGTCCCCAGAGCCCTCATGGATGGAGGTTGTGCTGAGAGCCAGGGCCTTAGAGATCATTCAAACTTCATTCCTTGTTCCCTGTGCCCAGAAGTTGCACTCAGCCTCAGGGGCAAGGGGACAAACAGGTACGGACCTTTGTGCTTTGGGGCATGAGCTCCCACGGAGGACTGCCAGCTACTGTGATGTCGTGTGGCTCCAGTATCACTCTGGTGCAGAACTTTCTTCCTGCTCTGACTTAAGTAAAACCCCTCCCCTCAGGCAGGGCCAGGGAGCTGTCAGTCTTTGCGGCTTGTCACATTCCTTCCTGGGGCAGAAACGATGCCATGGCAGCTCTGCCGGTTTGGGTTGCCCTGTCCTACAGCAAATAACTTCCGTGAATGTTTTCTGTACAGTGAGAGCTGGCAACTGGGAGGATCGTCACAGCCCAGTGACTGCTGCCCCCTGCTTCCCACCAACCCTCTGGCCCTGTAGATCTTCAGCATGGAACCAATGTTTCTTGAATTGTATCCCCTGTCCAATGGCAATCTTCTGTGCCAGTGAGCTGGGTAGGTGAGAGCTGCCTAGTCTGCCTGGGTTAGCTCTTCCACAATGCAAAGCTTTAGGAGATAGGAGACTCCATTCTTTGCTGGCGGCTCCACTCAATTCCTCCCTTTGGAGTGAGTGTAGGAGGTTTGAAAGGTGCCACCCAAAGCCAAATCGATCTCCTGTGCAAGAACCTGGGGAGATGGAAATTGCCAATATAGATGCTGGCTGGTGTCACTCACCCAACATCAGTCTTTCACATGGGGAGCTTGGGAAGAGGAGAGAAGCCCGTGTAGCTTTCAAGTCCACTTGGAAAAGGGATCTCACAGCCTGCTGGGCAGGTGAGAACTGCCCCATCTGCGATGCTACAGCCTTCCACATTCTTACTGAGGGTTTTATGGAAAAAATGCTTCTCATCCACTGCTGATAAGAATGCAAACTGGCATGACTTTTCTGGAGGGAAATTTGGAGTTGCCAACAAACCTACACCTGCATTTCACTTTGACCCGAGCAACCCCACTACCACGTAGATAGAAATACTTCCAATGATACGAGAGGAAATCAGCACAGTGTATTTAGAGCAGCCACGTGTGCGAATGCAAAACGTGGGAAAATCCTAAGTGCCAAACATAGGATTTAGGGAAAATCCTAAGTGGAACTGGCTGCATCCGCTATGGCGCATTCACAAAGTGCAGTCAGGTGAGTGTAGACAAAGGATGAGGATGATTTCAAAGAAATCCTATGGAGCCATTCCAGGAGAGACTGAAACCTCAAAGTACAAAACGGTATTCATGTATGCCACACTTCACGAAAGCAAGAAAGTGATGGGAGGAAAAATATACCACTCAGCTCATCTGTACGAAAGTAACATGGCCAGGAGAAATGAGACACTTACGCGATTGGTACCTGGAGAACACACAGGGACAAAGAGCGAGAATAGGAAGTGGTCACAGGGATGAGGAAGAAGCACCTCTTAGATCCAGCATCATACTCCACACATCTGCAAAATAAATCATCAGAATCAGCCCGGATTTGGGGAAAACCTCAAACAACAACAACTGAATCTCTATCTCTCGTGAAAGAATAACACAACTACAGTGATAGGGGCAGGGAAGGAGGTGGTCTGTCTAAAACTTGGCACAAGAGTATTTTGAAGGATAGCATATTGCTAAATGAGAGAAGACTAGTGGGAAAAACCGTCTAGCTAGCAAATGTCTCCCAGAGGTTCACGTGGATTCACGGTTCTGAAGCTCCTCTGTAGGAATAAAAAAACTGAACCATCGAATGAGAAAAACAAAAAAACAAAAACAAGAAACCCTGAGCCATCCATGGTAAAGCCTGAGGGCCAGGTTTCTCACTGTTGGAAAATGAAATGGAAAAATGGGATATTAGGCTATAGTCTGTGGCACTGGATGGTAATTGAAGGCATTTGTGTAAACTCGTGTATTTAAAAAATTATGTCCATTTAGTCCTAAGTGTATTAATGGATGTGTGTCCCTCTAAGGGGTTGATAGACTTAGGTATATTTTCTAGTTCTGTCCACTGGGGGGAGCTAGAAGCAACAGCAGAATCCTGTCCAGTGCTCACTTTCCAACCACCCTCTAATCAAAAGAGCCAGGTCTCATTGAAGAAGAACTTGATTTCAAAGCTGAGGGGAAAAAATACAAGATGAATGCAAAACATCTTGTTACACAGGAGCAAAGAGGTGCTCACTAAAGGATGGAGCTTGCTGGAAGGACACAGGAGCCAGTCTTAAGGAGCTCCCATTGGCCAGAACTGAAAGCATCTTAGCTAGAAAGTGCATATCGATAGTATGAAATTATTAGCCATACAATAAAGTAAGTATTGGCAAGTCTATGCAGATATAAATAAATAACTGAATGAATAAACAAGTGTAGAAGAGGGGACCAGTGATCTTTACGGAAGATTTTCAATTGATTAATGTAGAAAGAATGAGGGAAATAGAGAATCACTTGAAGCAAGAAATCAGTGTTGCAGACAAGAATCCTTCAAGGTGGCTAAAATCTCTCCGCAGAATTCTGATAAGATGCAGGACATTGACATAACCTCAACGTACTGTCTCCAAAGTATGCCTTCCCTATGAAAGTTAACAACACTAGCTGGGTGCAGTGGCTTGTGCCTGTAAACGCAGCATTTTGAGAGGCCAAGGCAGGTGGACCAACAGAAGTCAGGAGTTCGAGACCAGCCTGTCCAACATGGTGAAACTCCATCTCCACTAAAAATGCAACAACAAAAAAAATTATCTGGGCAGGGTGGTGCATGTCTGTAATCCCAGCTACTTGGGAGGCTGAGGCAGGAGAACCTCCACCGCTGAGGTGGAGGTTGCAGTGAGCCGAGATCACACCACTGCACTCCAGCCTGGGTGACAGAGTGAGACTCCGTCTCAAAAAAAAAAAAAGGAATATTTTGAGGAGTGGAAATGGTGTGCATAAGCCATGGAAATATTTGAGAAATTGCCCAGTTGTTCACCAATTCCCAGCCTCACCAGTGGTATGCAAGGATCTGTTGCCACATGTCCTCTCTAGCACCTGGTGCTGAAGGGATTCTTACCTTGTGCTGGTCTCATAAGTGTAAAGTAACATTTCACTACATTTTGGACCTTGTTTCCTTCATGACTGGTGAAGTTAAGCATCCTTTCGAATGCATATTTACCATGCACAGTTCCTGCTCTGTGAAATGCTTGTTTACAACTTTTGTCCATTTTCCTGTTGTTTCCTTCTTATTAAATTATAGGTGTCTTATTTAATTCATTTGCTTTAATTACAATATGGCTTGCATAGAGTATAGTGCACTCATCTTACAGGTACATATCACATTGGCATTCATGTTCATCCATGTCACAAACACCCACATCAACATGTGTAACATTGACGGCACCCAGAAGGCTCTCACCAGTCAGTATCCCCCAAAAAACAATTGTTATTTAGTCGGTAAACTTATGTATTTAATTTTGAGACAGGATCTCACTGTTGCCCAGGCTGGAGTACAGCGGTGTAATCACTGCTCACTGCAGCCTTGATTTCCAGAGCTCAAACGATCCTCCCACCTAGGCCTCCTGAGTATTTGGAAATACAAGTATGTGCCACCACAGCCGGCTAATTTTTAACTTTTTTTGGTAGAGATATGGAGTTTTACTATGTTGCCCAGGCTGATCTCCAACTCCTGGGCTCAAGCGATCCACCTGCTTCAGCCTCCCAAAGTGCTGGGATTATAGTTGTGAGCCATTGCACCCAGTCTTAAGTCAGTAAACTTTATTTGATATACTCCTCTTTTTTTTTTTTTTTTTTTGAGACGGAGTTGAACTCTTGCTGCCCAGGCTGGAGTTCAATGGGGCAATCTTGGCTTACTGCATCCGCCTCCCAGGTTCAAGTGATTCTCCTGCCTCAACCTCCCCAGTAGCTGGGATAACAGGCACATGCTACCACACCCGGCCAATTTTTTGTATTTTTAGTAGAGATGAGGTTTCACCATGTTGCCTAGGCTGGTATTGAACTCCTGACCTCAGGTGATCCACTTGCCTCGGCCTCCCAAAGTGCTGAGATTACAGGCATGAGCCACCACACTCGGTTTTATGCTCCTCTTTTGTCTATGTATTTCTGTACAAGCACCTTCTCCCAGTCTTTTTTTCTCCTAGTCTTTTATAGCAAGTGATTTATTATGTTGGTCAATGAACATAAGTTTTATACTTTAACAAACTGAATTTATCAATCATTACTTTTATGGTTAATATGTTTTATATCTTGCTTAATAAAATATTTCTCACTCAAGAGCAAAATGATAACATCCTATATTTTCATTTGGAAATGGAAAGCTTTGCTTTTAGCAGTCTCATATCTGTATACAATTGATTGTGTGTTTGTTGTGAGGTTGGGATTCAATTTTCTTATTTTCCGTTTGGACAATGGGCTGTCCCAACAGTATTTGCTAACTTGCAGTGCTCCTTCTGCTGTATGTGCTTGGTTCTCCTTCTACACTCTCTATTGGTTTGTTTTAGAGACGAAGTCTCACTCTGTCACCCCAGGCTGGTTTGCAGCATGCAGCGGCACAGTCATAGATCACTGCAGCCTCAAATTCCTGGGCTCAAGCGATCCTCCTGGCTCAGCCTGCTGAGTAGCTGGGTCACAGGCGTGCACCACCACACCTGGTTAATTTTTTTTAAAAAAGTAGATGCAAGGTCTTGCTATTGCTCAGGCTAGTTTCAAATGCCGGAGCTCAAGGAATCCTCCCACTTTGGCCTCCGAAAATGTTGAGATTATAGGTGTGAGCCACTACACCCAATGATAGTTTCTTAATTACGATAGTTCTTTTTGTTTTTCGAGACAGAATCTCACTCTTTTGCCCAGGCTGCAGTGCAGTGGTGTGATCTCAGCTCACTGCAACCTCCACCTCCCAGGTTCAAGTGATTCTCATGCCTCAGCCTCCCAAGTAGCTGGGATTACAGGTGTGCACCACCACACCCAGAAAATATTTTGTATTTTTAGTAGAGGTGGTGTTTTGTGTGTTTTTCTGTGTTGGCCAGGCTGGTCTTGAACTCCTGGCATCGAGTGTTCTACTCACCTTGGCTCCCAAAGTGCTCAGATTACAGGCATGAGCCACTGTGCCCAACCTCACTTTCTTGACTGTTGACCCAGGACAGGCACATCTGAGTCAGGGGGCTAGGCACTGAAGAGACCCAATACCTGCTGCCCAGTCTGCAGTACAGTGGTGTGATCTCAGTTCACTGCAATCTCCACCTCCCAGGTTCATCTCCCAGCTCTGCTGTGGATAGCCAGTGTCCTGGGGGAGTCAGTGACAGACTAGCTCAGGACTTCTCTAGCTTTCTTGTCCTATAAGCTGTGTGGGTCTATTTCCAGATCCTTCTTGTGGTTCTATGGGTCTGCCTGGCATTGGAACTGGGTGGTACATTTCTGAGAGGCCTAGTATATTTGTATGCTTTTTTTCCTGCTCTTCTTCTCACTCTGTCACCAGGGCTGGAGTGCAGTGGTGCAATCATAATTCACTTTGGCCTTGAACTCTTGGGCTCAAGCCTTCCACCTGCCTCAGCCCCTCAAGTAGCTAAGACTATAGGTGCATGCCACCACACAAGTTAATTTTATGTTTTGTAGGGATGGGGTCTTGCTATGTTGCCCAAGCTAGTCTCAAACTCCTGGCCTCAAGCGATTCCTTGCCTCAGCCTCCCAAAGTGCTGCGATTACAGGCATGCACCACCACACCTGACCCCATCTTCTTTGTATGCTTATTTCTCTGAAATTTCTTGGCTATTATCCAATTATACTGTTCCATGTGAACGTAGGGTTTTTTTTTCAATTTAACATCAAAATGTACTGTTTTTATTAGATTATATTGAATTTATAGGTTTAGAGAGAGCAGACATCTTTATGATATAATGAAAATTATATAACAGTATATATTGTATAACAAAGGATTTCTCAGCACTGATTTTTTAAATTTTCATTTATTTTCTTTTTAGAGATGGGGTCTCGCTGTGTTCATTCTGTTTATGGACATTAAGGTTGTTTCCACTTTGGGCTATTGTGAATGGTGCTGCTGTGAGCGTGCATGTACCTGTATTTGTTTATGTGCCTATTTTCAGTTATTGGGTTACACAGGAGGAGCAGAATTGCTGGGTCACATGGTAACTCTGTTTAACTTTTAGAGGAACCCACCAGACTGTTTTCCACTGTAGCTACACCACTTTCCATTCCCACCAACAATGCAAAAAGGTTCCAATTTGTCCGCATCCTCACCAACAGTTGCTGTTTCTCATTTTGTGTATGTATGTATTGAGACTAGTTCTTGCTCTTTCACCTAGGCAGGAGTGCAGTGGTGCAAACATGGCTCACTGCAGCCTTGACTTCCTGGAATCAAGTGATTCACCCACCTCAGCATCCCATGTAGCTGAAACCACAGGCCCACACCCAGCTAGTTTTTAAAATTTTTTGTAGAAATAACATCTCTTTTTGTTTCCCAGGCTGGTCTCAAACCATATAGCAACACAAAAATGTTGGGGGCGGTGGGTGGGTCAAGCATGGTGAGTCACACCTCTAATCCAAGCACTTTGGGAGGCTGAAGTAGGAGGATTGAGGATTGAGGCTAGGAGTTTGAGACCAGATTGGGCAGCATGTCTCTACAAAATTTAAAAATTAGCCAGGCTGGGTGGCCATGCCTCTAGCCCCAGCTATTTAAAAGGCTGAAGCAAGAGGATTGCTTGAGCCCAGGAGTTTGAGGTTGCAGTGAGCTGTGATCATGTCACTGCACTCCAGCCTGGGTGGCAGAGTGAGACCCTGTATCTACAAAAAAAGGAAAAGAAAAAGAAAAAGGAACAGAAAGAGAGAAGGAAGAAAAGAACGGAAGGAGGGAGGAGGGAAGGAGGGAAAGAAAGAAGAGAGAGAAAGAAAGAGAAAGAAAGAAAAGAAAGAATGAAAGAAAGACTTCAGGCTGAAATGAAAGAAATTAGTAAATTGTTCCATATGAAGAAATAAAGAGCATTAGTAGAAGTTATATAGATGAAGATAAATGACAATATAAATGGATTTTTTGTTTGAAACTCTTTTTCTCATGCCTGATTTAAGAGACGTCTGCAAAAAGTAATTACAAATCTGTGTTGATGGGTACGCAATACATAAAGATGTCATTTGTGACCATAAGAGCATAAAAGAGAGAAAAGGAAGCCATGAAGAAGTAAGGTTTTTATATACAAATGGAGAGTTTCTCTCCAGCATGCATCTCAGATGTCATGTAAGCCAAATGTTTTGGGTAAAGGCTTTTCTACATTCTTCATTCAATTTTTCTCTGATATGCATCCTTTTATGTTGCCTTAGGAATAAACTATGATGACATGCTTGGCCACATTCAGGACATTATTATAGAGTTTGGCTCCACTATGAGTTTTCTGATGCAGAGTAAGATATGAACTTTAGCTAAAAGCCTTACTATATTGATTTTTTTTTTTTTTTTTTTTTTTTTTTTTTTTTTTTTTTAGCAGAGGGACAGAGTCTTGCTCTGTCACCAGGCTGGAGTGCAGTGGCACAATCTCGGCTTACTGCAAACTCTGCCTCCTGGGTTCAAGCCATTCTCCTGCCTCAGCCTCCCAAGGAGCTGAGACTACAGGCATATGCCACCACGCCCAGCTAATTTTTGTATTTTTTAGTAGAGATGGGGTTTAGCCATGTTGGCCAGGATGGTCTCGATCTCCTGACCTCGTGATCCACCCACCTCGATCTCCCAAAGTGCTGGGATTACAGGCATGAGCCACCATGTCCAGCCATATTGATTATATTAATAGGTTTTCTCCTCCTGTGTGAGTGATCTGATGTTGCATGATGTAAGTCCTTTAACAAACAGCTTTTCTATCCTGCCTATATTTATAGGATTTTTCCCCAGTATGAGTTCTTTGATATAGGATAAAGA
Organism: Callithrix jacchus; assembly: GCF_049354715.1. Classification (NCBI taxonomy): domain Eukaryota; kingdom Metazoa; phylum Chordata; class Mammalia; order Primates; family Cebidae; genus Callithrix; species Callithrix jacchus. The sequence goes on from NC_133502.1 coordinate 190,211,111, forward strand.
TGAGTCCCACCTGGGCTGGGCACTGTGGCTCATCCCAGAACTTTGGGAGGCTGAGGTAGGAGGATCGCTTGAACCCAGGAGTTTAAGACCAGCCAGGACAACATAGCAAATCCCATCTTTAAAAAAATAATAATAATTTTAAACAGAAAAAAAAAAGATGACTCCCATCTGCAGGATTTTCCACATTATACTTATATGATGTCTCTGTATATTTATTGTGTAAACTATGTATACCTCTGTAAAAATATTTTCACAATCTTTGCATGTTTAAAGGTTTTCTCCAGTGCATAGTTTTTGGTGTTAATTAGGGGAAAAAGTATGAGTAAAGGCTCTCCACATTCATCACGTCATAAGGTGTCACTCACAGGAGGGAAAACATTTGGCTTACGTGACATCTGAGATGCATACTGGAGAGAAACTCTGTGAAGGTACTGAATGTGGAAAAGCCTGTAGTCATAGGTCAGCACTTATTCAGTATTAGAGAATGCATCCTGGAGAAAATCCCTTTCAATGTGGTGCACGTTTGCTCTTTGATGTTCTAGCTCAACTGAAGTCCCTGATTCCTGCAGCTCACATCATGTGTAGCAGAGAACTGCCTAGTCAACCCACAGATTTGTGAGGAACACTAAGCTGTTGCCCTAAGTCACTAAGTTTCGGGGCGGTTTGCTACACAGTAATAGAGTACTGAAATAGTTGTGATTTTATTTTTCTGGCGCTATTGGAAATGGGAATGTTTTTCTGCAATAGTTTATATTATTGCTAGAAAATGGGAAAGGTATTGTTTTCTATATTTTGTTACCATCTGAACTCAGCGAGTTATTTATTTTCATCATTTTAAGCTTCTTCGATTTTCTAGTTACATAATTACATACCTGAAAATAATTATAACTTGTTATATCATTATATATTATATTACATCATATCATTCCATCTCATTGTTGTGTCTTGAGTCTTATTATGAGCACTTGACATTTCCAAATAATGATGAATGGTAATAATCTTATCCAAATTTTTTGTCTAATTTGATTTTCATAGAAACTCCTCGAGTATTTTTCCATTAGTTATAATACTGGCCAGTGGTTTATAATATATATTCTCTTTCAAGTTAAAGAAGTGTCCTCAATGCCTGGTATACTAGCAGTTGGCCTATTAAAATCAGGAATGAATGTTAAATTTTATCAAACTTGTTTCTAGAATTTCTTGAGATGATTTAGAAATCAAAACAGAAACAGAACATCAAATGATGCCTCAGTGTTTCACAGCATCCACCCCAAAACATAGTGGCTGAAACCATCCACCCCAAAACATAGTGGCTGAAAACAGATACCATCTTCTTTACTTCTGAATCTGTCAGTCAGAAATTTGAGCAGGACTCAGCAGGGATGGTTTGTCTCAGCTCCCTGCAGCATCAGCTGCATCCACTCATGCATTTGCATTCAGCTACCGTCTGAGAAGGGAGGGAAGGTCCAGGATTAGCTAATTCACATGCTGGAGGCTGCTATCTTGACTATATGCTGGAACCCTTAGTTCTCCTCTCTGGCCTCTCCATTGGCTATTTATATGTGGCTTTTCTCTACAGCAGTATACCTGGACTCTTTTATAGCAAAACATTCTGTTGACCAGGCACAGTGGTTCATGCCTGTAACCCCAGCACTTTGGGAGGCTGAGGTGGGTGGATCACTTGAGGTCAGGAGTTCAAGACAGCCTGGCCAACATGGTAAAACCCTGTCTCCACTAAAAATACAAGTATTAGCCAGGCATTGTTGCTAGTTCCTGTAATTTCAGCTACTCAGGAGGCCAAGGCAGAAGAATCGCTTGAACCCAGGAGACGGAGATTGCAGTGAGCCGAGATCGTGCCACTGCACTCCAGCCTGAGCAACAGAGTGAGACTCTGTCTCAAATAACAAAACATTTTGTTGATCAAAGCAGGTCACAGGGCCATCCCAGATTCAACAGGAAGGTGTTTAGATTCCACCCCATGTTAAGGTTAAGGAATGGCTGCAAATTCTTTGACACTCTTCCCAGTGAGAGATTCAGTCCCTGTCCTCTCCATTTGCATCTGGTGGGCTTCAATGGATCAAAGAAGGGATGCTATGTGACTTCAGAGACTAAGCCATACTGAGGTGTACATCTCCCACTTAGGTCTCTTACATTTTTTTTTTTTCTTGAGACAGTTTCGCTCTTATCTTCCAGGCTGGAGTGCAGTGGCACAATCTTGGCTTACTGCAACCTCTGCCTCCTGGGTTCAAGCAATTCTCCTGCCTCAGCCTCTTGAGTAGCTGGATTACAGGTCCTTGCCAACATGTCTGGCTAATTTTTGTCTTTTTAGTAGAGATGGGTTTTGCCATGTTGACCAGGCTGGTCTCAAACTCCTGACCTCAGGTGATCCACCCACCTTGGTCTCCCAAAGTGCTGGGATTACAGGTATGAGCCACCGTGCCCAGCCTATTTTTAGTTTTTTAGACAAGTGCACCCTCTGTCACCCAGGCTGGAGTGCAGTGGTGTGATCATAGCTCAATGTAACCTCAAATTTATGGGCTCACGTGATCCTCCCACTTCAGCCTCCAAATAGCTGGGACTACAAGAAATGCCACTATGCCTGGCTAATTTTTAAATTTTTATTTTGTAGCGGTAGGGTTTCATATATTGCCTAGGCTGGTCTCGAACTCATGGCCTTAAGTGATCCTCCTGCCTTGGCTTCCCTAAGGGCTGAGATTACAGGTGTGAGCCACCACACACAGCCCTTCTTGGTTCTCATTGCAGGCTCTTTTCTGCAGATACTTCCTTTCAGTTGCTTCCTCTCCTGCCATAAGAAGCACAAGCCAATGGAGAGGCCAGGTGTAAGTTCTCAAGTTTGCAATTTTAGCTACGCCCTGACCTCAAGTGATCCCGGCCTAGGCTTCACATCTGTGATTGAAGAAACCTCCAGATAATTCCGGCCTCCATTTATTTGAGGTTGCAGGAGTCATGGACAGAGACAAGCAGAAAAGCTAGTCCTGCCATGCCTTGTTCAAACTTCCTACCCACAGAATGTGTGAACATTTTTCATTGGTTATTGTATCCCAAGAAGTTTAGAGTTGAATGTTATGAAGCACCAATAGCCAGAATAGGATTTTGTATCTGCAGGTGGAATGCTGCCATAACAGAAATCTAAAACATGTGACATTGAGTTGGGGACTAAGCAGTGGACAGAAACAGGATGGACCTTGAAGAGGCTGCCAGTCAGGGCTTGAAGGAGAGCAAAGAATATGTCTTGGAAGCTGGAGGAAAAGGAAACTTTATTATGGAGTGGTAGAGAGTGTAGCAAAACTGTAATTTGGTAAAGTAGAAAGTAGTAAATTTACCTAATGAACTTATATATTTGGATGAGGAGATTTACAGGTAGTGTGGAAGGTGCCAACTGGTATTTTCTAGATGCCCAAAAACGAAGATAGGAGGTAGATAAAGTGCTAAGGAATGACCTGGGTTTTTTTTTTTTTTTTGAGTCGGAGTTTCGCTCTTATTACCCAGGCAGAACTCTGGTGGTGATTCTGGTGGCTGGGCAGAGTTTGTGGCCAAAGCTGAACCTAGGTTAAAGCGAAGAAGCGGCGGTAGTTAGAACACTGTGCCAATACTGGGCTCCTCCTGTTCTGTCGCCTTAAGGGGGACTGTGGTCAGAATTACGGAGACTATCTGAGAGCAGCACTAGGGCTCTCCCAACTCTGGGGGCCTTTCCCGTGGGCCTCAGGTGTCTGGCTCCAAAAGGGGCTACATGTGGGCGGTGGGCCTTGGGCTGCGATCCCACCTGGAGACGTGGACGAACTGACAGGGCAATTCCTACCTAGTTCCTGGGCATCCGCCCCCGCCAAAACCTCGCAATGAGACACCCCTGCAGCGGCCCCGCACTGGCGGGCACATGGAGATATACAGCGCCCACTGCAGCAAGAAGCTTGGTGGGACTGGAGCTCACAGTTGCCGGCTCCTGAACTACATTTCCCAGAAGGCCGAGCTACATACTCGTCGGCGTCGGGACGCAAACAGGGGCCCGGGAGCCCTCTGGGAAATGGAGTCCGACGCCTGCGCGGCGCAAAGGCCTCAGGTGGTGTGGTTCGCGATCACTCCGCGGCCGGGTACTTTTCTGCGTCGGCTGCAGGCTGCTCTTTGTAGTAGTCGCCGTCCTTTTGTGAAAGTCCCGTCCGCTCACTAGCCAGTCAGTCAGACCGTCGGCGGTCTTTGTCCGCCTCGGGACCTCTCCGCTGGTGGCTCCGCGTCCGATGGCTCTGGGCCGCGGAACTTTAGGCCTGGCCCTGGTCCCTGAGCGCGGGTTCGCCCCGAGTAGCTTGTGGCGGGGGTGTGCCGGGGCGTGCGTTCGCTGGGCATGGGGCTGAGCGTGGCCGCCCCGCGAGGCTCCGCTGCAGGACCCAGAGCCCCAGGAGCAGGAGGCTCCTTTGGGCCTGCCCCGGGTCCGGAAGGTACAGAGCTGCCTACTCCTCCTGGGGAGGCTTCCGCGGAACCCGTGGAGGCCCCTGCCCCGGAGCCAGAGAAGACAGGTACAGTTTCGCTCTGTCTGTGCATTTGTATTTGAAGAACTGAAAGGGAATCTTTCTGCTATGAAATTCTACACTAAAAATGCACGGATGAGAGCTGCGAGAGCAACAGGGATGAATGTTACCTACACAGTGTTAAGCAAAAAGAGAAACACACACAAGCCATACAGGGTGATTCAACTTGCAAAGTTCAGAAACTGGCAAAAAAGAGTTCTATTGTTTTGCGATACCAAAAAAAAAAAAAAATCATAAAACTGTAAGGATAAACAAGAAAATTATGACTGTAATAGCCAGAGAAATTACTATTCCTCTAAAGGCCTGGGGGATGTGGGCCAATGAAGGAGAGGCGTTGTGATAGAAATGGTTCACCAGGGGTGGATCACTTGAGATCAGGAGTTCGAGACCAGCTTAGCCAACATTCTGAAACCCCATCTCTACTAAATATACAAAAATTAGCCTGGTGTGGTGACATATACCTGTAATCTCAACTACTCGGGAGGCTGAGACAGGAGAATCACTTGAGTCCTGAGGCAGAGATTGTGGTGAGCCAAAATCGGCCACTCCAGCCTGGGCAACAGAGCAAGACTCCGTCTCAAAAAAAAAAAAAAGAAAAAAGAAAAAAGAAAGAAATGGTTTCCTGGGATAGGGCAGAGGCTGCTTCTGGGATGCCAGGAATGTTTATTTCTTAATCTGTGTGGTGACTCCCTGAATGTTCTCTTTTCAATTGTCTGTTCCAGGTAAGATTTTTGCACTATCCTGTGTTTGTATTTCACAATCAAAGTTGTTTAAAGATCACCTTACAGAAGGATGCCTGTTATCAAAACATAGACGATAACAAGTATATAGAAGATGTGGAGACCTTGGAACCTGTGCATGGCTGGTGGGAATATAAATGCTGCCTTCGCTGTGGGAAACAGTATGGTAATTCGTCAAAAAAAATAAAAATAAAAAAAATAAATTACCACATGCTCCAGCAATCCCAGTCTGGTTATATACCCAAAACAATTGAAAGAAAGATCTCCAGGCGGCGCGCCGTGGCTCACGCCTGTAATCCAAGCACTTTGGAGGCCAAGGCGGGTGGATCACCTGAGGTCGGGAATTCAAGACCAGCCTGAACAACATGGTGAAACCCTGTCTTTAAAAAATAAAAATAAAGATCTCCAAGAGATATCTGTATACTCATGTTCTAAGCAGCATTATTCACAACAGTTAAGAGGTGCAGTCTACCAGCAATGAGTAAAGAAAATGTGGTGTATATATGCAGTGAAATATTCATCCTTACAGAGGAAGCAAATTCTTGGCCAGATGCTGTGGCTCATACCTGTAATCTCAACACTTTGGGAGGCCAAGGCCAGAGGATCACTTGAGCCCAGGACTTCAAGACTAACCTGGCTGGGCAGCATAGCAAAACCACATCTCTACAAAAAAATTTTTTTAAGTAGCTGGGTATGGTGGCCCATTCCTGTAGTCCCAGGAAGGAGAAGGCTGTGGCAATTGGGGAAGTGATAGGTCAAAGGGGTTTGGAGTGATGAGTCTGTAGGACTTGGGCTGAGGAGTAGAGGCTGAAGGCCTGACCTTAGAGTCTCCCATTTCTGGCTGCACAGCTTGCCAGATGGAGATGGTGCATTCCCAGATGAGGACACACGTTTGGATGATGTGGGTGAAGTGTAATGAGTGAGATTTTGGCTTGGATGATATCCAGAGGAAGAAATTCAGGCCACCCCAGATTCAGAGCATCAGGGACCGTTACAGAGTAGAGAAAGAATTTTGGAGTTGCCAACATCTCAGGGAAGGGTAGAGGCCAAAAGGAACTGTGCCCAAAGGCTGTTTATAGAGTGAGAGTAGCGGGGAGGACAGGGTTCAAGGAAGAGGTACAGGAGATGGGAAGTGAGGCCTGGAGGTTGGAAGGGAACCAAAGATGCTAGCTTGTAGGAGCTGGTGTGGAGCTGGTTTTCTTTTCAATTAAGTTCATTAAGGTAAAATTTAGCTACAGTAAAATTCACATTTGAGTGTACAGTTGGATGGGTTTTGACCAGTGTATTGATCTATGTAACTACCACCCTGATCAAGGCAGGGAACATTTTTAACACCCCCAAAACTTCCTTCATGCCTCTGTTGTCAGTTCCTGCTATTCCTCACTGCAAGCAACCATTGGTCTGATTTCTATACCATAGAACTTGTTTACAACCTTATATAATTCAAACCATAGTGTATACACTCTTGTGTCTGGCTTTTCTTCATTCAGATATCCCTGGCCATCCACAGGGTGTGCATGTTAGCAGTTAGTTGAGTTTTATGGAGTGGTATTCCTTGAGTCAACCTATCACAGTTTGCTTATTCATTCACCTGTTGATGGGCATTTGAGTTGGTTCTAGTTTTGAGCTCTTATGAATAAATATGGATATAAGATGTTTATGATTTCTGTATAGGCCTTTTTGTGGCTATGTATTTTCATTTGCCTTGGATAAACACCTAGTAGTTCTGCTCAGTCATGAGGTTTAACTTTACAAGTTAAGTAACAGTATGTTTAAATTTATTAAAAAACTCTGAAACTTCCAAAGTGGCCGGTTCATTTTACACTGCCACCAACAATGTGTGAGAAATATTTGCTCCAGAAATTGTCAACACTTTATATTGTCACTCAAGTTTTAGCCCTTGTAATTGTGTGTGGCAGTATCTCATTGTGTTTTTAACTTGGATTTTCCTGATGATGATGACCATCTCTTTTTTTTTTTGAGACAGAGTCTTGCTGTGTCACCCAGGCTGGAGTGCCCTGGTATAACCATGGCTCACTGCAGACTTGGCCACCCAGGCTCAAGTGATTCACCTACTCAGCCTCCTGAGTAGCTGGGACTACAGGTGTGCACCACCAAACCACCCAGCTAATTGTTTTGATTTTTGGTAGAGAGGGGTCATGCTATGTTACCCAGGCTGGTCTTGAAGTCCTGAACTCAAGTAATCCTCCCACCTCAGCCTCGCAAAGTGCTGTGATTACAAGTGTGAGCCACTGTGCCTGGATGAGCAAGCATCTTATTTTTTATGTCTGTATCTTCTTTTGTGAAGATTTGGTTAAGTTCTTTGTCTATTTTTTATCTGTTTGGATTCTTGTGTTTGAGCTTTAAGGGTGCTTTATATGTTCTGCATGTAAGATCTTGATCATGTGTCTGTTCTGTATACGTTATACTCATATGCCTATTTGTATTATGTCTGCGTTACCTTCTGCAAGGAAGTCTGCGTTACTTCCTTGCAGTCTGTGGTTTGCTGTATTAGGGATCCCACTACCACCCTCAGGGCCAGCGTTTCACTAGAAAGACTTACTGGACTCACAAGTTGTTATTCTCATTGTTAATACTTATTACACCAAAAGGGTGCACAGAATAAACTCTGCAAAGGTATCTTAGTCCATTCAGGGTGCTGTAAGAAAATAACATAAATGAGTAGCTTATAAACAATTTTAAGTTTATTTCTCACAGTTATGAAGGCTGGGAAGTCCCAGCTTAAGGTCCTCATCTGCTGAGTGCCTCCTTTCTCATAGATGGCAACTTCTCACTGTCCTCACGTAGTACAAGGGGTTAGGCAGCTCTCTCAGGCCTCTCTTAATTAGGTTATTACTTAACCAGGAGTGTACAAGGTATTTTCAAATGAGGGATAGGCAGCTTTTGAAACTGTCATTGCAAAATTATGACTGAGACAGTGAAAGAGATCCAACCCAAACAGCTTTGTTTTTTTCTACCCCACAAGCTGTCCTTGTCCATCCCTGGACGTAGGCTGAACCAACTTTGGGAGGAGCCTGGTTTACAGTTTGTAGTTTGAAACAAAGATGGTAACAGCCCCTTCTGAAGATATACTTCCCTCTTGCCTGTGGACCAGACCAAGAAACTGGCCATCAGATTAGAAACCAGGGGCCAAGTGCAGTGGCTCACACCTGTAATCCCAGCACTTTGGGAGGCTAAAGTGGGCGGATCATCTGAAGTCAGGAGTTCAAGATCAGCGGGGCCAACGTGGTGAAACACCATCTGTACTAAAAATGCAAAAATTAGCCGGGTGTGGTGGAGGTGCCTGTAATTCCAGCTCCTTGGGAGACTGAGACAGGAGAATGGCCTGAACCCAGGAGGCGGAGGTTACAGTCAGCCGAGATCATGCCATTGCACTCCAGCCTGAGGGACACGAGTTAGACACGAGTCTCAAAAAAAAAAAAAATTAGAAACCATGGCTTAGGAGTCATACAGCTGGAGGCTACAAGATTTTGATGCTCTCTAAAGTGCTCTCAAGATAACTACTTAAGATATTTTGTAAACCCCGCCCTTGATGGATCAGCTGGCACAACCCAGATTGAGGAACTGGCTTATCTGATTTTGTGGCCTTCACCCAGGAACTACTTAGCACAGGATGACAGCCACCATTGTAAAATGGCAGAGACTAAAACAAAGTATTGTCATGTGGTTACAGGTCATGTTTTCAAGGACATGAAACAAGATGGAGGCCTGTAGCCAAGTTTGTTACTGACCAGCAGGCTTCTGGGGTCCTGGGCCTGCATCCTGACCTAAGATCCCCTTTCTTTGACAGAACCATACAGAAAGACATGCACAGCACACCATGTTGTCTACCACTTAAGACCAACCTCACAAATTCTTTTTCATTAATTATAAATGTACAGAGAATATAAACGCTAATCCTTATCCCTTTACCATTTTGCACAGGGAGAGAGAAGCCATAAGCCCGACTGGTAAGAAACTTATCCTTTTACCAGCTTCTCAGGCTTCTGAGTTCCTTCCCCCTAGCTCAACCCTGTGCCAAGCATTTTAAGGTTTGGAAAATTAACTTTTCACAGGTTGGAAGAACACTATAAAAGAGATAGAAGCCATTTTAAACCACGAAAGAAGGAAAAATGCCATAGGAAGGAGTTCCAATTAGGGTTGAGGTGTTGCCTCTCTTCTTACTGAGAATGCTGTTTCCCCTATTTTTGCCTTCTGTATTTTCTTTTTGCCTTTTGGCCTGCTATCAGAGATATATTGGTCATCTCCAAAATTCTCTTCTGCTTGCAGAGCTGCCTGCTTTAGCTGCAGTTAGGGTTTGGCTTAGGAGCAACCTAACATTCCTCCATGAGAGGTCAGATACCTGAGTTAAATTTTGGAAAGCTTCTGTATCAGGGTCATCAGAAAATCAGCTTAAGTCTCCCTTTACTTACCTAAGATCCTGCAATGAGAAGGGAACTTGAAGGGGCCACAAATAAAGGGGATTCTCAGATGATTTCCCTGAAAGTGACTTTTTTAATTTTGGGGAACTGTTTTCCCTGGGCCTGCCTGGTATGGTTGCTAAAAGAGTTGGGTTGACATTACAGTGCTTGGAAAGGTCTAGCAAAAAGGCCTTTTGCAAAAGAAAATAAGCCACTTTTTCTTCAAAGTTTCAGGGTTGAATGAGTCCCGGTTCTTTAAAATACGCTCTAGGGGAGTGCATGTTAAAGATGATCCCATTTAGAAAGAGAAGTGAGTCTCTTTTGTTTTGATATGTGATCCAGGATGGAGAAGAAAGCAGTAGGGGGGCATCCCCCAACTATATTCTCTCTAGTTCCTGGACCCCCAGCACCTATTTAAAAGTGGCCCTCATGACTGCAGGCCCTTCAAGCTGTGGCACCAGAGAAACTAAACTTCAGGGCCTTAGGCATGCTTTCCCCAGGCATTCTTAGTTCTCTGCCTTTTATTTTCCTTTGACCTCCTAGACTTGTGTGGCCTCTGTGCCTTCCAGATTTCAAGAAAAACCATGTAATTGGCCAAGGCCCCTTAAAGGGAGGGGGCATGCTAGATTGAACTCTGTATCCTGCTATTATGGTCCATGCTAAAACATTTACCCATAGAAACAATTGTCCTGGTTAACTTCTGGACTTAAAATCCCCTTGCTAATTAAGAACTGTCTTAATCAGAGACAGAACAGGTCCCTTAAAGGAACATAGGAACTGAATGGCCATTTTCCTACTGATGGGAGAGAATTGGGACTAAAATCTGGCTGTGGGAGACAGTTTACTTTTAACTGTTAAAAGCAGAACTTTGGACCCTGCCAGAGCCACCGTTGCCAGCGACATGTTCAAGGTAACTCAGAGGTCCGTGGGGCCGGCCAGCCTGAGCTTGCTCACCTTCAAAGTCTATGCTGTACCAAAAAAGGACTCACCTCCCAAAAATTCTGTGAAGGTTGATGAGCTTTCACTCTACTCAGTTCTCAAAGGTCAATCGAAGTATGTGGAGGAGTCAAGGAGCCCACTTGAAGAAAGCGTCTCATAGCTTCGACACTACTGTGAGCCATACACAAGCTGGTGTCAGGAAACGTACTCCCAAACTAAGCCCAAGATGCAAAGTTTGGTTCAATGGGGGTTAGACAGCTATGACTATCTCCAAAATGTACCTCCTGGATTTTTTCCGAGACTTGGTGTTATTGGTTTTGCTGGCCTTATTGGACTCTTTTTGGCTAGAGGTTCAAAAATGAAGAAGCTAGTGTATCTGCCTGGTTTCATGGGATTAGCTGCCTCCCTCTATTATCCACAACAAGCCATCGTGTTTGCCCAGGTCAGTGGGGAGAGATTATATGACTGGGGTTTACGAGGATATATCGTCATAGAAGATTTGTGGAAGGAGAACTTTCAAAAGCCAGGAAATGTGAAGAATTCACCTGGAACTAAGTAGAAAACTCCATGCTCTGCCCATCTTAATCAGTTATAGGTAAACATTGGAAACTCCATAGAATAAATCGGTATTTCTACAGAAAAATGGCAGAGAAGTCAGTATTGAATGTATTAAATTGGTTTTCTTCTTCAGGAAAAATTAGACCAGACTTCTGTTATCTTGGGTGATACCATCCTACAAGCAAACTAATCTGAAACCCTTTCACCTAGAGATAATGTACAAGCCTTAGAACTCCTCATTCTCATGTTGCTATTTAGGTACATAATTAAAACCCAAGTTAAAAAAAAATGCAGAACTTTCCCATCCACAGAAGTAGCAGTAGAAAAGCACAAAATGGAAATATTGTGAAGATGCTGTGTACTGCAGAGAGTCTCATGAAGAGGATTTTTATTTTCACTAGGTGGCTTAAAAATACCATGTGTAACTGTAGAGAGATGTTTATTGAGCTACTGCTTACTGCAATTTGTGACCTCTTCTAACAGACCTGTTTCCCTGAACTGTAAAGATTCCTGCATAGTAGACACACAGAGAGTGTAAAAGACTAATTTTTTTAAGAGGACAATGGATTGGTTTTTATTATTTTTGCTAAGAAAGTTTCTAGGTGGCAGGTGCTATCTGGGGTGGCAGGTGCTGTCTGGGGAGGAGGTGAGTGCAGCAGACACAGTGGCCAAACTGTCTGCTTCCGTCTGTGGATAGAGAGAGAAAGAAAGTTTGGACACAGGATAGCTGGAAGAGAGCCTTGGGATTAAAGAATAGATTTAAAGTTGAGATTTTCTCCATACTTACCAGTATGATGAATGAATTCCCTTTCCCAGCCAGTGCACCAAAATGCTACAGCTCCAGTGAGTGGAGGAACACCAGGGTTCTTTGTCTCAGGTCAAATTAGGTAAAACAACATGGACACACATGGAGTGGTTTTAAGGAGCAGAGAGTTTAATAGACAAGAAAGAAGGAATGAGGAAAAAAATAGCTCCCCGATACAGAGACGGAGGGAGGATTCAAACACAGAGAAAACCCCTCTGGTTAATTTTTTAAAAAACTTATCTGCAGAAACGGAGGCTCCCTTTGTTGTCCAGGCTAGTTTTGAACTCTTGGCCTCAAGTAATTCTCCCACCTCAGCTTCCCAAAGTGCTAGGGTTATAGGTATGAGCCACTAGACCCAGCCAAGAATAGCCATTTTTACTTACTTCCCAATATTAGGGTAAAAACACTCAATATGTCACTGTGTATAATGATGTGAATTGTAGGTATTGTTTGTAGATGCCTTGTATCAATTAACTTCATTCCTAGTTTGCTGAGCATTTTTACCATGAATTGGTGTTGAATTTTATGAAATGCTTTTCTGCACATATTATTTTATGATTTCTCTCCTTTATTCTATTGTTGTGATTAATTACATACATTTTCTTTGTTTTTCTTTTTTGGGGGGTGGGTTTTGAGATGGAGTCTCACTCTGTTGCCCAGGCTGGAGTGTAGTGGCATGATCTTGGGTCACTGCAACCTCTGCCTCCCGGGTTCAAGCAATTCTCATGCCTCAGCCTCCCTGGTAGCTAGAATTACAGGTGTGCGCCACCACGCCTAGCTAATTTTTGTATTTTTAATAGGGACAGGGTTTTGCCATGTTGGCCAGGCTGTTCTCAAACTCCTGACCTCAAGTGATCTGCTCACCTTGGCCTCCCAAAGTGCTGGGATTACAGGCATGGGCTACCATACCCAACCCATTTTCTTGATTAAATAAATTTTCTAATGTTGAGCCAACATTTTGTTTCTGGGATAAACTCACAGGCACGCACACGCACGCGCACACACACACACACACACACACACTACATATACCTACACTTCATTTAATAATATATGGTGAGAATTTTTACATCTAAGTGAGTGAGATTGGTCTTTAATTTTTTTTCTTATAATTTGTTAGATTTTGATATTAGGAGTATGTTGCTCTCATAAAATCAGTTATGAAGCATTCCCTTATTATTATTTTCTGATAGAAGTTGAATGCGTATTTCACCCTTAAATGTTTGATAGCACTTGTTGTTGAAATAATCTGGCCAGGAATTTTCTTTGTAGGAGGACCTGGTTCTAAGAAGACACATGTGGTCTACACTGTGTTAAGTGCCTCACAGAGGTCAGAAAAGTCTAGAAACCCAAAGACAAAGGCTATTCTTTCTTCACAGCGTGGAGCCACAGATGCACATGTGGCACATCTAGCCTGTCCCTGTTTCGGTGCTGAACAGGAGTGCACCGTTTTTCTGAGCAGTTGAGAGCCCCACAGACCTGGTGCTTGTGTATCCTCTTTCTTCCTGCACCCCTCCCTGGAGAAGAGGACATGGCCGAGGTATAGGTAACAGCAAGGACTTTGCTTTCTGTGCCAGTGCCAAGTTGGCAAGGGCATATTTTTTTTTAATGTATTGACTTTTCTGACCTTTGCATGTTTATTTGTTGGGGTTATAATGTTTTTTTAAATTCATTTCTATGAATTCTTTTTAAGTAATTAAACTGTAGGATAAGTAATGCATACACACAGTTCAGAATTCAAACATCTTCTTCTGTTCCCAGCTATCTCAGCTCACTGCAACCTCCACCTCCTGTGTCCCAGTTCAAGCAATTCTCCTGCCTCAGCCTCTTGGGTAGGTGGAATTACAGGAACCACCATGCCCAACACATTTTTGTATTTTTAGTAGAGATTGGGTTTCACCATGTTGGCCAGGTTGATCTTGAACTCCTGACCTTGTGATCCACCCACCTCAGCCTCCCAAAGTGCTGGGATTACAGTCGTGAACCACCAGCCCAGCCCCTTGTGTGTATTCTTTTAGAGACAATCCATATGTATGCAACCATCTGCATTGATATTCCTTGTTCACTTGTTTTTTACCCAAATGATAGAATGCTATATGCACAGGTTATCACGCTGCTTTTTGTGTGTGTGGTAAATGTATCCAATTGTCCCTTGGTCTCTATAGGGAATTGGTTCTAGAACCTCCTGAGGATACTAAAATCTGCAGATGCTCAAGTACCTTATGTAAAATGGTGTAGTGTTTGCATATAACTCTTGCACATCTTCTCATATACTTTAAATCCTCTCTAGACTACTTATAATAGCTAATATAATAAATACTATGTAAGTAGTTATACTGTATGTTTTTTAAAATTTGTATGACTTTTATGGGCTTATTTTTAATATACTTTTATTATAAAAGTATATTTGTATGACTTTTATGGGTTTATTTTCAACTTTTTTATAGTACTTTTTCTCAGCAGAATCGAATCTTTTTGATCCACATTTGGTTGAATTAGATGATGCAGAATTTGCAGATGAGGATGGCCAACTATAATATAAAATTTGCTATTCTAATCCAAGCACTTTGGGAGGTCAAGATGGGAAGATCATTAGAGCCTAGGAATTCAAGGAGAGCCAGGGCAAAATAGTGAAACACTGTTTCTACAAAAAAAAAAAAAAAAAAAGCTATTCTAATCATGTTTAATATACAATATAGTATCACTAATTATATTCATAATAATTGCAACCATCACCACTAGCTATAACCAAAACTTTTTTCATCACTCCAAACAGAAACTCTGCATCCATTAAGAGATAACTACCTGGCCGGACTCGGTGGCTTACACCTATAATCCCTGCGCTTTGGAAGGCTAAGATCAGTGGTCGTCAACCTTTTTGACACCAGGGACTAGTTTTGTGGAAGGCAGTTTTTCCACAGACCAGGAAGTAGGGGGATAGTTTGGGGATGATTCCAGTGCATTTCATTTATTGTACACTTTATTTCTATTATTATCACATTGAAATATATAATGAAATAATTATACAACTCACCATAATGTAGGCTCATTGGAAGTCCTGAGCTTGTTTTCCTGCAAGTAGATGGTCCCATCTGGGGGTGATGGGAGACAGTGACAGGTCATCAGGTATTTGAGTCTCACGAGTGCACAACCTGGATCCCTTGAAGGTGCAACTCACAATAGGGTTTGTGCTCCTATGAGAATCTAACATTGCTGTTGATCTGACAGGAGGCAGGCTCAGGCTGTGAGTATGGTGAATGACTGAAAATACAGATGAAGCTTCATTTGCTCGCCTGTACAATGTGTGTATGAAAATATACATATTTATTTTTTAATATAATTCATGGTGAACATATTCCTTCAATATATTTAAGCATAATTGTCTTTCCAGGTCATGACACATCTTCAGGCATCATTATATTGGCCACATTGCATTCCATGGCCTAGAGGTACCATAATTTATTAAACCAATTTGCCATTTTGGGTCACCACTAAATTGTTTCCATCTTATTATTGTCATAACCAATGTTGTAGAATATATTAATTTACTTAATTCATGCACATTACTAGAATATATTTACACTGATGGGATTCCAGAGACAAAGATATGACTGCACTTAAGGCGTTTGAATACATTGTGTGAAACTTCCATCCACAAAAGGTATAATAATTTATATCCCAAAGTTTGTTTCCCATAATCTCTACATATCCTAGGTGTTGTTATGGTGTATTTTTAACTTTTCCATTTTACTACATTAATAGTGGAATGTCTTTATACTTTCTAATTACTGGAAAATTTTCCTAAACTTAGGTTTTTATAGGTTTTGCTTGTTTGTTTGTTTTTAAGATTTTATGGCCAGGCACAGTGGCTCACACCTATAATCCCAGCACTTTGGGAGGCTGAGGAGGGTCAATTGCTTGAGCTCAGGAGTTCAAGATCAGCCTAGGCAACATGGGAAAACCTGGTCTCTACAAAAATACATAAATTAGCCAGGTATGGCAGCATACACCTGTAGTCCCAGCTACTTGGGAGGCTGAAGTGGGAGGATCACTTGAGCCTAGGAGGTTGAGGCTGCAGTGAACATTGATCAAGCCTGGGCAACAGAGTGAGACCCTGCCTCAAAAAAATAAAACATAAGGTTTTATAAGATGTGGGTGGGAATCTACCTTTTCTGCTCCATTGATTAGTTTTTGTTTGTTTGTTTGGTTTGGTTTTTTAGAGACAGGCTCTCACCTAGGCTGGAGTCCGGTAGCACAATCATAGCCCACTGCAGCCTTGACCACCTGGGTGACCGTTTCACCTCAGTCTCCCAAGTGGCTGGGGCTACAGGTATGTGTCACCAAGCATGGCTAATTTTTCTTTTCTTTTTTTTTTGGTAAAGAGGGTGTCTCCCTATGTTTCCTTAGGCTGTTGTCAAACTCCTGGGCTCAAGCAATCCTCCTACCTCATCCTCCCAAACTGCTTGGATTACAGGCATGAGCCACCATGCTCAGCCTCTCTCTTTCTTTATATGGGTCAGGGTGTTCTCAATTTTCCATCCTTTCTTGACCTGGTGCCTGGTACCTGGTTTATTTTTCATGATATTTTAGAAATTCTCTCTTAAATCTGCCGAACATTTCCCAAAGATTTAGTTTGGGATTAAATTTACCTTAATAATTGACTTGAAATAAATCTGTGTTTTCTCATTTCTAATGTTAAATCCCATTTCTATTTATTTGTTTATTTATTTATTTTTGAAGCAGAGTGTCACTCTGTCACCCAGGCTGGAGCTCACTGCAACCTCTACCACCTGGGATGAAGGGATCCTTCCACCTCAAACTCCCAAGTGTGTGGGACTACAGGCAAACACCACCACGTGGCTATTTTTTTTATTTTTAATAGAGACAGGGTTTTGCCATGTCACTCATGCTGGTCTTGAACTCCTGAGCTTAACTGATCTGCCTGCCTCAGCTTCCCAAAGTGCTAGGATTACAGGCGTGAGCCACCATGCCTGGCCCCACTTCTTTTTCTAGTAATTCTATTACATGTTCTATAGATACTAAATAATATTTATAACATACATGTAATGTGAAATAATCATAAGGTGAAGTGCTCCGTGTCTACCTGAAGAATGGAGCATTCTCATTCCTCTTTCTGCTTCAAATGTAATCTCTAATCAGAAATTATTGGAATATTTTTCTTGCTTTTCTTTGTAGCATTACCACATGTATCCTAAACTGTATATGGTTTGTATGTTTGAACTCTGAATTTATTAGTCTGTTGGAGCCGCCATAACAGTATTCCATAGACTGCATGGTTTAAACAACACATATGCATCTTTTCTCAGTTCTGGAGGTAGGAAGGTGCAGATCGAAGTGCTATCAGGAGAGTTTCTCCTGAGGCCTCTCCTCCTGGCTTAGAGAAGGCTACATCCTCACTATTTCCTTGTGTGGCCTCTTCTATCTGCACACATGGAGAGAATGAGATTTCTGGTGTCTCTTCCTCCTCTAATAAGGACATCAGTCATCATGGATTAGGATCCCAACCTTCTGACCTCATTTAATTTAATTACCTCCTAAAGACCCTGTCTCCAAATACAGTTGTATTAAGGGATAGGGCTTCAATACATGAATTTAGTGTAGGGGTGCAGTTCAGCCCATATAGCTGAATAAATGCATACCCCACGTATTCTGTTGTTATTTACGTTATTCACTTTGACATCTTGTCTCGGGTCCTTACAGTTGTAAGGACCAGCTGTGGTTACTCTGTTGGAATATCAATGCATTCACATGAACTTCTGGGAGAAGATTAGAGTAGCAGAACTCAGCATCACCATCTTGGTCTTGCTTGAATGAGAACGCTGCTTGTGCTTTTTTTCAGTGTGATATATGTCTCTGGTTTCTGTGAATGTGCCCTTCTCTTATTGTGGAGACAGCCTTGGTGACACTCTGCGATGTGCCATGTATGGCCTTCCCACTGCCTAGCACTGTTGTGTGTCATCTCGCAGGAAGTGGTGATGTTCTAGGATGTGGCTGTGGGACACATGGTGGCTGTGGTGTCTGCAGAGCTGATAGGGAGAACAGAAGAAGTAAAGAAATTTAGCTGGCAAGTGTTTATTTTTAAATAAACACAGATGCATTAGAGATTTTGATGAAAATGTGAATAATTTTTTTTTTTTTGAGACGGAGTTTCGCTCTTGTTACCTAGGCTGGAGTGCAATGGCACGATCTCGGCTCACCGCAACCTCCGCCTCCTGAGTTCAGGCAATTCTCCTGCCTCAGCCTCCCGAGTAGCTGGGACTACAGGTGCGCGCCACCATGCCCAGCTAATTTTTGTACTTTTAGTAGAGACGGGGTTTCACCATGTTGACCAGGATGGTTTCAATCTCTTGACCTTGTGATCCACCCGCCTCAGCCTCCCAAAGTGCTGAGATTATAGGCGTGAGCCATTGCACCAAAAACATAAATAATTTTAAAAGATGCAACAGACTCTGAAAGAGGTTTTGGACTTGGCAGAGTTACAGGTGCAGATCCTTGCACACCTGAGGGCCCTGCACTGCTAATGGGGGCTGGAAAAAGAGGGCTGTGGGTGCTCTTCTGCAACTATCCAGCCTTGAATCCAGAGGACCTGGGGACTTTGACTATGGAGCTTTGTTTGAGATTCAGAGGTCATAGTTTCCTGCCCCATGGGACATACAGGCTTGTGGAATTTTTATGGCTTTCCCACAAATCCCTGTCATTCGTGCTGTACAGTCTCTCAGTGTCAGGGAACAACACAGGCAGGGCCCTGGGTTCACACCTGTCCTGAGCCCTACATCTAAGCCTCTTACCTTTCCCAAGCAGGGTTCCAGGACTGCAAGCCTGATGTAATCTCCCATTTGGAGGAAGGTTTATCATCCTGGATGGTGTGGAGGACAATTCCCAGGAGCCCCAGCCCCTCCCTAGGTGAACAGGCAGAAAGGGGTCCTGAGAGCTCATGCACAAGGCTGAGCAGCAAGCCAGTGGTTCCTATGATGCTGTCCTCAGAGCCTTGCCCCACCGGGAAATCAGGGCTGGACTTGAACAGGCAGCTGCCCAGCTTCGCCCCTAGTGCCACTTGCTGTGTGTGAAACTTCCCTTGCTCCTTGTGTTGCTCGGCAGCCTGACTGCTGCTTTTGTTCTTATCCTCCGCCGTGCCACCTCTCCTAGGCTGTGCTTCCTAACCTCCATTCTCTCAGTTGTACACACAGTGTCTGTACTGCCAGCATTTCCTCTCTCTCTAAAGAACACCCCTCCTTGCTCATTGTGCAGCTTTCACCTGTTTCTCTCTCTCATTCCTTCCAGTGTTCCTAGGAGTGTCAGGCCTCTTTTGCATGCTTTGTTCTACACAGATGATCCCATGGCAGATACCATCTGTCTACTACAATCCAAAAACGATTTGAAATCCTTGTTTTTCTGAATTAACTGTGCTTCTTTCCTTCCTCGTGTCCTCTCTCCTGTTGGTTTCCTTGAAACTACACCTTGATTTGTATGCCTCCATATCCCAATTCTGTCATCTTCTGCTCTTTTCTGTTTACCCTCACCTCTTGGAGCAGGCACCAGGTCCAATGGCTGCCAGTGCAGAAGGCTCGCTGCACCACTGGCTCCCCTGCCTCCCAGCACTCAACCTCTCTGCTCTGCGTCCCAGCACCCAGATTCCTCCTCTGCACTCATATCTCCACTTGTGTCATCAGCTCTCACTTCCCATTCAGCCTCAAAATCCATTAGTCATCTGACCTTCCATGTCCCTCAGCACCCATAGATTCTGTCTCTCTCAGTTCTGATAGAATCTCTTGTGCACTACTTCCCTGTGTCAGCCTGTGAAATCATGGGCACTCGGACAGAACTCTCCATTACTCCTCTCTTCTCAGAAGCCATCTTGAATGCCATCATTAGTCAAATACACTAAAAACTTCGTTTTAACCATGACCACCACCTGGCGGAACCCACACTGTGATTCTTTGCTTTCTGCAGCATTCAGTCTCAGCAAGATTTCTGTAATCACTTCTCCATTCACACGTGCTCCTCAGTTTCCTGCCTTCCTCACATGCCGCCTTCCCCATGGTAGATTCTGCATGTGTCCATTCTGCCCATCACTTGATGACTTTATGAGGTATGGATTGTCCCTCTAGTCAATTCAGCAGTGTCTGCAGCAGTGACTGCTGATGGCAGCAGAGTGGGTGGACTGAGACTGTCTTTACAAACCTGGTAACTTGCTGTTTCAGGAAAGTCATTGTGAAAATTTACGAGAACACACAGAGAAACAAGTTGTGTGCTAAGGAATTATTGGTGACATTTTACTGTGATCCAGGCATGTGGGGAATCTGGTTTATGCTCCTTTCCTTGCCTGGTAATTATTGCTATGATTCCCCTTAACACTGTTCCTTTGTCCATTCTCAAGGACCCAGTTTTCTCCCATCAGTCATTTCATGAGGGAAGTCCTCATTTACTTCATTTTCAACACTTCTAAACCTCTTCTCTCTCCCTGTTTATGTCTTCCTTGCTCCTGTGTCACAGTGGCCCCTAGCTTGCATGACATTCAGAATCAGTCAAAGCCACATACCTCTATCTGAGAAATCAAAATATAAAAGTAATAGTAACATGTTATACATGTTATATGGGCTTTGTTTTTGTAAATGATCAAGTAATTTTTTTCAGACCAGGAGACCAGACCTGGAAGTATAGAGTCAAATATAAAGCAAATAATTTTTAAAGATTGTTCCCAAGGAATGATAATCACCAAAGGTGAAAAGGATAGAATCCATTACTCCACAAGACAAGTCACAGCATCTTTTGAGTATTTATAGAGTCATCTAGAGCAAATAGCATTTACCCAGAAGAAAGGGCTGACTCAGAGGACCATTCACTAATGTAATGGATTTGAAGAAAATTTAGACTGCTATCTATTGATACTCAAAACAAATTTTCTTCAGGGAAAATGGTGCCAAAAGATGACAGTGATGACAGTCACTTTTCACATAACCTAGATCTAAGTAATCATCAGAGAATCTACCTGGGGGGGGGAAAAGAAACCATACAAATGTGATGAATGTGGGAAATACTTTAGCTGTGGCTCAGATATTAACACCAGCATGCTCATGCTGGAGAAAACCTGGACATTATTATTGGATAGGAAAAGTTTGGTACTAGGGAAAAGCCTTTCAAATGCAAACATTGTGAGAGTCTGTCAGCAGGGGAACACACCTTACACAACATGAAAGATGTCACACAGTTGAAAGATTATATGAATGTAATATCTGTGGAAAATCATTCAGCTGGGACTCATTCCTTATTCTACATCAGAGAGCTCATACTGGAGAAAAGTGCTGAGTGGGGTGAATGTGGGAATGCCTGACACAACATCAGAGGATTCATACAGGAGAGACCTTATGAATGTCATCAGTGTGGGAAGGCCTTTAAGCAAAGTTAATACCTTTCTCTGAATTGGAAAACTCATAGTGGGGAGAAACCCTATGAATGTAATCAATGTGGCAAAGCCTTTATTCAGAGCATTCAGTCAACTTACTTGTAATATAAGAACTCATTCTGGAGAGAAACCATATGAATGTGTTAAATTTGGTAAAACCTATAGTCCTAGTTCATCCCTAATATGCCATAAGAGGATTCATACTGGGGAAAAATACTGTGAATGTAAAGAATGTGGAAAAGCCTTTACCCAGAGTATTCAACTTACTTTATATCTGAATGTAGCAAAGCCTATAGCCATAGATCATCCTTTATTCAGTATAAAAGGATTCATACTGGAGAAAAACCCTTTGAATGTAATGAATGTAGGAAGGCTTTCTGATGGAATGCACACCTTACTCAACACCAGGTAATTCATACTGGAGATAAAACTTATAAATGCAGAAAATGTGACAAATCTTTCAGCAGAAGTACACATCTCAATCAACATGAGAGAACTCATACTTAAGAGAAACCCTAAAAATGTAATGAGTGTGGGAAAACCTTTGGTCAGAGGGCACATCTGATGCAACATCAAAGGATGCATACTGGAGAAAAGCCCTATCAGTGCATGGACTGTGGAAAGGCCTTCAATGTAATGCATACCTTGCTCAACATCAAAGGATTCATAAAAGAAAGAAACCTTAGGCCAAGCATGGTGACTAATGCCTGTAATCCCAGCACTTTGGGAGGCCAAGGTGGGCAGACCACAAGGTCAGTTCGAGACCAGCCTGACCAACATGGTGAAACCCTATCTCTACTAAAAATACAAAAATTAGCCAGGCATGATGGTGTGTACCTGTAATCCCAGCTACTCAGGAGGCTGAGTCAGGAGAATCACTTGAACCCAGGAGGTGGAACTGAGATCGTGCCATTGCACTCCAGCCTGGGTGACAGAGTAAGACTCCATCTCAAAAACAAAACGAAACAAAAAAAACCTCCTTAATGATGTGCTAAACACAAAGAAATTCAGACTAGGCTGGGCACAGTGGTTCATACCTGTAATCGTTTGGAGGCCAAGGCAGGTGGATTGCGTGAACACAAGTGTTTGAAACCAGCCTGGGCAACATAGTAAAACCTCATCTCTACTAAAAATTTTAAAAAATTATCCAGGAGTGGTGGTGTATGCCTGTAATCCTAGCTACTCAGGAGGCTGATGTGGGAGGATCACTTGAGCCCAGGAGGTCAAGGCTGCAGTGAGCTACGATCACACTACTCTACTCCAGCCTGGGCAATAGAGCAAGAACCTGTCTCTTAAAAAAAAAAAAAAAAAGGAATTCTGAATTATAAATTATATTTCCTAGAATTTAAAAAGAAAAGGAATTCAGACTATTATGTTCAAACTAATAATGTTATTATTAAACAATATATATTTTATGTGGGAAATATTTCAGCATAAGCACAGGCATTCTTCAACATTAATAAATTAATAGATGAATATAATATAAACATAATTGTAGAAAATAATATGTGACTTCAATATTAATATGTTCATCATGAAGTAAACTGTGAAAGTAATAAATGTATGAAAAGTTTTACTCTAATATTATCTCTACCTAAGAGGCAAAGAAAATACAAAGGAGAACTTTATACATAAAATTTTTTAAACACAAAGTCATTCATGAAAGTTAGATCTTTTTATACACCATTTTGCATTTCCAGAATAGGGGTAGTAATAATGTCTAATGAATCTATGAATGATATTATATAACAGGATGTGAGGCTTACATTTCAAATCCAGTGCCCCACTTTATATATACATAGCTTTAAATACTGTAGATCAAAGGTCGGCAAACTATGACCCATGACCATAAAATCCAACCTGACACCTATCGTGTAAATAAAATTTTATTGGAACACAGTCATATTCATTCATTTTTACAGATAACTTCTCAACTTACAATGGTGTTACATCTTTTCAAACATCATAAATCAAAAATACTGTAAGTCAAAAATGCATTTACCAATTTTATATACTGGTAAAATATATAATGGGAAAATAGATGATGGCAAAAATCATGTTATTCTGGCAACACAATAGAAATGATCCCCAACTTCTGATGGTTTGACTGACAATTTTTTGAATTTCTACTATTGCAAAAGTGATATGCCTGCAGTAAAAATTGGAGCTCTATCTGTGATGCTCCTCAACTCATAATGGAGTTAAGTTCCAATAAAACCCATTATTAAGTCAAACCATTATAAGTAGGAGACCATGTGTATGTTAGCTATGGCAGCTTTTCTCTACCAAGGCAGAACTGAGTAGTTGTGACAGAGATTGTGTGGCCTTGTATTAGATTGGAGGGCTGCTATTACAAAATACCACAGACTAGATGGCTTACAGAATTGTAATTTATGTTTTTACAGTTCTGGCAGCTGGAACTTCAAGATCAAGGTGCTGAAGGTTTGCTTTCTCCTGAAATCTCTCTCCTCAGCTTGCAGATGGCCATTTTCTTACTGTGTCCTTACATGGCCATTCATATTTGTGGAAGCAACCCTGGTGTCTCTTCCTCATCAGATAAGGACACCAGCATTATCAGATTAGGGCCAACCCTTATGACCTTATTGAACCTCAATTACATCTTTTTTTTTGAGACAGGGCCTTGCTGTGTCACCCAGGCTGAAGTGCAGTGGCATGATCTCAGCTCACTGCAACCTCTGTCTTCTGAGTTCAAGCAGTTCTCCTGCCTCAGCCTCCCGAATAGCTGAGATTACAGGAATGTGCCACCATGCCCAGCTGATTTTTGTAATTTTAGTAGAGACGGGGTTTCACCATGTTGGCCAGGCTGGTTTCAAACTCCTGGACTCAAGAGATCCACCTGCCTCGGCCTCCCAAAGTGCTCGGATCACGGCATGAACCGCCCTGCCCATCCTCAATTACGTCTTTAAATGCCCTGTCTTCAAGTACAGTCACATTGGGTGTTACAGCTTCAGTATGTGAATCTGGAAAGAGCACAGCTTAGTCCCCACAGGCCTGCAAAGCCTGATTGCTGAACTCTGTGAATGTATATAATCAACTGTATTAATATGTCCACATTCTATAGTGTATACAGATTTCTAAATATGTAAAATTGGTAAATTAGGGCAAGATACTAGTCAAAATAATGTGTACCATGCTGGTACCATACATGAACGCCTGGCCTCAACTGATCCACCTGCCTCAGCCTCCCAAAGTGCTGGGATTACAGGTGTGAGCCACCACCATGCCCAGCCTGACTTTTATTTTTAATTTTTGTTGATATATAGTAGGTGTATATATTTATAGAGTACATGAGATATTTTGATACAAAAATGCAATGTGAAATAATCACATCATGGAGAGTGGGGTATTCACCCTCAATCATTTATCCTTCATGTTACAACAATCCAATTACACTATTATAGTTTTTTGTTTGGTTGGTTTTCTGAGACAGAGTCTTGCTCTGTCACCCAGGCTGGCATGCAGTGGCGCTATCTCAGCTCATTGCAACCTATGCCTCCTAGGTTCAAACAATTCTCCTGCCTCAGCCTCCTGACTAGCTGGAATTACAGGCAGGTACCACCATGCCTGGCTAATTTTTGTTTTGTTTTGTTTTTTAATTAGAGATGTGGTTTCACCATGTTGGCCAGACTGGTCTCAAACTCCTGACCTCAAATTATATACCCACCTTGGCCTCCCAAAGTGTTGGGATTACAGGGGTGAGCCACCGCATCTGCCCTCTTTTAGTTATTTTTATTTTTATTTATTTATTATTTTTGAGATGGAGTTTCACTTTCGTTGCCTGAGCTGGAGTGCAAAGGAGCGGTATCAACTCACTGCAACCTCCGCTTTCTGGATTCGAGCGAGTTCTCCTGCCTCAGCCTCCTGAGTAGCTGGGATTACAGGCACACACTGCATTCCCGGCTAATTTTTGTATTTTTAGTAGAGACGGGGTTTCACCACGTTGGCCAGGCCAGTCTCAAACTCCTGACCTCAGATGATCCACCTGCCTCACCTTCCCAAAGTGCTGGGATTACAGGCATGAGCCACTGCGCCTGGCCTATTTTAGTTATCTTTAAATGTACAATTAAGTTATTATTAACTGTATTCTGTTGTGCTATAAAATAGTATATATCCGGCCGGGCGCGGTGGCTCACACCTGTAATCCCAGCACTTTGGAAGGCTGAGGCAGGTGGATCACGAGGTCAAGAGATTGAGACCATCCTGATCAACAAGGTGAAACCCCATCTCTACTAAAAATACAAAAATTAGCTAGGCAAGGTGGTGCGCGCCTGTAGTCCCAGCTACTTGGGAGGCTGGGGCAGAAGAATTGCTTGAACCCAGAAGGCGGAGGTTGCGGTGAGCCAAGATCGTGCCATTGCACTCCAGTCTGGGTAACAACAGCGAAACTCCGTCTCAAAAAAAAAAAGAAAAAGAAAAAGAAAAAAAACTAGCTGGGCATGGTGGCGCACGCCTGTAATCCCAGCTACTCAGGAGGCTGAGGCAGAATCACCTGAACCCAGGAGGTGGAGGTTGCAGTGAGCTGAGATCGTGCCATTGCACTCCAGCCTGGGTAACAAGAGCGAAACTCTGTCCCCCCCTCCAAAAAAATAGTATATATCTATTTTTTTTTTAAAAAACAGCATCTCAGTCTGTTGCCCAGGCTTGAGTGCAGTGATGCCATCTGGTCTCACCACAACCTCTGCCTCCTGGGTTCAAGCGATTCTCCTACCTCAGCCTCCCAAGTAACTGGGACTACAGGCGCACGCCACCATGCCTGGCTAATTTTTGTGTTTTTACTAGAGAGGGGGTTTCACTATGTTGGCCAGGCTGGTCTCAAACTCCTAACCTCGTGAACCGCCCACCTTGCCTTCCAAAGTGCTGGGATTACAGGTGTGAGCCACTGCACCCAGCCTAATAGTATATTTTAATATAGTCAGTCTCTTAATCAGATAGTGTAACTCATTCACCTTTATTCTTCTTCCATATTTTCCCAACTATATTTGGTCCTTTGCTTTTTATTTTATTTTATTTATTTATTCATTTATTTTTTTGGGACAGAATCTCACTCTGTCGCCCCGGCTGGAATACAGGGGCATGATCGTGGCTCACTGCAACCTCAAACTTCTAGGCTGAATGGATTCTCCTGCCTCACCCTCCCAAGTAGCTGGGACTAGAGGCACATGCCACCATGCCTGGCTAATGTTTTTATTTTATTTTTTGTAGAAATGGGGTCTTGCACGTTGCTTAGGCTCATCTCAAACTCCTGGCCTCAAGTGATCCTCCAGCCTCAGCCTCCCAAAGTGCTGGGATTACAGGTGTGAGCTATCCTGGCCAGCCACTCTTTATTTTATAGGCCAGTTTGTGATAAAATTGTTTTTTTGTTGTTTTTTTTTCCTTAAATGCTTAACAAAATTTATTATCTGGGAATGGAAATTTTTTTTGAAAAGTTTTAAATTATAGTCTTACTTTTTTTTAGATATAGGGCTATTTCAATTTTCTTTTCCTTTTTTGTGTCAATTTAGTAAGCTTTATTTTCATTGAATTGTCCATTTAATCAAGTTGTCAAATTGTGGGCGATTTGTTAACATTACTCCCTTAATATATATATATATATATATATATTTTTTTTGTAAGACACAGTCTTGTTCTGTTACCCAGGCTGGAGTCCAGTGGCATGATATCAGCTCACTGCAACCTCCACCTCCTGGGTCCACCCAACTCTTGTACCTCAGCCTCCCAAGTAGCTGGGACCACAGGTGCACTCCACCAGGCCTGGCTAAATTTTGTATTTTTAGTAGAGACAAGGTTTTACCACGTTGGACAGGCTGGTCTTGAACTCCTGACCTCAAGTAATCCACCGGCCTTGGCTTCCTAAAGTGCTGGGATTACAGGGATAAGGCAGTATGCCAGGCCCCTTAATATGCTTTTTTTTTTTTGAGATGGAGTTTCACTCTTGTTACCTGGGCTGGAGTGCAATGGCGCGATCTCGGCTCACCGCAACCTCTGCCTCCTGGGTTCAGGCAATCTCCTGCCTCAGCCTCCTGAATAGCTGGGATTACAAGCACACGCCACCATGCCCAGCTAATTTTTGTATTTTTAGTAGAGATGGGGTTTTACTATGTTGACCAGGATGTTCTTGATCTCTTAACCTCATGATCCACCCGCGTCAGCCTCCCAAAGTGTTCAAGGCAATATGCTTTTAATGTCGGTAATAATTGTAGGTATCTCTCCTCCTATTTCTTATATTTATAATTTAAGTTTTTGCTTATTTTTTTTTAATCAGTTTCACAAGGGGGTTATCCATTTTATTTATGTTTTTAAAAATTTAACTTTTGGGCCGGGCGCGGTGGCGGAACTCCATCTCAAAAAAAAAAAAAATTTAACTTTTGGCTTTGTTGATTTTCCTTATTTATCCATTCTCATTTTATTAATTTCTGCTCTTAAATATTTTTTCTCCTCTACTTTTCAAGTTTAATTTTTTGTTATTTTTATTTAGCAACTTAAATTATGCTTTTAAACACATTTTCTAATATATGAATATAAACCTATAAATTTTCCTCTATGCACTGTTTTAGCGGCATCTCATGAGTTTTGATATGTATTTGTATTATTATTTAGTTTAAAATATTTTCTAATATCTCTTGTGGTTTCTTTTTGACACATGGTTATTTATTTTAATTATTTTATTTATTTATTTATTTATTTATTTATTTTTTTTTTGAGACAGAGTCTGCCTCTGTTGCCCAGGCTGGAGTGCAGTGGCCCAATCTCAGCTCACTGTAACCTCCACCTCCCGGGTTCAAGCAATTCTCCCTGCCTCCGCCTCCTGAGTAGCTGCGATTACAGTTGCCCACCACCATGCCTGGCTAATTTTTGTATTTTTTAGTAGATATGGGGTTTCACCATGTTGGCCACGTTGGTCTTGAACTACTGACCTCAGGTGATCTGCCTGCCTTGGCCTCCCAAAGTGCTGGCATTACAGGTGTGAGCTACCATGCAGGGTCAACACATGGTTATTTATAAGTGTGTTGGTTAATTCCCAAGTATTTGGAGACGCTTTAGCTATATTACTTATTTTTTATTTCTAATTTAATTTCATGGTCTAGAAAATATTCTGTTAAGTGGTTAAGTCCTTTTGAGTTTATGAAGTTGTTTTAACTGGCATCATCTAGTCTATCTTGATGTATGTCCCATATTCGTTTGAAAATAATGTGTATTTTGGTCGGGCGCGGTGGCTCACGCCTATAATCCCAGCACTTTGGGAGGCTGAGGCGGGTGGATCACGAGGTCAAGAGATTGAGACCATACTGGTCAACCCCGTCTCTACTAAAAAAAAAAAATACAAAAATTAGCTGGGCACGTGCCTGTAATCCCAGCTACTTAGGAGGCTGAGGCAGGAGAATTGCCTGAACCCAGGAGGCGGAGGTTGCGGTGAGCCGAGATCGCGCCATTGCACTCCAGCCTGGGTAACAAGAACGAAACTCCGTCTCAAAAAAAAAAAAAATATTAATAATAATAATAAAAGAAAGAAAGAAAGCTTTATTGCAGCCAGAAGGCAAAATGAAATAAAAGGAAATCAAGGGAACTGGGAGGGATGAAGGCAATGGAGATAACGAAGGTCAACATCCCTCTTTGAGACCCCCTCGGGCGCTCTCCAGGTTGGGGCTGAGCTGTGCGCAGGCAGAACCTGAAAACCCTGAAGTTCATAGTCCCCGGAGCTCACCAGAAGCCCCTTCCCATCGTGTATGGGAAATCACCAAGCATCTATAGATTACTGGTTAAAACTCAAGGGAGTGAACAGCCCTGGCCAAAACCAGCCCTCTGGCTGGCATCCTTGTCTCCTCAACTGCTGTTCTAGTAAATTCCCAGAGACTCAGTTATGGCAGGAAGCCAATTCCTTTAAGTTAAAGAACATTGTTTATGATTTTTTTTTTTTTTGAGACGAAGTTTTGCTCTCGTTGCTCAGGCTGGAGTGCAGTGGCGTGACCTCGAGTCAGACCTGCCACCTCTGACTCATGGGTTCAAGCGATTCTCCTGCCTCAGCCTCCCTAGTAGTTGGGATTACAGGCATGCAACACCACACCCGGCTAATTTTGTATTTTTGGTAGAGACGGGGTTTCTCCATGTTGGTCAGGCTGGTCTCAAACTCTTGACCTCAGGTGATCCACCCGCCTTGGCCTCCCACAGTGCTGGGATTACAGGCCTTAGCCACCGTGCCCAGCCTAGTTTATGAATTATTTACTGCTGCAAAACACCACGCCGAACCTTAGTAGATTAAAACAATTTATTTATTCACAGTTCTGCAATTTGGGTTGGACTTAGCTGAGCAGCTCTTCTGCCCAGCAGCAGGTGGACAGCTGCCAAAGGGACACACTTGCCCACTTGAATCTGACCTGGATTGTTGGGTGGATGACAAAGGGAGGGACGGAACAAAGGAACGAGCCTATCAGCCTGTTAAGGATCGCCACCACATCAGAGGGATGGACCTCACCATAGATGGGACCCTCAACATCACAAATCCACTGAGACAAAGTTCTGAAAAGGACCCCACAGCAGCTGTGAGGGCTGCTGCCAAAAATTAACCACCTGGATCTAATCCCAAGGAAACAGCACACAAGCCAAAACGGAGGGACAATCGGCAACAAACTAGCTTCTCATAATGCACACATTTCTTGCAATTCTGTTTCTCTGAGGCGTTTGCAGAAAATCCAAACTCTGAGTCAGTTTCACCAACCACTTTTCTTCTTTTCTTTTTTTTCAGACGGAATCTTGCTCTGCTGCCCAGGCTAGAGTACAGTGTCACAATCTTGGCCTACTGCAACCTTCACCTTCCAGGTTCAAGCGATTCTTCTGCCTCAGCCTCCCGAGTAGCTGGGATTACAGGCGCCTGCCACTGTGCCTGGCTAATTTTTGTATTTTTAGTAGAGACAGGGTTTCACCTTGGCCAGGCTGGTCTCGAACTCCTGACCTTGTGATCCACCCACCTCAGCCTTACAAAGTGCTGGGATTATAGGTGTGAGCCACCAAGCCCAGCCAATGAACCACTTTTCAAATTCCTATCCTAGATGGCCAAAAGCTTCTAGGCACAAAACAGCAACAGTGACTCAAATGTTTGTCATGGTGGCCTCCACAGGTGGCCTGGTTTTCCCACTCCTCCCAGTGGACCAACATGTGTGTGAGCCCAGCTGAGACCAGAAAAACTGCCCTGTCAAGTCCAGCCTAAACACTGATCCAGCCTCATGAGCTCCATTGCTCTGCGCTTCTGTGGTTTCTCACACAGCTTAATTGTGGCCATAGATAACTGGTACAGTTTGCGTTCATTTGATGACAACCCAAACTAGTGAGGCAAACTGGAAAACCAACCCAAACCACTGAGGCAGGCAAGGAATGTATTGGTTTGCTAATGGTAAAGTTCAGGGGTAATGCCGGGTTCAGGTGCAGTCACATTGTCATCCAGCTCTTGTGGCTGAGCACAGCTCCACTTCCCAACCTGTGTGTCCCTAATCTCAGACAGGGTTACCCCTCATGCCTGCAAGACGGCACTGCAGCAGCTCCAGGCTTCACACCATCTCAACTTTCTATTAGGCACAAAACAAATTAGAGCTCTTCTCTCTCAGCCGGGCGTGGTGGCTCACACCTGTAATCCCAGCACTTTGGAAGGCCGAGGCAGGCGGATCACAAGGTCAGGAGTTCGAGACCAGCCTGGCCAACATGGTGAAACCCCATCTCTACTAAAAATACAAAAAAAAAAAAAAAATTACCTGAACATGGTGGCAGGCGCTTGCCTGCCAGCTACTCGGGAGGTTGAGGCAGGAGAATCGCTTGAACCTGGTAGGCAGAGGTTGCAGTGAGCCAAGATCACACCGTTGCACTCCAGCCTGGGCAGCTAGCCTGAGACTCCATCTCAAAAAAGAAAAGAAAAGCAATAGAGCTCCTCTCTCTCTGAGTGTGGGTCTCACTGACTTAATTTAGGTCACGTGAACATCCCTGAATGCATCAGTGAGACAGGAGGGGCTTGGGATGGACTCTGCCAATCCACATAGATCAATCAGAGCCCTATCTCTCCTGGCTGAGGAAAAGGGAAGGTGGTTCTCCAAAAGATATTTGGGGCCGAAATGGTACCCTTGGCTCAGCCTCTTCTGCCTCCAACAGACCTTTCACTAGCCACCAGCCCTTGGTCACCTCACTCTCCTGGGTCCTCATCTGTAACCTGGGACTGTCATAGGATAGACCTCCAGAGGTGATTGTGAGGATGCTCAGAGCTTGGAGCAGAGCCTGGGGCATGGTGAGGGCTCCATGAGTGTGGGCATTCAGCATTGTGGCCCCATCGCACCCACCATCTCCTTGCATGTGACGTGTGGGTCATGCATCCTTTCCTGGGTCAGCTTCCCTTAGCCTCTGTGACTCATCTGTCTTGTGGCTCTCCTCTCCCTCCTCCCTCTGACATTTCTTCCTGGTTGTTTTCCTAGCTCCTTGTTCCCCACGTAGCCCTTCAATAAGGGCTTGGTCCTGGATCCACTGTTCTACCTACAATTCTCAATGCTTACCAAGGTGGGGCGGGCTCCATCTCTCCAGGGAGTCCTCTTTCCTAAGGAGCCAATCCATGAAGCCTGCTGCCTGTTGGACAAGCCCCAAAGTGTCAAGACCACCTCGAATACCATGTGGCCAAAATGGAACTTGGCTTGTCATAAAAATCTGAGTCCATAAATTCCTTTTGTTTGTTTCTTCGTTTGTTTGTTTTTTGAGATGAAGTCTTGCTCTGTCTCCCAGGCTGGAGTGCAGTGGTGTGATCTTGGCTCACTGCAACCTCTGCCTCCCAGTTTCAAGCAATTCTCCTGCCTCAGCCTCCCGAGTAGCTGGGATTACAGATGCCCGCCACCATGCCCAGCTAATTTTTATAGATTTAGTAGAGACGGGGTTTAACCATGTGGGCCAGGCTTGTCTCAAAACTTCTGACCTCAGGTGACCCACCCACCATGGCCTACCAAAGTGCTGGGATTACAGGTGTGAGCCACCATGCCCTGCCAGATTCCTGTTTTGTTTTGTTTTTTTTTTTTTTCTAGGCGGAGTCTTGCTCTGTCTCCAGGCTGGAGTACAGTGGTATGATCCTGGCTTACTGCAATCTCCACCTCCCAGGTTCCAGTAATTCTCCTGCCTCAGCCTTCCGAGTAGCTGGGATTACAGGCATGTGCCACCATGCCCAGCCAATTTTGTATTTTTAGTAGAGACAGGGTTTCTTCAAGCTGGTCAGGCTGGTCTCGAATTCCTGACCTCAGGTGATCCGCCTGCCTTGGCCTCCCAAAGTGCTGGAATTACAGGCATGAGCCATTGTGCCCAGCCTGTCCACATGCTCTTATACTGGCCTGCTTTGGTTTAATCTCCCACAAACAGGGAGCAGACAGTTCCTGGCACAGCTCAACAGCTCTTTGTAGGATGGTTAACTAAGCAAATAAACACAGCTAATCGGTGGAGATGCTGGGATTTGAACCCAGGGCTGTCTCTGATTCGGTCCAGTGCCCCTGATTTCCATGATACTCTGGCTCCCGGAACACCAAATCTGCCAGCCTCCAGGCTGGGGCTCTGTTGCATACAACCTACCTGCCCACCAGGGGGCAGCACGTATTCTCTGGTCCAAACTTCCAAGTCGGCAAGGCCTTGCCTGCAGGGTAGGTTGCCCCCTAGTTATTGGCCCAATCTGGCCCAGACTTGGCACTGCTGTTGACTGTCACACAGGAGCCCCCATGGTGTAATTAGCATCTCCCACTTGTCCTGCCAGGCTGCCTTCTGAAGACCCAACGTGCCTCACAGCAGGCCCCAGCTAGGGCACTGGGCCTTCTAGAAGGCCACACAGGACAAGACCAGGCCCTCATCCACATGAGTGTCCACAAAGTATTCGAAAGTAACAACCTCAACGGGGCACGGTGGCTCACGCCTGTAATCCCAGAACTTTGGTAGGCTGAGGTAAGCGGATCATAGGTCAGGATTTCAAGACAAGCCTGGCCAAAATAGTAAACCCCATCTCTACTAAAAATACAAAAATTACCCAGATGTCGTGGTAGACGCCTGTATTCCCAGCTACTTGGGAAGCTGAGGCAGGAGAATTGCTTGAAGATTTTTTTTTTGAGACAGGATCTCTCTCTGTCACCAGGCTGGAGTACAGTGGCATGATCTGGGCTCACTGCAACCTCCGCCTCTTGGATTCAAGTGATTCTCCTGCCTCAGCCCCCCAAGTAGCTGGGATTACAGGCACCTGCCACCACGCCTGGCTAATTTTTTGTATTTTTAGTAAAGACGGGGTTTCACCATGTTGGCCAGCATGGTCTCGATACCTTGACCTCGTGATCCACCCGCCTCGGCCTCCCAAAGTGCTGGAATTACAGGCGTGAGCCACTGCGCCCGGCCACATTTTCTGCTTTCTAGGAGCTTGAAAGTGTTTGAGAGTAGGCTGGGGTTTCTCAGGCTTGGCATGGCTGACCCTGCAGGCCAGTTCATTCCTTGCTGTGAGGCTGTTCTGTACACTGTAGGGTGCTGAAGCAGCACGCCTGGCCTCCGGCCACTAGATGCCAGTGGAACCCACCCCCGCAAGTGTGACAACCAAAATATCTCCAGACCTTACTAAATATTGCCTGGAGGGCAAACTCACTGGAGGAAGAAGCGGACAGTGGGTTGGGCCGCGAGCGCGTACCAGGCAGGCACTTTGCCTGCATTGCCTCGTAGAATCCTGTGGGGGCGCTGCCGGCGCTCACTGGAGTGTCAGCTTCCCTCCCGCTGAACTGAGCGCTATTCAGAACCCGGTCCTTCCATTTTCCACCCTGCGGGGATTAAAAGGGGGGATGCCAGGATTTAGGGAGATTAAGGGCATGAATTGCTCAAAGGCGTACAGCTCCTAACCAGGATTTAGGACCAGGGGCTCCAATACCATTGTCATTGTGCTGCACTGCCTCCTCGCGGGAGGGCCAGGCACGGCTGTAACTGGCATCTCACTGGCTTTTTTTTTTCTTTCTTCTTTTTTTGAGTCTCACTCTATCACCCAGGCTGGAGGGCAGTGGCTCAATCTCAGCTCACTGCAACCTCTGCCCCCTGGGTTCAAGCGATTCTCATGCCTCAGCCTCCAGAGTAGCTGGACTTGCAGGCGCCCGCCACCATGCCCAGCTGATTTTTGTACTTTTAGTAGAGATGGGGTTTTGCCATGCTGGCCAGGCTGGTCTCTAACTCCTGACTTCAGGTGATCCGCCCTCCTAGGGCTCCCAAAGTGCTAGGATTATAGGTGTGAGCCACCGTGTCCAGCCAAGAGGTGGTTTATTGTATGCTTATTCCACTCAACCACAAGTGAAAACAGAAATAGCCCAGAACGTCACAGGTCCAGGGCAAAGATCAACAGAAAATGCTTTGCTATGAGCAAGGTGGGTTCCTCAAAGGAGGTCTTCGCGATCAGATGGTGACAGAAGTTCTAGATCCATGAGAAGAAAGTTCTAGATACCAGCACACAGGCCAACAACTTGCGGCAGCATCTCCAGCCTCTGGCATCCCACGTTTCTTCTCCTGTGCCTCCATGGGTGCACAAGCTGGTGGTTTATGAGGACCTCCGCCTCATCTTCTTTTGCACTTCAGCTTGTACATTTGCTTCTTCCTCCACTTGGCTCTTGTGGCACAGAGGTTTCCAAAAAGATGGGGCCAAGCCCGAGAGACTCTTCCAGTCTTGAGCAATGCCTTCTCCCACAGGGCTGACACCAGCCCATATGGGCCTTTGTGCCCACTGGCGAGGACATCCCTTCCTCAAAACATTTTACTCCCATCGATTGGGAAATTGCCATTGCGCACTGATTTTGTTAGAATGATACACCGCCTTCTGCCAAGGAAATGTAAGAAACATACAACTCTGCAAGGTCTTGATGTGAAAAGTGCCCCTTAGATGTGGTGCCTCTGTGCAGTGTGTGACATGAACAACTACCAGCAGGCCTGCCTCACATTCTGGATCTGATTCTATCACTACTCCCAACTTTTTTTTTTTTTTTGAGACAGAGTCTTGCTGTCACCCAGGCTGGAGTGCAGGGGCGTGAGCTCTGCTCATTGCAACCTCCGCCTCAGGGGTTGAAGCAATTCTCATGCCTTAGCCTCCTGAGTAGCCGGTATTATAAGCACGCACCACCACATCCAGCTAATTTTTGTTTTTTGTTTTTTTTTCTGAGATGTAGTCTTGCTCTGTCGCCCAGGCTGGAGTGCAGTGGCATGATCTCGGCTCACTGCAACCTCTGCCTCCTGGGTTCAAGCAATTCTCCTGCCTCAGACTCCCAAGAAGCTGGGATTATAGGTGAATGCCGCCATGCCTGGCTAATTTTTGTATTTTTCAGTAGAGACGGGGTTTTGCCATGTTGGCCAGAAAGGTCTTGATCTCTTGATCTTGTGATCCATTCGCCTCGGCCTCCCAAAGTGCTGGGATTATAGGCATGAACCACCATGCCCAGCCACTACACCCCAACTTTAAAATAGTCTGTGGTTCCCCATCACAGCAGTGCCAAGTCAAAATTCTGCTATAGCTTCAAGGATCTCCTGCTACCCTATCCTGCTACCTTGTCCCATCCCCTTGGACTGGAGTAGACATCCAAAGACAGCCAATCCACCTGCAAAGGGAGAGTGTGCAGTGAGCAAGTTTACATTCCCTTTGTCCCTTTCAACACCCCCTGGCACAATGTGGGCAGTGGAGATTTTACAGGTGAATGGGGGACCGGCCCTTCCCCCCGGGGATATCAGGTTCTAGTCTGGTGAATACAGGAGTAACGACATCTGATAACAGCAAACCCTATTAGGAGGGAGGCGGCTCTCTCTTTGACAGTAATTTTCAGGTCGCTGGCTGGCTGACTTCCCAGAGCTTTCCTGATCTGGTTACAGGAATCAGGAACTCCTGATTCCTTTGTTCCTCCATCAGCCTGGGTTAACCCCTGGGAGGGGTGAGGAGGAGGGTGGACTGGGTGGTCCTATCACCCAGTAGCAATTTCCTCCCAATTCAGGACAGCAAGCATTTACACAGGGTCTCAATTTTACAAGGCATCCTACTGGGCAAAGTAAAGGGAATGAGACTGGTAAGACCCAGGTTCTTCTGCCCTTCTGCCAGGAAGTCTGGGCTGCCCCCACTGCTGCCCCTGTAGGTAAAGGGCCCCTGGCCTTTCTCACTGTCCCATCTTCTCAGTGACATCATGCCATTGAGCCATTGAGGGCTCCCTCTCTCTGCCTTTTTCAACTTCTCTCCCTCTTCTGGCTGCCCCTTGCCTCATGAAGGCTAGAATAAGTACCAGCCAAACCCCAAACCAACCCAGAGTCAACACATACAATTCAACTGGCTTTTGTCCCCTGTAGCTGTCCTGTCATCTTCTCTTTTCCTCTCCAGGAAAATCACTGTCTCTCCCTTTTTTTTTGGAGACAGAGTCTTACTCTGTTGCCTAGGCTGGAATGCAGTGGTGTGATCTCGCCTCACTGCAACCTCTACCTCCTGAGTTCAAGTGATTCTCCTGCCTCAACCTCCTGAGTAGCTGGGATGACAGGCGCCTGCCACCACGCCCAGCTAATTTTTGTATTTTCAGTAGAGATGGGGGTCTCTTCATGTTGTCCAGGCTGGTCTCGAACTCCTGACCTCAGGTGATCTACCCCCTCTCAGCCTCCCAAAGTGCTTGGATTACCGGCGTGAGCCACTGCGCCCGGCACACTGTCTCCCTTTTTGCTTCCCACTCACTCTTCAGGCCCTGGGTTTCTCACCCCACCTTTTGCTGAACCAGCCAGTCACAAGCCCTGGGAAAGGATAATGTGGCACTTGCTGGGGCGTTGGCTCTCTATGACCACACCCTCCTTCCCTCCCAGCCTCTGAGACACCATGCTCTTTTTATTTTTATTTTTTGAAGATGAAGTCTCACTCTGTCATCCAGATTGGAGTGCAATGGCATGATCTTGGCTCACTGCAACCTTTGCCTCCTGGATTCAAGCGATTCTCCTGCCTCAGCCTCCCGAGTAGCTGGGACTACAGGCACACAGCACCATGCCCAGCTAATTTTTGTGTTTTTAGTAGAGATGGAGTTTTGCCATGTTGGTCAGGCTGGTCTCAAACTCTGGGCCTCAAGTGATCCACCCACCTCAGCCTCCCAAAATGCTAGAATGAGCCACCATGCCTGGCCTATTCTTTTCCTTTATATATATTTTGAAAAATTATTTTGTAGAGACAGGGTCATGCTATGTTGCCCAGGCTTTGTCTTGAACTCCTGACCTCAAGTGATCCTCCCACCTCTGCCTCCTCCCAAATAGCTGGTAGTACAGGCATGAGCCACCATGCTGAGCTTCTGATGGTTCCTCCACTGTGCTCTTCATTGTCCTTTGGACTCCTTAGATTTCAGTGTCCTCAGAATTCCCCCTCCTTTTTCTTTCTTTCTTTTTTTTTGAGATGGAGGTTCACTCTTGTTACCCAGGCTGAAGTGCAATGGCGTGAACTTGGCTCACGGCAACCTCCGCCTCCTGGGTTCAGGCAATTCTCCTGCCTCAGCCTCCCGAGTAGCTGGGATTACAGGCATGCGCCACTATGCCCAGCTAATTTTTTTGTATTTTTAGTAGAAACGGGGTTTCACCATGTTGACCAGGATGGTCTTGATCTCTTGACCTCATGATACACCCGCCTCGGCCTCCCAAAGTGCTGGGATTACAGGCGTGAGCCACCGTGCCCAGCCTTTTTTGTTTTTGAGACAGAGTTTTGCTGCTGCCCAGGCTGGCGTGCAGTGGTGTGATCTTGGCTCACTGCAACCTCCACCTCCCAGGTTCAAGCGATTCTCCTGTCTCAGCCTCCTGAGTAGCTGGGATTACAGGAATGTGCCACCATGTCCAGCTAATTTTTGTATTTTTAGTAGAGACAGGGTTTCACCATGTTGGCCAGGCTGGTCTCGAGCTCCTAACCTCAAGTGGTCTGCCTGCCTTAACCTCCCAAAGTGTTGGGATTCCAGGTATGAACCACCATGCCCGGCCCCTTGCCCTCTTTCTCCACGCTCGTCCTGAGTGACTTTGTCTGTTCCATGGATGGTTCAGCACTCCAGGCCTCAGTACAGTTCCTAGCCTTGCCACTTAGGGCTCTTAAGATCCGATTTTGTTGGATGTAATTGAGGCAGTAACAATTCTTATATTTGCAGATCTGTGTTGAGGATTAGGAAAATTGGTGCATGTAAGTGCCAGGGCACAGGCAGAGCTTAATAAGTGTTAACTCTTGCTGTTGGCTGATGAGAGCCTCAAGTGGATACTGCAGTGGCTTGGCACTGATCTTCGGATCTCCACCAGCCTGTCTAGTTCCCACAAAGCAGCCAGGTTATGTTTCCCAGATGCAAGTCTGATCATAGCATGCATTTCCCATTACTACAAGGATCAGCACTGGATTCCTGGCTGTGGTCTGCCAGGCCCTGACACCTTCATCAGTTTCATCTTGGGCCTCTCTTTCCTAAATCCTCTGGGCTCTGGTTCCTTAGAGCTTCTGCACTGGGCCATACCATGTTGTCTGCCTGGACCTCTGCTGCCCTGCATCCTCACCTGGGGACTCCCTAAGACCTCAAGGAGACTTGAATTCTCATTGCAAACAACCCACTTGACCTGCTTATCCCTCCCTGTATCTTGGTTAGCATGAGTCAATTTCAAGGTCTGATTCCTTGGGTACTTTAGCTAATCTTCATTTATAGGTGTGCAAACTGAAGCCCAGATGTGTTGTGAATCTTGCTGAAGTCTCCTGCCAGGTGGTAGAATTCAAACCTACGCTGACTCCAGATCAGTGGTGCAGGTGGAATAGCCTTAAGCACACCTTGCTGGCTATCACTTCCTCCCTGGGCAGCCTCAGGCCATGCGGGTGTGTCTGAGGCCCAGCTGCTCTTCTATTCGGCCTTGCATCTCATCCTTCATCTTCCTACCCGGTTCTCCAGTTCGTTGGGTCCCAGTGCCAGCTTCTACACTGACCACAGGCTCTGCTGGGTTCCATGGCACCTGTGAAGGCTTCTCTCCCGGCAATGTCTGTGAGTTTGTCCATCTCCCGCTTCAACCCTGACCTTCATGAGGAAACGAGCTGCGCATTTTCCTTCTTTTATTTATTTATTTGAGACAGAGTCTTGCTCTGTTGCCAAGGCTGGAGTGCAATGGTGCAATCTGGGCTCACTGCAACCTCTGCCTCCCGGGTTTAAGCGATTCTCCTGCCTCAGCATTTTGAGTAGCTGGAATTATAGGCACACACCACCACGCCCCGCTCATTTCTGTATTTTTAGTAGAGAGGGTGTTTCTCCATGTTGGTCAGGCTGGTCTCAAACTCCCGGCCTCAGGTGATCCGCCCGCCTTGGCTTCCCAAAGTGCTGGCCTGCGCATTTCATCTCTACATTCCCGCCTCTAGTCCTGGCTCCGACTAGCTGCTCGGTAAATGCTGAGTGACCGGCTGCTTGGCTAACACATTGGAAGCAACAATGTTGGTTCTTATGGGTCCTTTCGCAAAAATGTTGTGTTGGTTTTTGTTCCAGCATCCCATCTCAGCCCCCTGGGTCCAGACCTTTGACCACTAAGGTTCTCCAGGGCCAGGGGAACCCCGGCCTGGGACTCCCCGGAGGTTCTGCCCTGGGACTGGTGTCCTGGGTTTCCAAAGTCTGCTGTGTCCAACCCGGGTAACACAATGAGACCCTGTCTTTACAAAAAATAAAAAAATTAGCCAGGCATGGTGGCATGCACCTGTGGCTTCAGCTACTAGGGAGGCTGAGATGGGAGGATCATTTGAGCTCAGGAGTTTAAGGCTACAGGGAGCTATGATCGTGCCACTGCACTCCATCTTGGGTGACACAGCAAGACCTTGTCTCAAGACAAAACAAAGCAAAAACAAAAAAACAAAGTCTGCTGTGGGCCAATATTTACACGTGCCCATCTGTGCCTGAGAAAGAATGATGACATTTTATTTATTTATTTATATTTTTTGAGATAGAGTTTCGCTCTTGTTGCCAGGCTGGAGTGCAATGGTGTGATCTTGGCTCACTGCAACCTCCGCCTCCTGAGTTCAAGTGATTCTCTTGCCTCAGCCTCCCGAGTAGCTGAGATTACAGGCATGCGCCACCACACCCAGCTAATTTTTGTATTTTTAGTAGAGACGGAGTTTCACCATCTTAGCCAGGCTGGTCTTGAACTCCTGACCATAGGTGATCTGCCTTCCTTGGCATCTCAAAGTGCTGAGATTGCAGGCATGAACCACCGCGCCTGGGCCCCAGTGACATTTTATAATAAGCCACCTCTCACCTCCTGCCTCAGGCCTCACATGCCCTTTCTGATTCA
The DNA here is from genome assembly GCF_049354715.1 of Callithrix jacchus. Taxonomy (NCBI): domain Eukaryota; kingdom Metazoa; phylum Chordata; class Mammalia; order Primates; family Cebidae; genus Callithrix; species Callithrix jacchus. The sequence goes on from NC_133502.1 coordinate 190,251,850, forward strand.
TCTTCAACAGCCTGATGAGCTGGTCCTTTCCTCACCATCTCCAATACACAGATGAAGGGACCAAGGCTCACAAAGCCCAGCACACTTGCCCTGAGCTCACCACCAACCCACAGGCCCCTTTTGAATGAGAGTGCTTTGACCACTCTGACCCGGGTGAAACGGTCCATCTCTCCTGTCTTTCCGAAAAATGTTCATGCATTCAACAATTAAATCCATTCACTACGACACGTGAGTCACTGTTCTGGGTGCTCCCCTTTCTCCCTCCAGCCATGATCGCCATAAGAGGCTGATGCCATCATCTGGATGTGAGATCGGGGGTTATGGTAAACCTGCAGTATCAATCCAAGAGATCCCAGAATGCTGTTGCCCTGTGAAACCTGGCGGAGCCCTGAGATTTGGGTCAATGCCCCCTGCTGTGTGTCTCTGGCCTACAAAGACACCACGGGTACCTATATATAGGTGCTAGATGCCACCTCACTGCCCACCCTCCATTGCCATGGGAGCACTGGGGGCAGGGAGAGGCCTTGTCAGTGTAAGTAGAGAGAAAACCCTGAAGAGCCAGTGGATTGGGGGTGGGGGAGAGGGGTAGTGATCTGAAGGGAAGACCCCTCCAAATGCCCTCCTTCTGTCCCTCCCTCCGAAAAATAACATTCCATAGAAGGAGAGATGGAAAGAGGTCACCTTGCATGCCAGATGGAAAAATCACCAATTAGATTTATTTGGGTCACAAAATTATTTCTTTAAAAAGCAAATTAGGGTAGCCTGAAAGAATGGAAAGAACGTTTCAGAATAAGACACACTTGGCTTCCACTGAAAGCTTCTGTCCTTGTTAGCTCAGTGTCTTAAAAAAATTACTACGCCTCTCTACATCTTGGTTTTCTTATCTATAAAAACCATAGATTCATTGGCAGGGCGTGGTGGTTCACACCTATAATCCCAGCACTTTGGGAGGCCAAGGTGGGTGGCTTGCTTGAGTCCAGGAGTTCAAGATCAAGCTGGGCAACATGGGCCAGGTGTGGTGGCTCACACCTGTAATCCCAGAACTTTGGGAGGCTGAGGCAGGCAAATCACTTGAGGTCAGGAGTTCGAGACCGGTCTGACCAACATGGCAAAACCCCATCTCTATTAAAAAAAAAATACAAAAATTAGCAGGGCATGATAGCACACACCTGTAATCCCAGCTACTCAGGAGGCTGAGGCAGGAGACTCACTTAAACCCGGGAGGTGGAGGTTGCAGTGAGCAGAGACTGTGCCACTGTACTCCAGCCTGGGCAACAGAACGAGACTCTGTCTCAAAAAAAAAAGAAGAAACGGAAGTCAGATATCAGCACTCCTTGGCTCCAAACCCTGCGGTAGCTCCTTTGTACCCGCCATCTCCCTCTCTATTCTGGTAAGGGGGTAAGGGCCTCCCTTTGGCCTCTTTGCCAGCTCCTGCTCACCTGGCTTCGGAAGCACTGGCCTTCTCCCTGCTGCTCCTAGATCACACTGAGCTAGCTTAAGGGCTTATCTGGGGACAGGCCTGAAAAGCTCTTCCCTGCAAAGTTCTTCTGGTTTTTGTCCTTTTATCAGATAGCCAGATAGCCTGTAATTGCCCACCTCTCCTGGTAGATATTACTTTTGAATCCTCACCATAGCCCCAAGGCTGGGAGAAGTTAGGAAACGCGGCAGAGGGCAGCTGTCCCTAAGTGGTGGAACTGGAACTAGGACCCAGCGGTGGCCCTGGACTCCAAAGCCCCAGGCCCTGGCTTGGTTGAGCCAGGCACTGAGGGAGGCACTTGGGGGTGGGGCGTTCCATAGAGACACAGCCTCTGTACTCAAAACTAATGAGAGACAGAGAAGCAAATGGATGAATCACAGTGCCTGGCAAATGTTAGGTGCCAATAAATATGTTTTGTTGTTGAACAGATTAAGAGCCTTAAGGTGTGTAGACATTTCTGTGGGGCCTAAAGAAGGAACAAGAGTGCGAGGGAGGCAAGGAATGGGCTAGGAGAGATTTCTCAGTGGAGGGGGACATTTGAAGTAGACCTTGAAGGAAGGGTAGGAGTTTGTTAGAAGCCACTAGGCCTGGAGAGTGGAAACAGCATGGAGGGATGGAAAGAAGGCGATCTGAGAAAATGGGTTTGGAAGAGCTCTGAATATTAGTGTTATAATTCCCTCAGGTACCCCAGGGCCCCAGCTAGAGATCAACAGATGGTGCAGGAGGCTGGCCTGGCATCCCGGACAGGCTAAGGGGCCGTCAGCAGGTGAGGGCCCCTTAGCCTGTCCTATCCTCTGACTCTCTCTGCCAGCTCGGGACCTTCCCGGTACCTACAGCCGGACCCGGACCCAGGGGTCCTCTGGGGGCGGGGCACGAGTGGCCTCTGCAGGCCCGTCCCTTGTTGACGTCACACAAGGATGACACGGAGGCGGGGCTCAGGATTGGGAGGAACCATGCATAGGGGGCGGGGCCCGAGAGAGAGCGTGGAGGAGAAGACCGGAAGTCCCTCAGCCCTCGCCCGCCCTCGTGCTCCCTTCAGCCCCTTCGCAGCTCCGTACGCAAGGTCGTGTCCCGGAAGTTAAGGGGCCATGTTGATGGGTGACCCCGAGAGAGGTACCGGGCCAGAGGCGAGTCCTGCGGAGTGGTAGCGCGTGCGGCCTGCGGGTGAGTGAGAGAACGAGTGAGGACCGGCGGCGGGTGAGCGGCTGGGAGTTCGCAGCGCCTCCCCTCAGGCTGCTGCCGGCGCCCCGCATGCGGCCCAGGCCCGGGATACCGGCCTGCCGCCGGGGTCTTGCCTCATTCAGCCCTGGGCTTTCCCCTGCGAGGCCTCTCGGTAGCCCCGCCCCGCTCCAGCCTCAGAGTCCTCCCGGGTCCCCAGGCCGGTCTACCCCGGCCCGGCCCCCAGGGTCGGGGAAATGCGGACTGGCTGGAGCTCAGCCGCCCACTTGCTCAGCGACCTTGTAGTTACAGCCCTCGTCGTGACAGTCGCCTTTTACCTCATCAGACACTTGTCCTGTTGATTTCCTGCATCGGGAGGCCCTTAGGGCCGCGGGAGCTCTTATGAGGAAAAATGGACAGAGATGGTGACTTGCTGAAGCTTGCGCAGGAAGTTAGCAAGGCCGGAGGCCAAGGGCTAGCTGACTTTGGGCCCAAAGTCCAATCTTTTTTTCCAGCCAAATACCTCCGCCACTTGGTCTCATTTCTTTGTTTCTGAAACGAAGGTGATCATTTTTTCCACATAGGGATGCTGTGAATGCAATTCCCTCATTCGTTAAATATAATTTTGAGCCCTTGTATGTGCCAAGAGCTGTGCTGGGAAAGTTCGTGGAGCACCCAGAACTGGTGTACACATGGTCCGGCTCCAGCAAAGAGTAACTCATTCCACAGGCAGGCAGAGTCTAGAAGAGTGCAGCCCTCCCCTTGAGAGTTGTGGGCCCTCGGGCAAGTTGTGGGCCCTCTGAGAGATTGTTTCCTTCACCTAAAATGGGGTAATGATAACCCTAGGGTAGCTGACAGAATGAGTTGTTATATGAGACGCTTAGAACATTGCACAGTGGGCCAGGTTGGGTGGCTCAAGCCTGTAATCCCAACACTTTGGGAGGCAGAGGTGGGTGGATCACGAGGTCAAGAGATCCAGACCATCCTGGCCAATATGGTGAAACCTGGCTCTACTAAAAATAGGAAAATTAGCTGGGTGTGGTGGCAGAGGCCTGTTGTCTCAGCTACTAGGGAGATGGCTTGAACCCGGGAGGTGGAGGTTGCAATGAGCTGAGATCAAACCAGTGCACTCCAGACTTGGCGACAGAGACTCCGTCTCAAAAAAAAAAAAAAAGCATTGCACATGTATATAGTGCAATAATATGATGCAATAAGCATTAACGGTTCCTAAGAACCCTGACTACCTCCTAGATTGATAGTTTAAATGATAGTGGGCAACAAAGCACTTTACAAATAGTCTGGTGTAAGGGTTTATTGTTACTGAAGGAAGACAGTGGTAGTTTATACTTAAATGTAATATTTATTGAGCATTTACAAACCTGGCCAGGTGGTACTAATAATAGCTGCTATTGATAGTGTTTAGTGTGTGCCAAGTGCTGTTCTAAACATGTTCACATACATTAAACTCATCTAGTGCTTATGCCAACCACATGGACAAAATACGATTTTTATCCTCACTTTACAGATGAGGAACTGAGACAGGCACAGAGAGGTTAGGAGGCTTGCCCAAGATAATGCAGCTCGTAAGTGCTGGTGCTGGGATTCAAGCATGACTGAGTGCTTGTCTTCAAGCACTCTGAGACCACTCCCTCTGGTGAAGTTCTATTACTATTCTTTACATGCACAGTTCTTAAAATAACCCTAGGTTGTGGGTACTATTGCCATAATATCCTAATCTCCATTTTATAAGTGAGGAAGCTGGTGGTCATCAGGGCTTAAGTCCTTTGCACAAAGTCATATGGCAAGTAAGTGTCAGGGCCAGGATTTGAGCCCTGGTGAACCACAACCTGTATGTTCCCAGAATGGGCATTCAGAGTGGGGGTCTCTAGTCCTACCTAGCCTTGCCATTAAGTCATAGGGTGACCTAGGGGGTCTCTGGAACTTGGATTAAAAACCACTCACTACATAGTCTGTACAGGTCCTTTTGTTATTAATCCTGATACTAGGCTTGTCTGTCTTTCCTTCTGTTTATAGTGTGACACCCAGCCCCTGCCAGTCCCCCATGGCCCCGTGGAGCCGAGAGGCGGTGCTGAGTCTCTATCGGGCTCTGTTGCGCCAGGGCCGACAGCTTCGCTACACTGATCGAGACTTCTACTTTGCCTCCATCCGCCGTGAATTCCGAAAAAATCAGAAGCTAGAGGACCCTGAGGCCCGGGAGAGGCAGCTGGAGAAGGGCCTGGTCTTTCTTCACGGCAAATTGGGAAGGATAATTTAGGCTCCTCCAAAGGAAAGAGGACAAAGGTGCCTTCTGTAAACACTCCTGGTCTCTCCCATCCCCACCTCACAGATGCATTAAGAAGCTTCAGGTATGTAGACCCTCGTTCCTGTAGATTTCATTATTTTTTGTCACAAGGGACTGAGGAAAGGACCAAAGTCGTTCTTTTAGTCACTAGAAATGAGTGGAGAGCCGGGTGTGGTGGCTCATGCCTGTAATCCCAGCACTTTGGGAGGCCGAGGCGGGTGGATCACGACGGTCAAGAGATCGAGACCATCCTGGCCAACGTGGTGAAATCCTGTCTCTACTAAAAATACAAAAAATTAGCTGGGTGTGGTGGCGCGTGCCTGTAGTCCCAGCTACTTGGGAGGTTGAGGCGGGAGAATCACTTGAACCAGAGAGGCAGAGGTTGCAGTGAACTGAGATTGTACTACTGCACTCCAGTCTGGCAACAGAACGAGACTCTGTCTCAATAAAAAAAAAGAAAATGAGGGGCCGGGCACGGTGGCTCAAGCCTGTAATCCCAGCACTTTGGGAGGCTGAGGCGGGTGGATCACGAGGTCAAAAGATCGAGACCATCCTGGTCAACGTGGTAAAACCCGGTCTCTACTAAAAATACAAAAAATTAGCTGGGCATGGTGGTGCGTGCCTGTAATCCCAGCTACTCAGGAGGCTTGAGGCAGGAGAATTGCCTGAACCAAGGAGGCGGAGGTTGCGGTGAGCCGAGATCACACCATTGCACTCCAGCCTGGGTAACAAGAGCGAAACTCCGTCTCAAAAAAAAAAAAAAAAAAAAAAAAGACAATGAGTGGAGAGCCAGGTGCAGTGGTATGTACCTATAGTCCCAGCTGTACAGGAAGCTGAGGCAGGAGGATGAGCTTGAGCCCAGGAGATTGAGGCTGCAGTGAGCTATGATTGCACCACTGCTCTCCAGGCTGGGTGACAGAATGAGACCCTGTCTCTGGAAAAAAAAAAAAGAGGACATTTGAGGTCTGCCTCAGATGAGAAATAGAGTCTTACCAGCCACAGGGTAAGAATAAGCAAATGCCTGCAAGTGGGAACTGCATTCTTTTTTCTTTGAGACGGAGTTTCCCTCTTGTTGACCAGGTTAGAGTGCAGTGGTGTGATCTCAGCTCATTGCAACCTCTGCCTCCCGGGTTCAAGCAATTCTCCTGCCTCAGCCTCCCAAGTAGCTGGAATTACAGGCTTGTGCCAGTATGCCCAGCTAGTTTTGTATTTGTTTAGCAGAGATGGGGTTTCTTCATGTTGGTCAGGCTGGTCTTGAACTCCAGACCTCAGATGATTCGCCTACCTCAGCCTCCCAAAGTGCTAGGATTACAGGTGTGAGCCGATAATTTTTTTTTTTAAAGAGACAGGCACAGCAATTTTTTTTTTTTTTTTTTTTTTTTGAGACAGGGTCTCACTCTCACCCAAGCTGGAGTACAGTGGTATGATCATAGCTCTCTGGAACCTTGAATTCCTGGCCTCAAGCAGTCCTCCCTCCTCAGCCTCCTGAGTAGCTGAGACTCCAGGCATATACCAATGTACCCAGCCAATCTTTAATTTTTATTATTGTAGAGACAGGGTCTCGCTATATTGCCCAGGCTGCTCTCAAACTCCTAGCCTCAAGTGATCTTCCCACCCTTGCCTCCCAAAGTGTTGGGATTATAGATGCAAACAACTGTGCCTTCCAGAAACTGCACTTTATAGTCTGGAAACTTAAGTCTGATGTGGCCAGAATGGCACTCCTGTAAGGCACCTAGTCAGAGTTGAGGGTGGGCCAGGTCTGGAAGGACACTGACTCCCAGTTGAAATTGTAATGGATACCTGATTATGGGGGGGTCCATCACAGCTCTGTAAGCAGGGCAATGACATGGCCACATTTGTATCTTAGAGGGCATACCAGTGGCAGTGTGAAGAATAAATTGATGAGAGATACTAGAGGCAGTGGATGTAGCCAGATGAGATTGAGGGACTGAGGAGATGGGGGTGGCCACACAGAAACACAGCATGTACAGCAGTGGGACTTGGTGATCAGTTGGCTGAGGCAGGAGGAGGAGAAAGAAAGATGAAGGGTAACTGGGTGTAAGGCCTGCCAGCTGGGTGGAGGGTGCTGCTTTTAACTGGGGGAGGGAAAGCAGGAGGAGGAGCCTTACATAATAGCTTTTGGTTCTTCTCAGCCACTTAGGATTGGCACACCTGCCTTTGGCAGCACAGGGCCAGGAGTGGGGTGATGCCCATGGGAGCCTGTCTGCACAGGGAGGGTTGGCTAGTGGATCTGGAAGGAAATTAGGGCGTTCCTTGAAATCTGTGTATTCCTAATATATTTTGGCTGTGAGCTGGGCTACATGCTGCAATCATTATCCCCTCAAAAAAAACCAAGAAACAGAATGCCATAGGGTTAATAGTTCATTCCCACAACAGATACTGTGCATCAAACACTGCACACCCTGGGGATGCAGCAGTGAATGAGTCCAAATGTCCCCCAGAAGCATACGACCTGGGGTTAATGGAGTGGAGATGGGAACAAGGTGGGCAGCAAGTACTTAGGACCCCTGTAGATTAGTTCTCCCCAGAAGCATGAGCTTGGGGTTCAAATCGTGGCCATATAATTTACTGACAAAGTGACCTTGGGTCTGTTACTTGACTTCCACCTCACTCAGTTTCTTCATCCTGTAAATTTGGGATAATATTACTGACCTCATGGGATTGCGGGAATTAATAATAAGTGTAAAATTCCCATCATGTAATGTACAGTCAATATACATTAGCTGTTCTTGTATGTATTCAGGTAAGTTAGGTTTATAAAAAGGCCTATGGCTTTTTCAATTAAAATCAGTTGGAACTTTCACAATTTTGTGCTGTCATCCTAGGAGCTGCAAGGCCTCCATTATTCATCATCCTTACTATATTAGGGTAATGAGCATTTCTCTTCCCATTTTTGTATCAAGGGAGATAAGTTAAATCACTTGCCTGAAATGTTGGCAGGGCTCAAATTCGCCATCCCTACTTCTGCCCGCCAGGGCTGTGTTCCTTTTTTGTTTTTTATTTTAAAACGATCTGAACCATTTTCAAGTGTACAGCTGTAAGTGTATTCACATTGCTGTGTATCAGAGCCCCAAAACCTTTTTCATCTTGCACATCTGAAACTCTATACCCATTAAACAACGGGGTTCATTGATGACTGTCCTATGGGAGGTGGAGTGCTTACCTGCTACTAGGCTGTAAGCTTATGCAGCAGAACCTGAGTGGAGAATGTGTTGTGGAGAAGCAGTTTAAACTGGAACAAGTTGAATTAACTTTTCAAGTAAGGTTCATGTCTCTCTGTTGAGCTTGTGGGTGCTCTCTCCTATTCCAGGCCACCTCTCATATTCCAGGTCTATGATGTCACTTGGTCCTTGGATGGTGGGGGGTACATGTTGCATTACAGTAGGAAAACCCTTTAACAAGCTGGCTCAGCTTACTAGTTTTGATCTCAGCCAGGCGCAGTGGCTCACGCCTGTAATCCCAGCACTTTGGGAGGCTGAGGCAGGTGGATGACCTGAGGTCAGGAGTTAGAGACCAGCCTGGCCAACGTGGTGAAACGCTGTCTCTACTAAAAATACAAGAAATTAGCTGGGTGTGCTGGCGCACGCCTGTAATCCCAGCTACCCAGGAGGCTGAGGCAGGAGAATCACTCGAACCTGGAAGGCAGAGGTTGCAGTGAGCTGAGATCGCCTCACTACACTCCAGCCTGGGCAACAGAGTGAGACTCTGTCTCAAAAAAAAAAAGAAAAAATAGTATTGATCTGAAGCCCAGGATGGCATCACTGCGAATTTTAAAGGCCATTTTAGAGCTGTCTCAAAACGTGAAATGTCACTCAGAGGACAGTCTGGGTTGCTGACTGCCTTCTGGAAGCCGAACTTTGTCCTGTGTAAAAGACTAGATGAGAACTCATTTGTGGAGCATTTTTACAGTTTCTGTCACATCCACTGCAATACAGTTTATATAACTGTCCACATTCAGTATTTCGGTGGATGGTTTTTCCTCACTACAACCCTATGATTTGGTCCCATGCAGGTGCCATTATCACTTTTTTGTAGCTGAGGTGTTAGGTAACTCATTTAAAGTGACCCAGCTAAGAATTCAGGGCTCAAGGCAAGTACTGTGTTTCAGGATTTCTCACTCTAAACCTGTGCTCTGTTCTGTCATCTGTAGCACCACCTTGCTCTCACCAGGGCGCCAAGGACTAAAGTGGTCCACGGAGGCTGCTTCTGCCCGGAGCAAGGCGGCGCCCTTCTGGCCCTGCTGCATCACACTCAAGGATCGTTTAGAGGGCACTTGTGTCCAGCGGCTCTCCCTATTGTAAATATTTCAGTAAAGAGTGAAAACAAGAGACATTGTTACGTGTGGGGAAATGTATAATATTCTGCTTTTTTCCTCACTGGTTACTCTGCCTCCACTAAGTTTGGTATGTCCCGTCTCTGTCTCAGTGGCCACTGGAGGGAGGGTGTCTGGTGTTCTTCCCTGACTCCACCTGTAAATACAAACGTTACCTCTTCTCCCTGGCCTTGCTCTGTGCATTTGAGGTAGGAGTGTACTGAGTTTGGCCAAGTAGTCTCTCATGTCTCTAGACCTGAAGTTTCTATTGACTGTAAGTGGTAGAGAAAAGGAAAGTGCCCCCAAGGTGTGAACTCAAGTTAGGGAAAAAATATTTTTGGACTTGACAGTGCCTCTTAGTTAACTCTAATAATAGAGTCAAATATTTCTTTGTTTTTCAGGCAGGAGCATAAGATGTGGAGCTAGCAATACCCAGTTATAACATGGTATCAGAAGGAATATTATTTTACATGGAAGATGTCCTCAGTGATCTTGTCTCTTAATGTCCTCCCATTCTGGGACCCTGAATGGTCTGACTTTGTTTTCCCTTATGTCATTCCTGGTGTGAAGGACAGGGGGAATTATAGAGGAAAGTGGCAGCATGCTAAGTGGTATTCCTATCTGAACCACGCTGTCATCCCTTACCCGGCTCAGGCCCAGGGTTCTGGCTCCACGGGAATGGGCTTACCTGGGGACTGCTGCTGCTGCAGTCAGGATGACGCCATTGTAGCTGGGAGCAGCACACTGCCTGGAGGCCAGCCTCTTCGCTGCTGTGCCCAAGCTCTCCTTTCAGGTGACCGTGTTTTTAGTTACCCTTCTGAGTGTGATGGAGCAGATGGGTGTTTTGTTTCCCAGTTAGCAGCCGAGTCTGCAGTGTCCTTTGTGCTTTTGATCTCCCAGTATGCCAGCGTTACCTAAGCTTATATAGTCCCCACTGCACAGTTCTCTCCAGCAACAAACCATTTGTCAAGCAGGAGAGTCCACGGAGGGTTCATTTCTCACATATGGACTTGTAGTTACAGTTCCATGTGCTGGGTGTTTGGTACATGTTTTGTGTTTCATTTGCAGAAAGTACCTAGAATAAGGGCTGATTTGATTTGGGTAAGGGTGAGGGTGGTATGGTAGAAAAAGCATCATACGCCGGGTGTGGTGGCTCACGCGTGTAATCCCAGCACTTTGGGAGGCCAAGGTAGCCGGATCACCTGAGGTCAGGAGTTCAAGAGCAGCCTGGCCAACATGGAGAAACCCCATCTCTTTAAAAAAAAAAAAAGCATACAAGGAGCGGGGATTCCTGAGTTCTGGAGAAGACTGTGTCATTTCGCTTTTTATTTTTATTTTTAAGATACAGGGTCTCGCTTTATCACTGAGGCTGGAGTGCAGTGGCATGATCATAGCTCACTGTAGCCTCAAACTCCTGGGCTCAAGCAATTCCCCTGCCTCAACCTTTTAGGTAGATGGGACCACAGGCATGCCCCAGCACGCTCTTTATTTTTATCTTTTACTTTTGGAGATGGAGGTCTTGCCATGTTGCTCAGGTTGGTCTTGAACTTCTGGCTGCAAGCGATCTTCCCACCTCTGCCTCCAAGTAGCTAAGATGATAGGTGCTAGCCACACTGCACCTGGCGATTGTACCAGTTCATTACGCTGAGACCTGGCACATCACCTCCCTATGTTTGAGGTGCTGTGATGGTGTCAGATGAGCTCCGCCCTGCTCAGCTCTAACCTTCCACAAAGTAGTGGCCAAAGGATGAAGGCGTGACCTGCATTGTAACATTGTGAAGGGATAGAGAGAGGGTTGTTTTGCATGGTTGGGGGGTACTTCACTGTTAATACGAAAAAGGATTGACAGTGAGCTTAACACTTTCTTAATCTCACTAGCTTGGGGAAAGGTTTTCCTACAGTACCCAAGATCAGCCCCTCCTCCCTGCATCCCTATATATCATGGGACATGGTAGCTCCTGCTAGTCCCTAAAGCATGCGGTGCTGGAGGCAAGAGGATTAGGGTTGCTGGAACTCAGAGTACCCTGTACTTGTTGGGGTTTGACTTGATTGGGGAGGGAGGTTCTTGGGGTCCCAGTACTTACGGCCGTGTTCTATCTTCATTCTCAGATGAGCAATGGCAGGCGCTGGTGAGCGCAAAGGCAAGAAGGATGACAATGGCATTGGCACAGCCATTGACTTTGTGCTCTCCAATGCCCGGCTTGTGCTGGGGGTGGGTGGAGCGGCCATGCTGGGCATCGCCACACTGGCAGTTAAGCGGGTAAGTGCATGCAGCCAGGGCCAGGGGTGGGACACGGTGCTGTGCTCATAAAGTGTAATGTTCTATAGAAAGAAAATGTCGAAGCATTCTTACAAATAGGAGGAAATGATCACAATGATGTTAAGTGAAAGAAACAGGTTTCAAAAGTATGTATAGAGTGATCCTCATTACATACATCTAGAAAGAAACATACCTGGTATTCACAGTTTGCTCTGGGTCATTTGTCTATGTCTTACATTGTTTAGTCTTCCCTGAGATTTTCCTCATGGAGCAAGGTATTCTATAATCTAGAATAAAAACAAAATGATTAAAAGTAGTTGAACTTACTAGAACAGAGCTTCTGGTGATGAAGTAGATTGGAAGAAAATAGGGAAAGAGGGGGCAGGTTTATGTTCTGTGTCCTCTCTGCCATTTCAGATGTATGATCGGGCAATCAGTGCCCCTACCAGCCCCACCCGCCTGAGCCATTCAGGGAAAAGGAGCTGGGAGGAACCAAACTGGATGGGCTCCCCCCGACTGCTGAACAGGGACATGAAGACAGGCCTGAGCCGGTCCCTGCAGACCCTTCCCACAGACTCTTCAGCCTTTGACACAGGTGAGAAGGGCTGCTACCCCTCCTGGGACCTCTCTGGACTTTCAGGACCACTCCTGCACTCAGCAAACGTTTCCTGAGCACATCTGTGCCAGGCACAGTGCCAGCACTTGCCCTCCATGCCAGACCCTTCTTTCTGGGACTGTGGCAGCTGTGGACTGAGCAAGCGTGGGAAGAGCTCATGTGCCTCTCTCTCTTGCCTTGGCAGATACATTCTGCCTGCCCCGGCCCAAGCCATTGGCCAGGAAGGGCCAGGTAGACTTGAAGAAGTCACGACTCCGCATGTCCCTGCAGGAGAAACTTCTTACTTACTACCGGAACCGGGCAGCCATCCCTGCTGGAGAGCAGGCTCGGGCCAAGCAAGCTGCTGTGGACATATGTGCGGAGCTCCGGAGCTTCCTGCGGGCCAAGTTGCCTGACATGCCGCTTCGGGACATGTACTTGAGTGGCAGCCTCTATGATGACCTGCAGGTAACAAGGTGGTTCTCACAGTGGGTGGGGTTGGGTGCCAAGCACAGTAGTGTTGCTGGCACAGGTCACTGTCCCAGACTAGCCAGAAAGACTGAGGTCTTACAGCCTCTGAATCCTGTGTACTGCAGCAGCATTTGGAGATCCATATTTGTTATTCTTTTTTTTTTGAGATGGAATCTTGCTCTGTCGCCCAGGCTGGAGTGCAGCTCGGCTCACTGCAACTTCCGCCTCCTGGGTTCAAGTGATTCTCCTGCCTCAGCCTCCCAAGTAGCTGAGACTACAGGCGTGTGCCACCACACCCAACTAATTTTTTTTGCATTTTTAGTAGAGAGGGGGTTTCGCCTTGTTGGCTAGGCTGGTCTCGAACTCCTGACCTCAGGTGATCCACCTGCCTCAGCCTCCCAAAGTGCTGGGATTACAGACTTGAGCCACCACCCCCAGCCTGTCATTCCTTATTTTTGTGTCTTTAATCCCTTCTCATGTTTTAGTCCTACTCACAAGTTTTAAGAAACTTTAAGAGGCCTCTTCCTTCCTATATTCTTGTCCCCGTCTCTCCTTTCGAATTTTCTCACTCTGTAGATTGATAGGGTGACATGAAAGAATTCTTAGTTCCCTTTTTTTCACTTTTGGAGACAAGAACACACTCCGTCACCCAGGCTGGAGTGCAGTGGTGTGGTTGTGGCTCACCGCAACCCTGACCTCTTGGTATCAAACAGGCCCCACCTCAGCCTCTCAGGTAGCGAGGTGCATTATAGACATGCACCACCACACCTGGCTAGTGTTTTATATTCATTGCAGAGATGGGTTTTTGCCATGTTCCTCAGGCTGGTCTTGAACTCCTAGGCTCAAGCGATCTGCCTGCTTCAGCTCCCAAAGTGCTGGGATTACAGGCATGAGCCACTGTGCCCAGCCTAGTTCCCATTCTTGTTGGGGGAATGTAAGATGGTGCGACCTGTGTTGGAGGAAGCATGTCTTTTGAACAGAATAAACCCTCAGAACTTGTTAAATTCTGCTCTGACAGGTGGTGACAGCTGACCACATCCAACTCATTGTGCCCCTTGTGCTAGAGCAGAACCTGTGGTCATGTATTCCTGGTGAAGACACCATCATGAATGTCCCTGGCTTCTTCCTGGTTCGTCGTGAGAATCCAGAGTACTTTCCTCGTGGGAGCAGTTACTGGGACCGCTGTGTAGTAGGGGGTTACCTCTCCCCAAAGACAGTTGCAGATACATTTGAGAAGGTAGTGGCTGGCTCCATCAACTGGCCAGCCATCGGGTCCCTCTTGGACTATGTGATCCGACCGGCCCCACCCCCAGAAGCCCTGACACTGGAGGTGCAGTACGAGCGTGACAAACATCTCGTCATTGACTTCCTGCCATCAGTGACCCTTGGTGACACAGTCTTGGTGGCCAAACCACACCGGCTAGCCCAGTATGACAACCTGTGGCGGCTGAGCTTGCGTCCCGCTGAGACGGCACGCCTGCGGGCTTTGGACCAGGCCGACTCGGGCTGCCGATCCCTGTGCCTCAAGATCCTCAAGGCCATATGCAAGTCCACCCCGGCTCTGGGCCACCTCACTGCCAGCCAGCTCACCAACGTCATCCTCCACTTGGCCCAGGAGGAGGCTGACTGGTCTCCAGATATGCTGGCCGACCGCTTCCTACAGGCCCTGAGGGGACTTATCAGCTACCTAGAGGCGGGAGTCCTGCCCAGTGCCCTAAACCCCAAGGTGAACTTATTTGCAGAGCTCACCCCTGAAGAAATAGATGAATTAGGATACACTCTCTATTGCTCATTGTCTGAGCCAGAGGTGCTGCTGCAGACGTAGGGCAGGTGAAGGTCAAAGCAGGTGTCGGTGGTCAGGCCCTGGATTCTCCATTAGATACACTTGGCTATGTAGTTGGTGCCTCACAGGGTCCCTGGTGCCGCCTGTCTTGCTGATCATCACCCTGGTCACTTCATGCCAATTAGAATGACATCTCTTCTGTCTCCTGTTTTCTTACCCAACTCCTTCTATTTTAGTTACCAATCACTGTGCTCCCTACTCCTCCCTGGCTCCAGGCTAATTTTTCTGGAATGAATTGAGAAGGTAGAGTGCTGGCCTGTGCTGATGGACCACTTGGTGTTTTGCATGTCAGCCCATGTTTGCTGCCTCTCTCTGGCCTGCCTTGCCCATTTGCCTGTTCCTACTCAGTGTCTTTTCTATCTTTTCCTCTCTCGTTCACGCCTTCTGTTTTGCTCTTGTCCCTGGAGCATATCTGCCTAATTAAGATGTTGCCTTTTAGTTGAATGTCACTGAAGAGCTGTGATTGTATGTTTCAAAGCTGAACTCTGCAGAGTGAGCGCTGAGACAGTATTTAGGGTTTCTGGGAGTGAGGCTGGTAGAAGAGCTGGTCTTTGACCCCAGTTCCTGGAAAAGAAGTCCGTTCTCCCACCATTTCCTGACCCATTCATAAATGCTGAGAGCATCACTCATGGGAACACTGTTAATGACCCACACAGGATAAACTGGATGCAAAGTTATTTGCAGATTGAATTTCTTGGTGGCTGTCAGCAAAAGTGCAGAGTAGGGAAGCAGAGCTGGTTAAGGGCCTCATGGAGCCTTTGTGTGCCCCATGTCTGCTCCTCATCTATGGCTGCAGGAGTCGGACAGACAAGGAAGGATGGGGTTGCCAGGGCAGCACATCTATATTCATTGCAGAGATGGGTTTTTGCCATGTTCCTCAGGCTGGCATGTTCCTCGCTTGAACTCCTAGGCTCAAGCGATCTGCCTGCTTGAGTTTTCACCCCTTCTCCTTTTATTGCCAATTAGGACAAGGCCTTGAAGGAACACAGCCTTAGCTGCCAGTTGAGGATGAGGGAGGCTGACAGGAGGCTGAATGTCAGCTGGAAAATCCAGTCACTAGTTAGGATTTGGTGGCCATGTTTTCTCCTCAGACAGGCCCTGCTTTTCTAGGATGTGTGGCCTTAGAGCAGGAACAGGCCCAGCACTGGCCCTTCATCCTCCAGTGTCTGTGACTGGAACGTGAGCCCTCCGGGCATGGCCAGAGGGCAGGTGAGCATGCGCAGACCTCTTTCCCTTGTCCTATTTCTCACCCAGCACCTGGGGAGATCGGTGCTACCAAGGAAGAGAGCACACAGATGAGACATAGGGGAGGGAGGTGGGCACTTCCTCTATTCCTCCTCATTTCCCGCTGCTAAGATGCAGTATTTTTTGCCAGGTAAATGGATCCTGCAGGTGGGGGAATGTTTAATACACCATGTCCCTTTGTTGTTTCGTGTTTTTTCCCTGTTTGTGGCAAGACCGATGATAATTCTGTGTCTCCTCTGCCCATTTAGTATTTGTTTTCCTCCTGTTTTTTTTCTATTACTACCTCTCCATCAGTGAGGTTCTGGTGAAGCTCTGCAGCTGTCTCATTCCTTCCCAATGACAGGAACAGGAAATGGCTAGCACTGATAACCTCAGCACCCCTCTGAATTTAGGGTAGAGATTCCTGTCCCTCTTTTGTCACAGATCAGGAAGTTGAGAACTAGGGTTAACCTTGACTATGTTTAGAGGTCTTCTTGCGTCCTTTCCCCTTAACAAGGATTTCTTATGGTGGTTCAATTTCATTTGCATGAAGGTATTGAGAGGGAACAAAAATGATAAAGCTGAGAACCTTGAGACAGCTCTACCCTGTCTGTTGGTCAGACTTAAAGGGCAGTTAAAAAAAAAAAAATCTGTATGCCTGAGTACCACCCTGGATGAATGCTTTAGAAGGGATGGGGTGAAGCCTGACTTTGAAGGTTCCAGTGTACCCATCATGTATTCATTAGAAGGGAGAGGAGAGGATTGACAGGGTATTGCAGAAGTATAGCTTATTCACTGAGATAAATGATTTGGTTTCCCTGCCATGAGTATTAAAAAAACTTAGTTTTCCCAAGCTGGCATCTCTGACCAAATACTACATAAAACATTAGAAGGAGGCTGGGTGCAGTGGCTCACGCTTGTAATCCCAGCACTTTGGGAGGCCAAGGTGGGTGGATCACTTGAGGTCAGGAGTTTGAGACCATCCTGGCCAACATGGCAAAACTGTCTCTACTAAAAGGAAAAAAATTAGCCGGGTGTGGTGGCAGGCACCTGTAATCCCAGCTACTTGGGAGGCTGAGGCAGGAGAATCACTTAAACCTGGGAGGTGGAGGTTGCAGTGAGTCAAGATCGTGCCACTGCACTCCAGCCTGGGTGACAGAATGAGACACTGTTTCAAAGAGAAAAAAAAATTGGAAAGAGAACTCAAGATTTTAAAGAGTCTCAAGTTATTTAAGTCGAGTATAACTATCATTTTAGGATAGCAAATGAGTTTATCTTTCTGAAACAGCACCGCTTTCAACTGTTTGATAAAACCGTAACTTTGTCATTTCATAAGCAACAACCTCTTAAGAAGACCTCAGAACTAGAAGCAGTGGGAACTCTCAGCCCTGGTCCTGGTGGGTTTGCTGACCATGACTGGGCAAGCCATTCTTTTTGCTGCCATCTTCCTCGTCATAAAATGTGGAACATAGCAGTTGCTTTTGAGATTCTGGCATGGAAGAGGACAACATTCTGCACCTGCCCCCTTTTTTAAATCGTTGGGGAAAGCTGAGTAACTTTCCCTGATACTCTGCCTTCCTGTTCAGTAACTCTTACTTTTGCCTGAAGTAATAGCATTTTCTCTACTTCTCCATCTAGAGATTTTTGTGTGTGTGCCATCAAGGTTAGCAAACCTTATACTTAGCCTAACACTTAAAAAATGCACTCATCTTAAACCTAATCAATTCCAGAGTTTATTTTGGTTCTCCTCTGTTGCCCTTCCTAAAATATGAGTTCAAGACGACAGTATTTTTTTCTTTACATGCTTGGTTGTGACTTTTTACATTTTATTTAATTAAAGGAAAGAAATGTTGAAGCTCAAGTTGAAAAAAGTGTCACAGAGGCCGGCCTTCAGTCTCCTGGGTCCTGGCCCTTGTGGGCCACTTGTCCATATTCCACACTTGGTGACTGTGCTCCCTGCACTCCACTCAAGTTGAGAGTTCAAATAATCTTGAAGGAGAATCAGCTTCAGGATTGAATGACCCAGGAGAGTCCCCGAGGGGGTTTCTGTAAATAGAGACTACTGCGTGTGTCCAGATCTCCCTGCCATGGTAATTCCTTGGGACTCTGACTTGGCTGAGAACTTAATGCTGGGATTTGTTAGAACTCTGCCCTTTTATCTGAAGCTCAAGGCCAAGGAGAATTATAGGAGACTTAGGGTAGAGCTGACCCCTGTAGCAGGCTCAAGGCTGCATCCCTTTTAGATCCAACTTAACTGTAAGTGGCCAGAATACCAGAGATGTGGGGTCTGTGGTCAGCTGCACATGAGGTGTTTACCTTTACATTTTGGTCACCTGTAGTCTTTAAATTCTTGGTTCCTGAGGCGAAGCCCACAACTTGCCTTCTAGTCACTTGCCTGCCCACCAGTGGTGGTTGATGTGTTAGCTGGTAAATTTGGAATCAGTCACCAGTCTTTCCGTCCTGTCTTGGCTAAGTCTATTTAGGTAGAGTCAGCTTAGCCCTGAGACCCAGAGACCTGCTGTCCTTTTTCTCCCTGAGGGAGGAAATGAAACTGGGGAACACAATGTCCTTCCATAGCATGGGAAGAAGAAAATAAAATCTTTCGAACAGCTTTGACTTGTGTGTGGCGGATCAAACATTTTCCTGTGGGAGTGGTACTGGGTCTCCATTTTCAGCTAGGGGAACCTTTGAAGTGTTTGAGCTAGGTCTCTATAAGAGAATGTATGGGACAAACTGCTAATGGAGTCATTCTTCCACGACCTTTTCAGTGTCGGAACGGGAAGTGTTACTTTAATTCTTAACCATCTGCACTATCCATCAGGAGGTAGGTTTTTTTCCTTGAGACATGTCTCACTGTGTTACCCTGGCTGGAGGGCAAAGGTGCGATCTCTGTTCGCTGCAACCTCTGCCTCCTGGGTTCAAGCAATTCTAGCTGAATTACAGGTGCCTGCCACCATGCCTGGCTAGTTTTTGTATTTTTTTTTTTTAAGTAGAGACGGGGGTTTCACCATGCTGGCCAGGCTGGTCTGGAACACTCGACCTCAGGCAATCCTCCTGCCTACACCGCCCAAAGTGTTGGGATTGCAGGCATGAACCACCATGCCCGGCCAGTAGTGTCTTGTCCTGTGGCTCCCTAGATCTGCCTTTGGAAGATGTGGTTAATGGCTCAGGGATTCTTACTGCATTTGCATGAAAAGGCTAGACAATTTCCTTTTTTTTTTTTTTTAAGACAGGGTCTTGCTCTGTTGCCCAGGCTGAGTTCCAGTGTTACAATCACAGCTCACTGCAGCTTGGAACTCTGGGCTCAAGCAATCCTCCCACCTCAGCCTGAGTAGCTGGGACTACAGGCTGGAGCCACTGCTCTGGAACCAGCTTCTGTATATCTCGACACTCATGATTCCCCAAGGAGAAAGAAAAACCATACTTTTATTCCAGCATCCAGTATGCCTTGTGTATACCGGTTGTTTCCTTTCAGTAAATAATAGTGAAGAGTCCTCTGAGGCACCAGGAGGATGTGATGAAGACAGTGACAGAGGTCAGGGTAAGGAAACCTGAGTTCTATGACCGGTAGCAGCAACAGCAACCATTATTGGTTACGTGTTATCAGGTGCTGTGCTAAGTGCTTTACATGTATGATTTCACTTCATGGGGTAAGGAGACTCATCAATAGCCTCATTTTACAAATGAGGAAACCGAGGCTCAGAGAGGATAAGTCACTTAGCCAAAATGTCCCAGCCAGGATTCTTTTGCGTGTTCTCCCCAAAATGTCTTCCAACTCCTACTCCAAACTCCTTCCACTGGGAGCTGCGTGACTTTGAGCAAGAAGCTTCATCCCTTTGGGCCTCCATTAGAAAGGATTTCTTTGGGCGAGGTTGAATGAGCGCAGCAGATGGCCTGTGGTTACAGCAGTGCTTCCCCGGTTTTTTTGTATCACAGCGCTCATAGAAATACTTGTGTGGCTCAGTGAAATGGAGGCGGAAGGTTTCCACCTTCGCGGGGCCTGACTGGAGGGAGCTGGGGGACTATGGGGAGGTTTCTTGTATTCTTTAAACAGACTACCCCTTCCCAACGCACAACCCCCAGCAAGTGGCCGTGGGTTCCCAGGCGCCTCTCCTCCCAGGGCCATGAACGTGACTGCTGAAAAGCGGGTTAGGCTGGGGAGTTCAGAATCCGGAGTGAATCGAAACTACCCCAGAGAGACGGCAGCGAAGAAAAATCCTGTTCCTAGGGGAACAGAACGGAACCTGAGGCCACCAGAAGTTCCCCTCTGATGCAATTCCGTAGCAGCCTTGCACTTGAGCCGGATGAGAACTGTAAAAACCCAGGTTGGACGACAGGATGGCGCGTCTTCCCGGCTCCTTTCCAGAGTTTAGGAGGGGCCATGCAGACTCAGCCGGCCTTTGCGGGCAGGTAGGCGAGGACGGGGCGCCCTCTTAAGACCCCTTCAGCCTTCCGAGGACAGCACCATGTTGGCTATGGATGGGGTCTCTGGAAGACTCAGGCTTGGTGCAGGTAACCCCGCGGCTTCCGCAGGCCATAAATCAGCGCAGCGTGCACCGAAGAAGCGCGCAGGCTGGGAGCGGCGACATAGCCGCCAGCGCGGACCTCCATTGAGGGCGGCGGGACCGACAGCTGGGGCCGGGCCTCGAGGCCGCTGTGGGTCGCATGGCACTAAGGCCACCTGGGGGCAGAAGTCGGCGCGATCATGGCGGGCTAGCAGGCGGGAGGGGCTGAGACAGAGCAGACAACCCCGAACCCCGGCCCTTCCCGCGCAAGCCCTGGGCTCCCTCTCGCAGCAGCCACCCACCTAGGGCCCTGAGCCAATAAGAGCTCGAGGTATATATGACTCACCGCGCCTGGGCCAATCAGCTCGACGCGCGCTCTACACCAGCACCTCGCGCGATAACCTGGCGGCCTCGGCCTTCACAATGAAAACCCTCTGTGGGAAAACCACCTCTCCCCGCCCACTGCGCCGACACCGGAAGCGAGGCGTGTCTGAGAGATCACTCCGCGCTCCGGCGGCAAAGGTAAGAACGGACTCTTTAATCATAGAAACTAATAAAGTAGTGCGCCTCTCTCCTTTCATGAGGCCATAGAAACAAATTCCTTTTCCTGTCACAGCTGCGCCCGGACATAGGTGGTGGGGGCGTCAGAGGGAGGGAAGCGAGCAGACGGGAGGAGACGGTCACGTGGCTGCTGCGGAAGGATAAGTCTGTGCTGTGTTCCAGCGGAGGCGAACTTTATAAAGGGCCGACGGGCGGCGGCTGCGGCCATTTCTACTTCTCTCTCTCATAGATGTAGTTCTTCACGCACGTGCGCGCCTTCCCTCCTCCCCGCCCGCAGGGTCCAAGGCCACCATGGCGTATTAGGGGCAGCAGTGCCTGCGGCAGCGTTGGCCTTTGCAGCGGCGGCAGCAGCACCAGGCTCTGCAGCGGCACCCCAGCGGCTTAAGCCATGGCGTGAGTATCCGGGCGGGCTATCCAGCCGTGCTCCCTGGGTCGGCGAGGGTTTTGGGCTGGTGGGGCGCGGCATGGGGCCGGGACGGTGCCGCCAAGAGGGAAGCGATTTTACGAGCGCCAAGGACGCTGTAGTCTCTGCTTGGGTGTTTCCGAGACGCTCGCGTACCCGGGGCCGGGAAAGCGCAGCTAGGTGCCAGGACTGCTTCCCCGGGGGTCTCGCCACCCTCGTACCTCGAGACGTTTCCCTGAGGGTCTCAACTGTCCCACCCGCGAAACGTGGCAGAAGCCAAGATGGCGGCCGCAGGGCGGCGCCGCGGGCGTGAGTCACGGGCGGGCGGTGGGCGGGGCGTAGCCGCCCTGGCCGTATTTGGACGCGGAGACGGAGCGCTTTCCTGTTGGCCAGTGAGGGAATGGCCGGTCCTCCACGATCGTCCATTTTGTGGAACCTGAGCTGGAAGCGGGGGGAGGGGGGCTGGGGGGGGAATACATCTGCCCTGTCTCTAGATGGCCGGTTTAGCCGTCCCACCTCATAAGTGGAAAGATGAAATTCTTAGATCAGCTAACGTAATGGGACTTGGCTTCTGATTCTTATTCAGGCTTCTCACGGCATTCAGCAGCAGCGTTGCTGTAAGCGACAAAGACACCTTCGAATTAAGCACATTCCTCGATTCCAGCGAAGCACCGCAGCATGACCGAGATGAGTTTCCTGAGCAGCGAGGTGTTGGAGGGGGACTTGATGTCCCCCTTCGACCAGTCGGGTTTGGGGGCTGAGGAAAGCCTAGGTCTCTTAGATGACTACCTGGAGGTGGCCAAGCACTTCAAACCTCATGGGTTCTCCAGCGACAAGGCTAAGGCGGGCTCCTCCGAATGGCTGGCTGTGGATGGGTTGGTCAGTGCCCCCAACAACGGCAAGGGTGAGTAGGCTGCCACCAGCCACATCCAGGTGGGATCTGGGGTTAGGGGCTTGCTATCTTTGTGTCTGACTCACTGGGCCCATCACTCGTATCTTTTGCAGAGGATGCTTTCTCCGGGACAGATTGGATGTTGGAGAAAATGGATCTGAAAGAGTTTGACTTTGATTCCCTGTTGGCTACAGATGACCTGGAAACCATGACAGATGAGCTTTTGGCCACGTTAGATGACACATGTGACCTCTTTGCCCCGCTAGTCCAGGAGACTAATAAGGAGCCCCCCCAGGCGGTGAACCCAATTGGCCATCTCCCAGAAAGTTTAACAAAACCCGACCAGGTTGCCCCTTTCACCTTCTTGGAACCTCTTCCCCTATCCCCCGGGGTCCTCTCCACCACTCCAGATCATTCCTTTAGTTTAGAACTGGGCAGTGAAGTAGGTATCTCTGAAGGAGATACGAAGTCAGACTCCACTGCTTACATAGCCATGATCCCGCAGTGCATAAAGGAGGAAGACACCCCCTCAGATAATGATAGTGGCATCTGTATGAGCCCAGAGTCCTATTTGGGCTCCCCCCAGCATAGCCCCTCTGCCAGGGGCTCCCCAAATAGGAGCCTCACATCTCCAGGTGTCCTCTGTGACTCTGCCCGTCCCAAACCTTACGACCCTCCTGGAGAGAAAATGGTAGCAGCAAAAGTAAAGGGTGAGAAACTGGATAAGAAACTGAAAAAAATGGAGCAAAACAAGACAGCAGCCACTAGGTACCGCCAGAAGAAGAGGGCAGAGCAGGAGGCCCTCACTGGTGAGTGTAAGGAGCTGGAAAAGAAGAACGAAGCTCTAAAAGAGAGGGCAGATTCCTTGGCCAAGGAGATCCAATACCTGAAAGATTTGATAGAAGAGGTCCGCAAGGCAAGGGGGAAGAAAAGGGTCCCCTAGTTGAGGGTAGTCAGGAGCGCAAGGTGCTTGTACATAGGAGTCTCTCGCTGTAGCTGTGTGTGTGAATAAATTATTTTGTAGTGAATACTTCCATGTGTGTAATTCCTTTTGGCACAGTAACAGAGTGAAACCGCTACCATCCGCCTGCCCCATGCTGGTCTTAATGTGCCCTGTGCAATCTGGGGAGGAGGGCAGTCTAAGACTAGATTTGTACCCAGGGTGGGATTTGCTTATCCCTGCTAGGTGTAGACCATGGTGGCTGATGACTTTGATGGGGCTCTCTAGAGCTGGTTGTAGCAAGCTGGGTTTTGGCCAGAGCTGAGTGCTGGTCAGGTAGGGAGGCGGTTTGAAGGGAGGAACAGCCTGGGCCTTCACCTGTGTGTTCAAGGCCTTCGTGCCAACATCCTGTCACATAAAACCCTGGGCAAGGTTGCACACTCCTTGAGGTGAGCACGTAGGATTAGGTTTCACTTATAACCTAAACAGTTCTGCAGAAGCCTCTGAGAAACAGCTCCTTTTGGGACTTGATGTTGAAGCAGGACGCGGGCTGGAGACAGGCCTCTTTCTCCTTACCTGGGGGTGGAAATACGACATTCTGCACAGGTTCTGGTTAGAGCTGGGCACTAAGGCAACAGTGAAGGCTGTTGTGCCTGCCGCTACCTAAACTAGAAGGCCTGATGTCCTCGGGTTATGTTAGGATGGAGCAGCACTTAGAAGCCAGGCAGTATCTCACTGCAGTTTCAGACTTACCCGTGGGTGGGGCGCATTTGCCTTTTCAGGCAGGCAATGCCTTTTGGGTTGTGGATGAATGCTTGAATGCAAGGATAAGCCCAGCCTGGGCAGATCTGGCCTTTTGTGTCTGGGTATCAGCCAAACCAGTTTTCCTCATGTGGAAGGTGGTGTAGACCAGGTGTGTCCGGGGAGCGTCTGGGAGGAGAGTGAGGGTGAGTGCAGCCCAGCCACTGCTCTAACAGCACAGCATGCGTGTCCTTTAATCCAGTCCCTGCAGAAATCTAATGGCGCAGACACCACACTTGCTCGCTGCAACCCCTGCTTCCCAGGTTCAAGTGATTCTCATGCCTCAGCCCCCTGAGTAGCAGAGATTATAGATGCTTACCACCACGCCCAGCCAATTTTTGTATCTTTAGTGGGGATGGGGTTTTTGTCATGTTGGCCAGCCTGGTCTTGAACTCCTGACCTCAGGTGATCGCCTCCTAAAGTGCTGGGATTATAGGCGTGAGCCACAGCGCCCAGCTCACCCAGAAGGATTTTGAGCAAAGAGGTAGAGCTGGGATTTGAACCCAGGACTCGATCTCCAGTCTGGGCTCTTCATTTTGCCTCTTGAGCTGGAAACAAATGGCCTGTAATGACCAGCATGCTGGGGCCCACATGGCCAGCATAGACTGTCACCTGAGAGCCAGCTGTGGATGTGTTGCATGCCACTCGTAAAGAAGTTGCCCAAGGCACCAGTGGGAGTGGGCATCACACATGGGTCTTGGACCTCGTGCTCTTAGAGGTCTTTCCTGCCGAGATTCTAGAATTCTCCAAAGGCCATGGGCTTCCATCCACATCCAGGTTCTAAATAGGCGTAGGGTGTGATATCAGTCATCCAGTGCCAGTGGGGGTCGGCCCTCATTTGGCAGATGAGAAACAGGCACCAAGAAGGGCAGTGTGGGCCAGTGGTGTGAAGCCAGGATGCTGGGGCTGTGCCCTTCCCAGGCCCCTGCAGCTCAGGCCTCCCAGACACAGAAGGCACCAGCTCAGGCCACAATGGCTTTGCCCTCTTCCCTGACCTCACCTCCTCCCCTCACTGTACTCCAGCCTTTTCTCCATCTGTCTGTTAGGCTGGGTCCTGCCTCAGAGCCTTACACTTGCTGCTCTCCCTGCCTGAGAGTTTCCCTTGGCTGCCTCCCACCCTGTTCAGTCTGATGCTACTGCAGGAGCCTTCCAAGGTGACCCTGCTCATGTCCCAGACTATCCTTTGCCCTGTTGTATTTTTTTCATAACTTTTTCTCCATTGAGTTTATCTGTATACAGATCCACTTTCTCTTCTCCATTCGCAAACTACAATATAAACTCACTCTATGACAGCAGATATTTTGCTGTCTTGTTCATTCCCATATTTCCAGGACTACAGAAGTGCCTGGGAAATAGCAAAAATGACTGCAGCGAACATGTTCAAAGAGCTCTGGGGCTCTAGGTGCCTTCCAGTGATGAGCTCAGAGTCCTCCTGAGAGGCAGTGGAGGGTCTTATGACTGTCCCCCTCTTGCTGATGCAGCTGAGACCCAGACTTAGGCACCCTTGGGAAGCCTGGCCTGGGGGTAGACACTGGCCCAGCGGCAGCTGGTATAGGCAGTGATAGCAACCTGGACAGACCTCTGCATTTGGCTGGGCAGGTGTCTGTTCCAGAGAGCCCAGCACAACAGGGGTATGGGAAGAGGGGGCAGGGATGAGGTTGATGTCCGGCCACCACCCTGCATGTGGCAACTTGTGGCCCCTGCCGGGCCTTGGCTAGCCCAGCCTGGGCTGACCAGGTCAGACGTGGAGCTGGGTTTTATCCAGTGACCAGGGACCCAGGGGATAGGAAGGGGCCTCACAGGCAGGAGTGGTTGGCTCTCAGCATTTTCTCCTGCTTTATGTCAAGGCTGTAGGCTGTGGAAAGCAGAGAACAACCTTCATCTTTTCTACTATTCCCGTGAGCCAAGTAGATAAACAACCTGTGCAGTGAGCTGAGATTGTGCCACTGCGCTACAGCCGG